>NW_024879282.1:453576-1053576 GCF_018340385.1 Cyprinus carpio | reverse complement strand
TCACCCCATAATGCATGGTGTCCACCACAGTGGATGGTTCTAAATGCCATTTTTACCAATCTAACCGTGATGTTATATCCAAACCATCTTTGAGCCTTACTCATAATTATACATATTTCTTTATATTTTAATGTGCATCTCAAATAACATGTAAATCCTCAAAATATGATCCTTTACTTAAGGGGTCGGCAACCTATGGCACGAGTGCCGGTGCCAACAGTGGCACACATAGAGATAATTGCTGGCACACGAGCAATAGAGAAAACGCATACTGATGTACATTTTGATGGTAATAACTTCTCATAGTCACAAAGCCTGTTAGGAGCTATAAATACTATTAAAGTGTAATAATTAACTTACGCTAGTCTACGGATGCGCGCGCGCCTTGCTGCACATTACTAGCCGCTTCAGAGCAAAGCCTCAGTGATCCAATAGCGCTCATCAAGTAGGCGGGGTTTAATGTTCACAGAAGCAGAGCGCGAAGCATCAGTTTAACGTTAAAGAGAGCGAGGCAAGACGAAGCTGCAAATCATTTAATGCTAGTCAACTTTTAATGATACGTTTTACGATAGAAATGTTTAATGACCGACAGCTATATCCAGAGATGCAAACTACTCAAACTACTTTTTTCTCAAATATGGCCATTTTGAGAGCGAGAGAGAGAGAGAGGAGAGGAGAGAGGAGAGGAAGAGACCGAGAGAGAGAGAGAGAGAGATAGGTGGCTGGAGAGCGAGAGATGTGAGTAAATTGAGGGCTCCGAGTCTGTCTTTCTACAAATAATGAAGCTGAGTTTAGTTACTTAAAAAACAGCGATTTTACCCCCCTCATTGCTGAGGAATATAATGTAGCAATTCAGTATCAATTAATAGAAGTCGTGTGGCAGTGCTGACAAAAATTTTATGAGCTTCTGAATGTTAGTTTTTGCACAGCGCGATCTCAGATCTCTGTATGCGAGTAGTGTGTATGTGCGCGCGTATCAGTTAAAGCAGTGCATTAATAATGTCACATTTATGTTCTGTGTTTCTGTTCTCCCTGCCTTGACCTAGTTTTCCTGTGTTGCTTGATTAGTTCATTAGTTTCCACCTGTGTCCATTAATCATCTTATTAGTCCATCGTTTGGTTAAGTATTTATAGCCCTGCCTTTCCTCAGTTTCTTTGTCCTGTCTCCGTGTAAAGAGGTTGTTTTCTCCTACATTCCCATGTGGATTTATTAAAGACTCCGTTTGTTTGACTAGCTGCCTCCTCCGTACTCCTTCAAGCTCCTTTCCCCATCAATCCATGACAAATATAGAACGGTGATTAAACTGAATGTTTTAAGGCATTGGCCTTGTCACACACATACAGTGGTGTTCAGTACGGTCACACTTGATCTATATTTCAAAAAAAATTATAAAAAATACTCAAACTATTTGCATGAAAATTAAATAGGCCTATTGTTTTTTATCGTATCATTTAAAAATGTGTATATACTGTATAAATACAGAATGCATTAAAAAGCTGGTGTTGACACTACGGTTAACCAGAAAAATTTAAAATGGCATGTCATGCCGAAAAGGTTGCCGACCCCTGCTCTACTTTGTAGGAATTCAGTAACAGGAAATACTCACAACCACCTGAGCAAGGGCATGTGCTGACAGAAACTCGAGTCAGGGAGCCACAACAGGGACGTGTTCACCATGGATCTGAAAATGAATAAAGATTTAAATTAACCACCTAAAATGGCAATACAGCCTCGATGTGCAGACTGTCACAGCAAGAGCCTTGAAGGTCTTTACTGTAGAAATTCAGCAAACCCCCTGCAGCACTTTTAGATATGACTGAATCAGTTTCAGAGGAAAAACAATCAAGGCTTTCTGCCAGACTAGCTGTGTGCTATTAGGTGTCCTCCGTTTCACAAGCAAAATTATCTGGAAATAGTATTTTAAATTAGTTCTTATTAAGTGAATCCTTAATTATTAACAACTAACTAATTAACTAATATATTAATTTAAAAACATCTCTGAAAGAAGGTCATTCATTTAGTCAAAAACACCAGGAAATAAGATATTATCCTAAGACGCCAACAATACATAATTTAGCTTATTATGCAAATTTAGAGAGCAATTTTATCTGTTCTCATAAATGAAAAATTAATAGAGTGCTTATTATTCAGTGGACGCTTGTACAGCTAATTTATAAGGCTGTATTTATTTAATAATAAATCAGATTTTTTTTTTTTTCAGTTCCCATATTTACTTTTGTGTTTCACAATGCTGTCTATTTAGCACTTCAGTCCAGTACAGAGTCACACCAGTATGGATGCATCATTGGGCTCAAACTATAATTTTCTGTCAATACAGACTCCCACAAGCTTTTGCATGCAATGGATAAATTGCAAACAGAACCAGGCTTCTGGAAACTGTTCAGAAGACTTACTACTGTTATTTCAGCAATTACGGGTATCACAAAGCGAAGTGAACAGGAGAAAACATTCCAGGCAAGCGTATAATCACTTCTGGCATGACTTCAGATACTTGCCTTCACTCATGAAAAGTAATCTCATGAGGGACTGTTCTCTGCAGTGATGCTTAAAGTGCCCCTATTATGGGTAATGAAAGGTTCATATTTTGGTTTTGAGAGTCCCCAACAACAGGTTGACATGCATGCAAGGTCAAAAAACACTTTCATTGTCTTATAATTTGTATTTATTTTACTTATCTTACTTACTTTTATTTATTTGCTCAAAGACTCCCAAACGTTCGCTCAACGATTCATTTTTTCCAAACCCCCCTTTTACGTGATGCTAATCTGCAGTGATTAGCGATTGGTCTGGTTTGTGAGGCTGCTTTGTGTACAGCGTTACCGGGGAAACCACTATTTTTACCAAGTGGCACCTAGTGGCAAAGAATGAATTTGCATTTTCATTCATACAACGGGAAAAGACTCAAAATGTATCATGTGACTTCAGCATGAAATGGCTTGGGATTCATTTTAAAAATGTCTTGTTTAAATGATTCAGAGTCGACTCTTTCTTTTGAGAGACAATAACTTTAATACACGGTGCACTTTAAGATTTAAAACTTTGCAGGATGTTTTCATTCACTTAGAGCTGTGTTACGCACGCTGCATGAGAGGTAATTTCCAAAAACCCATAATGGGGCACTCTAATATCACTTAGATTTTTTTCTGTATTAGTTAGCTGACCCTGAGAGACCCCTGATTTTTTATTAAGGTGAAAGTCCCAAATAATATGAAATTGTGCCATATGTTTATTCACAAAGCTGTGATGGACAAACAAAAAAACACACACAGTGTCGGAGTTTTTAAAGATTCTGGTTCACTAAATGAATTATGCAAATCAAACACAAACATGGGCCATAAACTCGGTGCAATTTGCATGCTGCAGATTTTTGTTTAGAAATACTGTGTAGGAAAAATACTGTGTAAATGTTTCAGATTTACTTTGAAATAATCTTAATATTTCAGTTACCACCCAACAAAAAAACACACGATCAGCCTGAAAACCCAGCTGGTTATTCTATGATCTAAGTGCCTTTTCCAGTTTGAGAAGCTAAAAATAAATAATTTAAATAAAAATATAATAATAAAAAATATAAATAAATAAGTGAATAGATACAATAAACTTAAAATTCATTTTTATTTTCTAATGCTACTATTACCCTAGTAAATTTACTGAAAATGGTTACGAAACATAATATAAAATGAGGATATTTTTTTATTTATGGAGTAGTTCATTACTTTAAAAGGGAAAAAAAAAAAAAAAAAAAAGTGGAAACTGGAAAGCCAAAGGACATTTCCAGGGGAAATTAAAGACATTCTGAAGAGACCCTATGATCATGGATTTCTTACTACTTGTACAAATGGCTGCACAATGGCCTTCAAGCAACCCACATTTTGAAATCTAAAAGTGTAAAATTTCTGTTAGCTTTCTTGTGGGTACAGACAGTTCTGTGTTTACGGTGAAAAGATCAAAAAGCTGTCTCAGAGATGATTTTGAGTCCTTGTCGCAGAAACAAAATTGGCTGAGTTTCAGGGTTAGTGGAACGCTAGATTCTTTTGTCGTTACTTGAACGATGAAGTGCCTTTCTGTTGACATTCTCTTGATAATACTTGTAACCAACAAGTGAACACAAAAGTACTGCTAAACTCAGATATGTCTTCGACATCTCAAATCATTGTGGGAATTGTGCCTTTGCCTTGATTTAGTGCATAGTAACAGGAAAAAACAGGGGAAAAGTAGTTCAATTAAAAGACAACTTTAAACTCATGAAACAACATCCTAGAAATAGATATAAATTGTCTTGTCAGACAATTGGATCAGAAAACAGGAACAAGCTTGATTAAATATATATAATAAAACAAAGCTTGACATTTTTCATCAAAGAGATAACTGTAAGGACAACTATTTAAACAAAATTGCCACAGTAAAGAATCACCATGAAAAAAAACAAGATACTTACAGAAATGTCAGTGACCTCAGACCGATGAACGTATCACGGGTAACGGTTTTTAAGTGGGTTGTGGTCTAACACTCTGAGGGGAAAAAAAAATAAATACAATAACTGAAATGTTTTTTACAAAATGTTAAGCAAAAAAATAAATTAATTAAAAAATATATTTAAAAAAATATCTTTTTGGCAAATCTTCTGTCAGTGACTGTGCTTATTCAAGTACTGCATAAATCTGCCCAACCTGCGTCTGGGATTGGCAACCGCGAAAAGCCACACAAGTAATTCTCAGCTTCTTTTCTGCTGCAAAACCACATTCTATTTTCAACACTTTCCAGAGCCAAATTCTACTAACTCAGAGCTATTCCACAGACCACATCTTTTCTGTGTGATTATGCCAAATTAATTAAGCATCTATTTATCAAGGGAGACAACAAACAAACAAATATTACTAAATATGAGATGAAATATTGTGTAACTCTAAACTATAGGATAAAGTTCAAGAAAATAGATGATTAAAAAATTTAAAGTAACCAAAACATAAACACTAGAAAACAGAAAAAATAAACAGAAAATGTTAAATATATTAAAAATTATGAAAAAAAAAAAAAAAACTTCATGACACTTTTAAATTTTCTTTAAAGTATAAAACAACAAAAGTGACTAAATGATGGTTTCCAGTTTGACCACGGTCTCAACTCTCTACTTGTATTTATTTTGTGATTTATATTTGATGCAGAAGAGCAAGAAGAAGCCATTTTCCCCTTTTCTAATTCATTAAATGTGTTTGCAATGCATACTCACAGCCAGTCTAACTTTGTGTAGATCTCGGAATACACCTGGTCCTAAATATGTTATGTGGTTTTGGCTAAGAAACCTGCACAAAAGAACAATGTTTAATTATAGACACAGACTTGAAAATGATTAAAAAAAAAGCTCTGTCCCCTGTCAAGGTTAAGCATTAAATTGTCCAAAGGATTGATTTACAGCCATAAAAATAATAAATTGCCCTATAAGGAATCCAAATGAATACGAGCATAGCAACTCATTTCTGACTCTGTGCTTTCTTCTGAGATGATTTTGACTGAACTAAAAAACAGATTGGAATGGAAAGGAAAAGGTAAGTTTGTAATTCCTACAACACTTTGTAAGAAGACATTTATCATCTAGACCTGACTTTCTCTAATGATATACATCATCATCTTCTAGGGATAAAGCTTTTCCGTCCTCACTTCTGGGACAATTGACAAAAAAATAGTCTGTGCCTACTCGGCCCCAAGATCTACAGCTCAAAGATGCCATTGTGCTCCACACCTTAAAGCAACAGCAGAAGAAGCATCAATGAATACACATGCAAACAATCTTGGGCGGCACATTGTTCAGTATTCAATCTGGGACTTTCATTTCTCATCTCCAGTTTGGCTGGAGACGTCCTAACACCTCTCTTATGAACACACACTCTCTCACTGGCTTCTCATGAAGTTCAAGAAATTGCATTGACTATCAGTAACACCAGAAACAAAAAGAATATTTGGACTCTTTTTAAAAAGGTGATCTGAAGTGAAAGATAAGAAAAAAGAAGTACTTACAGTTTTTCTAGATTGAATAGTCCGCTGAAGGCACGGCTTGAGACCATCTGAATTATGTTGTTCTGAAGAAAACCTGTTCAAAAAGAAAGTCGTAACAAATAAGTGCTGATAATGTTAATGGATTCTATTAATCAGTTGTGGTCTGGATGCTCTTTTGGACATCTGACACAAGAAATGGCTAGATATTCAGCTTTAAAATCTAAAAAAGTTGCTTTGTGAAAAATTTAACCAAAGCCAGCTGCTTAATAACCATTCAGAAAACACATTCAAACCCAAAACTTTGTGTTTTGCATAACTCATCATAACACTGTACACTTCTCATGATGTTCACTGTAGCATCCCCCAACATTTTGTTTTACCTAACAAATATATTTTATGTCAATTAATACCTCATTTTCATTAGCCTTATTTACAATGTTGCAACAGTGGGTGGACTTAGACTATATATAGTCTCACACAGACGACGTTTTCCTTTCATCAGCCTCTTAATGATTGAAATACAGTCATCTTTTATATTTTTGAAAAGCAATTAAGGCCATAAAACATTAGAACACTGAGTAATTTTACTAATAATATAGCGCGTACTGTTGTGCAAAACAGAAAGCAAGTAACGTTTATATTTGTACCTCTGCCTATTTACTTCCAGGGAGGGACCATACTGTGAGATAAAAGAGGAAAAAGAAAACGAGACACGAGCAAGCACTTTTTTCATATATGTTATGTTGTTAATTTACTTAATTAATATAAAACTACATGAGGTGATCTGAGTGATACTTGGTATATATAAAATGTTAATCTCTCAGAGGAGGATACCCCCAGACTTCCTACAAGACCCTGATGTTTTGGCCTTCACCCTAGATGTTGTCAAATCCTGAAAAATGCCCCTGGCATGCTTCTGTTCTCTGTTTTATATTAGCCATAGTAAGATTTAAACTCTGGGCTAGTGCCTGTGAGGTTGGGAGGGTAAATTGTGTCTGCCTGGGGGCTGGGGTGAGCAAAAAAAATAGCTGGTTTCTAAGTCTGCAATTCATTTTTGTTGGGTTCATTAGCCAGAAAATTGCAGAACTACTTTTTTAAAGGGAACCTAATGCAAAAAAAAAAAATCTTTTTGAGAAGAACATAACTGTGCCACCCTATAATGTTAAAAAATCTATGCACCCGCTTTATTTTTTACATTCTCCATAAATCATAAACAGCCATTCTGGAATGCTGTCTCATAGGGTTACTGTAGCAATTTTGTTGCTAGATTTAGCAAATTTTTCAGGCTACCTAGTAGCAACTTTTTTCACCAAAAAGTAACTAGAAACAAAAACAACAAATTCAGCTAGTTTCTTTATTTATTTTGCATTTTTTCCCTCTAAATCACATAAAAAGAGGAAACCATTGATCAGCTAGTTGGCCAAGCAGCAAGTCAGCCTAGCATGTCGGCATGTTGCTTAGTTGCAATTTTCAATAATAATAGATCATTTTATGATACACTTTGATATTAGCTTGTACCTATAATTGTTGATCATTTAGGTACACTGTAAGGAAAAAAATATGTAGAAAAATGGAAAAAAGGGAGAGGTACATTTTCTGCCAAGACATTTCCATTAACTTTACAGACAATTCCTGTAACCCTAAAATGGCTTTGGATTCCAGGATAAGAGTATAGTTCACAACAAAGACTTGGATGGGCATCAGTCAGTAAATTATTAAATAACATAATCTTGAAATCTAATGCCATTCCAGTTGCTGCCAAAAATTCGAGATTCAGTTTGTACCATAATATCTGCTTTATAGCTCTATACTGTCCTGTCCCAATAAAGGCAAAAACTTCAAAAAATAAATTATCATCATCATAAAAAAAAACTCTCAAATATGCAGTGGACAGCACACACATTACCATAAAATTCTCATGACATCTGGAGGAATGCAAATTAATTTTATGCCAGTCTTGACTGCACTGATTTTTCACTAAAGAGGACTGAACTGCCTTTTTTATTTTATACAGAATGTATTGTACATTAAATGCATATAAATAGGTTTAAATGGGCAGTAAACCCTTCACGATTCTGAATAGAAGTCAGTAAATTGCCTCTCTTCCAAACCTTATTACTTTAATTTGAAAGAGAGGTTGATAATTTAATCTGACACTTTTTCTTGGGTGCAGAAGAGCTTGAAATGAATGTGCAATTCAAGTAAAATGAGATGAAAAGCATACTCTCGATTCAGAAGTTCCTCCAGTCTGTGAGGGACACAGTGACCCAGTGGGAAAAGCAGAGCTCTGCAGCTCTTACCAGCAACATTATCAGCCATCACCACTCGCTCCCAAATGAGGTGAAAGGGAATTTAGTGATTCACTGAAGCATTCATGGGCACGCTAGGAAGAACTGGGCTCCTAACTGAGAAAGAATGAGCTTTCTCTGAGCTCATGATGTTAAAACTAAATTATTTGGACACTTTAGAGTTTTCAATAGTTAGTGGAACATTATGAACTACCTGGGGACAGCTGCGAGAACCTTGAAAACCTGACTTCATTTATCCACAAAAATTACCCTGAGATCAGTTTAATGAAATGACATTCACACATATTAAAGGAAATAGTTCACCTAAAAATTAAAATTTGCTAACTCTCAGATCATCCAAGATGCAGATTAATTTGTTTAATTTATTGGAACAGATTTTGGAGAAATTTAACATTACATCACTTGCTCAGCAATGAAATGACGTCAAAATGAGAGTCCAAACTGAACTCAAAACATCAAAATAATGGATTATTTTTAATGAACTCATCTACACCTTGGATGGCGAGTAAATTCTCAGCAAATTTTTATTTTTGGGTGAACTATTTCTGTTGCTTATTATAACATTAACAGACAAAAAAGTGTCTAAAGATCCCTTTGCACAGAAGTTTGAATTTGACCAACTCTCCTGAGATTTTAGCATGGCAATGTACACGACAACATTAATGTGTTTTGATCTTGTGGCGGAAAAGATAAGCTACTGTATGCTGCTGGTAGTTTATCTATTCTGCCACAAGATCAAAAGAGCAAATACCGAGACTTGCTTCTGCTAATACATCCAGAGACATGGTGCTGTGAGCATGTAGGAAATACTGCTACTGCACATATAACATATGAAATAACCAGATATATAACATACATGAAATTACCCTGTAGCAGATCTATACAGGTGGAGCTGGGGGAAGGTGGAGATTTTCGTCTTAAGCGTGCTGCAACTGCTACAGCAAGCACTAGCCAAGTATTTGAATGCAAGCTCATTGGCTATTGATTTGAAAAATAAACCAATTATCTGCGCCATGTGAATAATGTTATCATATCAGATTGAAGTTAGAATCTACAGCCTGCACCATCTATGAGTTTCATGACAGAACTTTGTATTTCTGACAACTTCGTAACTTTGTTAGAGTAAACTGGATCATGAAACCCATAAAAGAGATGTTAATACTTCAAGTAACTGGGATTTATACATTTACCTATTAAATAATAGTGGTGAAAAATGTAAAAATGAAAAGCCAGAAAATCAGAGATATTCAGATCTATAGGCTTAATGTCAGTCCTGTGTCTTTGTTCCCCACGTGTTCCATGTCCCAGTTTTCCCATGTTGATTGTGTTAATTTGGTTCCAAGTGTGTCTCATGATTTTTCTTGATTAGGTTTCCATGTGTATTTAAGTGCTGTGTTTCCTGAGTCCTCCGAGCTGTTTTGAACGTCAATTCCGTGTCCTAGGTGTGATTTCCTAGATGTCAAAAAAAGGACTGTTGATTATGATTCTCCTGCGTTCTCCTCGTTTCGTCACTCCTTTGTTTCCTCACTCCTCACAATAGGCACATCGTGAAAGAAGACAGCACCATAAACAGTAAGCGGCGCCCCCTACTCTCTGTGTTTCTGTTATACATTTTTTTTGAAAGGTGTTGTTTTGGTTTTCCGTTTCCATTCCGTCAAGCCCGCCAGCCGTTCCTCAGTTAAGCCCGCTGGCCGTTCCGAAGTCAACTCTAACTCTAATGTTCACCTCTAACTAAAGGAGGAGGAGAAGAAAAAAACTGTTCTCCACCCTTATTCTAGCCCCAGAGCTCTCTCCAGTGTCAGCTCCAGCCCCCAGAGGTCAACTCCAGGCCCAGAGCTCGCTCCAGTGTGGGCTCCAGGCCCCGAATTCATCCCAAAGAGGGCTCCAGTTTCCTGAGTTTAGTCCACCGAAGGCTCCAGTTCCTGAGTTTTTTTAGCCCATGGAGGGCTCCTGTTCCTGAGTTTAGCCCATGGAGGCTCATGTTCCCGGGTTTACTCCAGAGAGGTCCCCTGGTCCTGAGGTTTAGCCCAGAGAGAGCTCCACTCCCCGAGTTTAGCCAACAGAGGGCACCAGCCCCCGAGCCTAGTTCAGAGAGGGCTCCAGTCCCCGAGATTAGCCCAGAGAGGGTTCCAGTCCCCAAGTTTAGCCCAGAGAGGGTTCCAGTTCCCACGTTCAGCCCTAGGAGGGCTCCAGTTCCCACGTTCAGCCCTACAAGGGCTCCAGTTCCCACATCCAGCCCATGGAGGGCTCCAGTTCACACGTCCCAGCTCAAGGAGGGCTCCAGTCCCCACGTCCATGCCCAGGGAGTGCCCAGCTCCGATGTTAGACCTACGGAGGGTCTCTGAAACCGACATTCCCCTCCAAGGAATTTTTTTTTTTTGGCAGGAGGGTAGTAAAGAGTCTGTTCTTGGAGGCCGGGCCCGAGTGCCAAGGCTGCCGAGCCCAGGCCATCCCTGACCGTCGCCCTGTTCCCGTGCCCTGGCCTTTGCTGAACTGGCTGAGCTCCACCTGGCCCCAAACGGTCTGAGTTCCCCCCCCAGAGGTGCTCCCTGCCCGGTCCCTAACCACGGCTCCCTGAGTTCCCTGCGCCCACCAGGGCTTCCCAGTCTGCCACCTGCTCAGCCATGGCACCCCTGAAATGGGTGCCGGTCTGAGGGCCTGCCGTTCCAGTGTACCGAGCCAGTTCTGAAGGGGCCTCCCGAGTGGCCCCCACCTCCCCATTGGATGTTGTGTGGTGTGTGGACACGCCTTCGGGGATGGGGGAGTAATGTCAATCCTGTGTCTTGTTCCCACGGTTCCATGTCCCAGTTTTTTCATGTTGATTGTGTGATTTGGTTCTAGGTGTGTCTCATGATTCCCCTTGATTAGTTTCCATGTGTATTTAAGCCCTGTGTTTCCTGAGGTCCTGCATGCTGTCTTCTTGAATGTCGATCCGGTGTCCCTACGTGTGATTTCATAGATGTCAATAAAGACTGTTGATTATGATTCTCCTCGTTTCTTGCTCCTTAACCTAAACTGCTGTAAAAACTAAAACTGAGGACATCTGTCATTTCTACTGGCTTAACATTCCATAGGGGATGTCCCAACAACCCTTTACTCTCTCTTTTTAGTCTTCTTAAAATGTCAGCATTTTTGTCGGCAGCTGTGTCTTTAGGGGTATTTTAATCCTCATCACAATGTGTCACTGCAAGTTTTTCTCATTCCCCCTTACAAAAATATGATGTGTAAAATGAACTGAGCTTTATGAAAGGGTATCAAATATGAAGTTGTCCCTCCAATACTGAATTTGCATTTGGAGTTTAAAAAAAATCATCATCACAATACTACCAAAGAAAAGATTCTGAATTTATAGACTGAGCGAAAAATTAACTGTGTCCTTCTCTCTTCCTGAAAAGATCAAAACTATTTAGTTTATTTTATTTATTTATTTTTTTCCAGTCTAGCTGAGACAGTACTCAATTCTCACTCAATTCATTTTCCCTCACTTTACATCTCAGATCTATGGGATCTGTGTCCCAATCCATATGCACAGAGCCTAGTCTGTAGAACAACACCCTGTGCACCCCCATTTCAGCTATTAGATAGGGTATATCTAACGTCTGTTCTCAGTTCCAGAGGTGTCTTGCCAGAGTGGGGTCTTGTCTCTGTATTTCTGATAGGGCACAATGAATCACATGCCTAACCACAATTATGGCACACACGAACAACTCCTTAATATCTAATCATTGAAATCTAGCAAAAATACAGTGAAAAAGGGGTCGGGGGGGGGGGTGATCAATCTGGTGCTCTATCTCATACAGTGCTTATTATCTTACACAGTATAAACAAATGCAAATTCAGTAACACTTTATTTTTAAGGTGTCCTTGTTACACGTTAATGTACTTGCTATTATAATAACAATTAAGTATGCATAAATACATGCAAGTAAACCCTTAGCCAAACACTTAATCCCAAACCCTAACCATATAGTAAGTACATGTAGTTAATTAATATTATTCAGTTATTATATGTATAATTACACTGTAACAAGGAGACCTTAAAATAAAGTGTAACCCTTAAAATCTCTTTGTTGTACTACAAGATAAATCATGAAGACCTCAAATACAAGATTAAGTAAACATGTAGTGCATGTTCACTAACAGTCATCAGCTGCATCTAGCAGGAGTGAAATCGGCTTGAATCACCATTGACATTCATTAGAAAAAGAAAGTACGCATGAATCAACTTTTGCAAACTGGTTAGTACCTTTACAAGTCAAGATATAGCAACCCATGAATCAATTCAAATTTAAACTGGAGGTATATTGAAGGTATTCATCCTTTATTTTCTTTTTAATCTGAGGCAGCAAAAAAGTTTGAGGGAAAATTGACCATACAGAAAGGACAATAAAAACTAATCAGATATAATGAACTATAAAGAGCTCTCATTTTTTTAACAGGCTTCTTTCCAGTACAAATAGCTTAAACATCCTTTCAAATTTAAGAAGCAAAAACTGTCTAAAGAAAATAAAACCTTCTCTTTATAGAGCCGAACACTTTGCTCCATATCATATTTATTGTTTCTGCTGTTCGAATCAGAACAAACATACTTATTGAATGAAGACGTAGGTCTGAGCAGTAATGATCTATGCATACAGCGCAGCTGTACTGGCCTAGTGGCCCATAAAAGACTTACCAGTATTATAAAAGGCTGCATGGTGGCCAGAGCAGATGGGTGACTTCTTGCGATCTCCCTCATGAGAAACCATGGCGTCAAGGAATTCGTCACCTAAAGTCTCAGAGCTGAGATATTTTGTTTATCAGATACTGGAAAATTTCATTGCCTCCCATAAATGTAGGGTGTTGAGCAGGAACCTTGCCATACACAGCAAGTGGAAAACCACTGAATGACTCAAAGATCATTGGTTGAAGACTTTAATCAAATACAATGTAACTCAAAAACAGTCCTTACTTCTCTAGTAGTATGATTATGTTAATTCAATAGGATATGCTTGTGTTTCTTTTCTTTTCCATTCTTTCTTACAATAAACTGAAGATTTCAGTAATCATTTTGTAAACTGATTATCTGAAGTGTCTTTTTCATTCCAATTTCCCATGGCGATTTCATTATTTACCATGGTGGCACTTTCACTTCATTACCTGATCTTCACGTCCTGCAGTTGTGTGTACTTGAGAAGATGTAATCTCCAAATTCCTAATGCCTATTTCCTTCAGAGACCTATACAAGTAAAAGCTTGGGATTACAACAACACAGCATTTGCAGAAACAGTTCTTACTGACAAAGGAAAATCCTGGCCATCTTTCACATGACCGTGATGCTGTGTTCGAAACAATTCTTTTTGTATGCCATTCATTATCTAAGCCATCTAATTCTTTGTGTGAGAGGACCATATGTAAGTTATTAGTTTACTGAAAATCTTCCCTCTTTTCTCTGTCCTTTCAGAACCCCATTTAGATTCATGACTAATTTTTTAAATTATTTTAACTTGTTTGAATCTACAGAACTTTTGTTGTATAGAAAAGAAAGAAAAACCTGGACATTTTAAATATCTCCTTCGGTGTTCCAGACAAAAAGAAAACCTCACATAGGGTTCATTCGAGAGTAAATGATTAACAGATTCATTTTTTTTATGTGAATTATCTCTTTAAGGAGTCTTTCCATTCCAACAAGGATGAAACACTTCTGGTTTTCCTTAGATACAAGTTTTAGTATCCCACTGATATGAATTATCTAACGTTTCGTTTATTTTCCAAAAGACATCCCCAGAATCCAAAACTCATCATCTCCAGGATCCTAAATATCCCAAAATTCCTAAACATAATTTCTCCGGTTTAATATGACCTACAACCTCTTCCACTCAGTAGCTCTCAATATATTAAAAGTTCAGATCACAAAAAAAATCTAAAACTCTCATAAGCACAGAACAATATGCCACACATAACCATAACCAAAACCATCAAACAAATACAACACCACTACCACCTTTCAAGAAGTGGGCATATTTTGTCTTTTGGTACTATTGTCCGGTGGCAAATAAGCTTCTATATCTTGTTAAGGCGTTATGGCTCAGCAATTGAAGCTCCATATCGCACTGATGTCTAAATTCGTACTCATCTTCTCCTCTACAGATTAATACCCGTTCATGGGAGCAGAGAGAGAAAGCTCTGCAGATATGATCTGGCCCACGCGCCTCGTCTATCGACAGGGGTTCCTTACCCACCAAGTCCCAGTGGAAGAGTAGGGACTAGGAAACAACAGGCAGGTTCACGTCCACAAATTCGACCTACGGCTTAATGCAATGACAGCTACTATGGATACTGCGGCAGAACTGCTACAAGAATCAATATAAACCACACACACACAATTCCAATTATTATTAGTAAACCATTATTTTTTACACTCAGTAGTACAGTAAACCGCTTAAAACTCAAAGGATTTATTGCATTGTTTTGTTGTTTCTTTGGTTTTCCTACTAATGGTTAAGTTCTGCCAGAATATGTCAATGCAGAATTTCTATTTTTATATGATTAATAAGGTTGAATATATATAACCAACCAGCAGCTGCACATTGGCACCAAACCCAGAACATCACTGACTAGTGGGTACTTGACACAGTACTTCAGGCATTTTGGGCATTTCTTCTCCCCAGATCCCCCCCCCCCCAATTTTCCCTCCATACTCTGAGCAACCTTGATTTCCGAATGACATGCAAATTTGCTTTCATCCGAAAACAGTACTTGACCACTGAGCAACAGATCCAGTGGCTTCCGGTAGCCGGTCAGGCGCTACATCCTGCCGCTGCGTTTCTAGTTGACCAAAAGCATCACGCCTGTGCACGTTGGCTCTGGATGTTTCTACTCCAACTCAGTCGCACTGCTCAAATCAGCAGGTCCACAAAGGTCTGGAATCGGTCCTCCCCACAATCTTCAGGGTCACGGTCAACCTCTTCTCGTTGTCATCGTTTTTTTGCCACACTTTTTTCCTTCCACACAGACTGCCCACTGATGTGCCAAAACATATGTCAGCACTCTGGAACAGCCTACATTCGTTCAGAAATTTCTTTCTTGTGTCTTAACCACTCAAACATCGGCTTGAAGGTGGCAATGATGGGACCTTCGAGACAGACAGTTCACGGTCGGCAGAGATCCTATACCCATGATTTTTGGCGGTTTGAGTAATGAACCAGGCCTGGAAAGATTTTTTTTAAAAGCCTCAGAATACTTTAGCAGAGTTGTTTAGAGTTAAATATATGATTCAGATGATTAGGTTCATAGCTCGTTAAAGAACCTTTTACATTATATGCTCATTTATTTTTAGAATAGGAATTTTGGTTTAATCATGACTTATGCCAACAACATCAGTATTAAAACACGAAAAGACCTGAAAAGAAAAAAAAAAATTGCAGTTTGGTGTGTCATGAATCTAAAATATATGTAAGTTAAATTTTTAGTCATTACATTATGGAAATAATACTTGTAATCACATATGCAATTTTTTGAGAAGGACCTGTTTAGATTAAATATCTATAACTAATAATATAGATATATATATATATATATTATATATACTATAAGATTACATGTATTAGATATGGACAAACACATATGGGCACACCTTGGTAAATATGATCAAAGGACACATGTGAAAATATATAATTATCTGCATTGTTATCCTTTATGACTACTTTTATTTGGAAATTTCACAAAACCATCTAACTTATTCAGTGGTAATAAGAATTTAAATGGTGGAATATCATTATGAAATAAATGTTTGACCTCAATACAACATTGACAACAATTACAGCACCCTTTTAATTGAATGCACTTTTTGTAAACCTCCATTTGCCAGTTTAACAGCTCTAAATTTTCGCCTATAATGCCATGATGAGGGTTAGACAACACCTGACAAAGAGAGATCATAGAGCATATCCTTACATCCAGATACACTCCAGACCCTGTCAAGATGCACCGAGCTCCATGATTGGTGGTAGCTTTTCGTCATTCACCACCACTCATTATTCATATAAGGGTCTGATCAGAGACTGGCATGGCCAATAGCCTAAGCTTAGGTTTTGTGCCAGTGACCCATTTTATATTTTGTTGTCGTCACTTATTTGATTTTTTTATTCTGCATCTAGCGAACTATTATGATAGGAATCAAAGTCTGAATTCGATTTACGAATATAATTCGACCAAGTAACACAAAATAATATGCACCTAACAAGATAGTAATATCACAGCTGAAATGACTTACATAACCATTAATCAGAATGTCGAGGAACTTAACACAAGAAGGATTACACACTGTTTTCCCTTGTGTGGCTCCTTGGTTGGTCAGAACTGACTGGATACAGGACTGGTTGCTAGACTGTGATATGTCCAGCGCAAGCTCAGCCTATTGATCGCTAATATGCATACCTCTGTGCACTCCAACCTCTACCAAAATAAATACACAGCAAAGAACATTACACATGCACCACATTAATACGATATTCATTACAACTACTTATAATAGATCTTCAAGCCTAATTAGCACGCTTAGAGGCAGCCATTCACACTGTATCATGCGTCGATTAAAACAGTAGTGATCTGACTGGCTTAATTAATCTCAAGCTAGGAGTTTTTTTCCCTCCACATTGCACAGCCATGTACAACATAAGGTGTGTTTCGCGCCCAGGGCACAGAACAGAACAAGATCTAAATCTACAACCGCAGTGGGAAGCTCATACGTCAGTGCACACTGCCATCTATATTTGAGTAGCTATTACGTATTTCTAATAATAGCTTAAAATAGCTCTATTTAAAATACCTCCCGTTGGCTCAATTCTTATGACAAAATCTTCTTGTGCTAATCTCAGTTTCAGCTGTCTCCACCCGATTTCTCTGATATGTCATCGCATTTTTAATTTCTTCTTATTAAGTTCTCAAGTTCTGAAGGGACCCGCCCCGACATAGATTATTTATTGTTTGGGTTTAAGAAAATCAATGTGGACTCATTAAGATTCATGTCCCCCTGCCAGTTTGAAGTTGAAGCGTATTATCCTCTTGAGCTACTGCTGGACTACTGATACATGTTTATCTCAGTACAGGGCATAATCAAAAGTGTAGGCCTGAATCTAAAGCATCTCTGCCCAACATTTATTTAAAGTTTCTTTATTTAGAAATCTAGAAGCCTTACGTGCCAGAAATTAGTATCTTTAGGGTTCTCACTTTTTTCGATAACCCTTTGACCCCTCATACATACTTTCTCCACTCGCACAAGGACCTACGTATCCAAATCACAAACTACCAAATATTCTAACACAGTTTTTAACTTCAATCTGTACGATACCACCCAAATACAATTTTGAGCGACATCTCATCCTACTCAACCTTATATTTTTGAGACGCAACTAGATAGAATAGCATTCAGTTTATCCCCCCCAGCTAAATGCAAAAACCTAATTATTTCTCTATCAGCCATTCACTGGATGTTACTTTCTAATACTCATCACTCTAAATGGCATTCTCAATAACGTACAATGTTTTATTAGTGTCCCTTATGGGGGAAAACATCCAATTGCTGAATCACTTATGAATCACTCATCGTAGCTGTTATGTAGAGAAAAAAGCCATTACAATTTATTAAACAGAATATTCATATCCATTTATATCCAGAGGAAACAACAATGAGACCTCAGCGACACTCACTCCTGTGGCCCCCCACCCACACACATTATTTCTCTACTGCCCCTCAGACAACAGAGTGCCTTGTTAATTAATATCCACTCTTTTGATATCCATTTACATTCAAAGTATCGATCGAAATCTCCAATTCACATAGACCATCAACTGCGTTAAAAACCTAGTGCTTCACTTAGTTTTTTAATCTAGCCAAGATTATGGATGGTAAACCGCGCTTGATTACAAGATGACTCTTCTCTGAGATGGATCTAACAATAACCATAAACCACAGAGTTTACCCAAGTCGGCATCTGCTCTTACTTTAAATAACCTCTGTCGTCATAATATAATAAACAGCGTATCAGATCAGTTAGCACATATATAACGGTATTGCTACCTCTGAAGACCAGATTACAATTCTAATAACAAATCAGAATTACGTAATGTAATTATCTTTATTAGCTCTTCTGTATTATTTTCTCCTCAATCAGTTTGATACAACCTCCCAAAATATGAAACGGGTGGCTAATAGTTATCCTACTTCTAATTTGCGCCTTCACTTGGTTTTTTATTTATCCTAGTAGCTTACGCCACAACCATACGACAACGCTTCCATGATCTTTTCGCCGAAACATACTACTATCCCCTCGACATAAATTGAAAGCATTAAAATATTGAGTGGTGGGCTGAGATTATTGGCAGATAATAAATAAACTTCTAGCAGCCCATCTTTTTAAAAATCGAGCTCCAGCCGGCTATTTTCATAACCCAGACTCATATTGCTTCATCGAAGCACACTTAAGCACCATTCACATAACTTTAATACCTCATCCATCGTGAAACCATTAGAATGACCAAGCCACAAATGAGCCAAAAAAGCGGCGTCTGTCCTAACCACATCCAACGATTGCTCAGAACTAATACTTAAAACGATGACCCTCACCAAAGTATATATACCCAAATAATATTCATTGGCTAAGCCTATATTCACACTCAATATCCAATCAGCCCCATTGATAGATAGTATAAAAAAATAATTTATAAATTTATCGCCTCAAAACCTTTAATCTTCGGATGTATTAGAAGAGAGCTTCCCCACTTTGATGTAAAGGCAAATAATTATTCTTGACTCTTGTCTTAAGAGTCTATTACTGTATACCGGATATGTATTTGGCATCGGTAGGTCACTTTCCGGACGAATCATTTTCACATGATAGCCCAGAGTTTTTGTTCTTGCCCGTTACCTTTATACCTCAATTAAATTTATCATGGGAAAAAAAGCTCCCTTGCTTTACACGTTTTAATCCATCTTCTGCACTCACAAATTTCTTAACTTCTTTCAACATATAATTATTCCAAAGATCAACCTGCTCTTTTACTCAATTCCCTAAAATCCACAGCAAAAGGCTTCTATTTCTCCTATACTAATATAGCTTTCTTTAAAATATCACCATTCATCCATGCTATCTGAACCTACTAGTTTTACTCTAATAGTTTTTAATAGGAGCAACTTTATCCCCCCCCTTGCTGCCTTCTCCAAGATACAGATTTTTAACTGCTCCAACATGGAGCCCAGTGCAACATCCAAAACATAACGCAAGGGCCCTAACGAAAATTAAATAAATTGAAAATATCTAATAATAATTCAGTCGAATTTGAGACACTCAGGTCATTTACATTTTTTAATGAGCCTTGCATCTTAATTGTGTTTTCTGTGCGTTTGTCTTCTCGCAATGTGAGCAACTTTTAAACGATTTTCCCTTGTACAATAAATTACAAATGACCGTGGTCAGTCAGCAACAAACCATTACACACCCACACTTCCTGAGACAATCATTAGAAATCGATGCTTTGTATACAAAATATAAGCATCATGACCCCGTATTTTTCTTGCACTATATTTTTAGCACACGGTGCCTTGTGTGGCGCTCTTGAATTAACTAGCAAGCCAGTAAAACCTAAAACCTGGGCAAAACAATATAAAATGCTTATGCTATCATCATGCCATTGCTATCTCTAAACAAGATATTACCAGAACCTCCAAAGCATGAAAATTATAAGGCGACCACAAACATCAAAAATACAGACCCATGTCATAATATTATTAGTATACATGGACCGGTGGCCTATTCTTTTTATCCCCTGCTGTTTCTCACCAAAACCCAATCTTGAACGTGCTTTGTCTAGCCGTAAAAATCTATTTTTTAGTTTATCTCATGACCATCAGAATCCAGCGCTCCCCATTTGACAAAGAGTCCAGTCGTAGTCTGATAAAATGAATATGCGTACGGAGTTTCTCGTTATTTGCATTCGAGCCCTAGAGCCAATTATTATTCTTGCAAACTCCTACTAAACAACATGTGTGGTGATGTAGAAGTTGCCTGTTATGGCTCACCAATTTATTGTAAAAGTTTTTTTCTTTGACCCCAAGGCTCAACGATTTTCTGAGCAATATCTCCAGCTGTGCCAGCGTTGGGCTCAGTTCTTGGAGGTGAGTCTTTAGCCACTCAAACCTGATCCTCCTTCACCATCGCGATATGTAGAGACAGCTATCGAACACACATCACTCATTCCACAGGAAGTTTCGACAATACCATTCTATCTTGTTGATTCAGAACTTCTGTAATTATTGCCCTGCCCGATCGTACAGGCCCAGAATTGCGATGTTATTATCACTGCCTCTAGGCTACTTTTCTTTTTTTAAAGCCCCTGGTGTGATGTTCACTTAATCATTGAAGCTCAACATCTTTCCTCGCAAAATCAGAAGATAAATAAAAAATATATCTTTGTGATTTTCATCATTGGTGATGAGATAGATTGAATTACGGCATTTGGGCCCACGCCGTTGTTCTCCCTCTCATTATTTATATTTCTGGTGAACTGATAACAGGAAGCCTTGACTTGGAGTATGAATTTATAATTATTGATGCTTCATAATACACCCATGGATAGTGCCCGCCCCTCCAAAATTGTGAATATGAATGGGAATAGAACATATACAGGTGATATTTTATTCATAAGAATTTGTGGAGGGGAGTGCCCAATATTTGTGTCATAACGTGTATTGACAGAGAAAGAAAAACATTTATTTCATTAATGATGTTTCCCCCCTTATTGTTAAAGCTCTACTAGCTCTCTCCACTGATTAGGATCGGAGTTTTTCTGTGATTTTTCTGTCAAATAAGAAGCATCAAAAGGATTCACAATGCAGCATTAATTTTCACAGTCTCGTCTATGATCATGATTTACCAAGGCGGCTTTTTTGCACCTCGATATTTTCCCCATTGAAACTGTATAGTATTTATCATTAGATATAGTTTCATATGAATATATATATCTATTATATATATTTATATCATATATATATTAATATATTAATTAATCAGTCAAAATAGTACTATAATATATATAAGCTTTTATGGGCCCCGGCAATGCATTTCATTTCTATAATACCTATGATACTAGTTACATAGTAGAAGTTGAGAACTGCCTATGTTGTTCCCAATTTGTTCGTTGATTTTTTAAAAACACAATTGTTTAATATGCTAAAACAATTCTTCTTCAAAAATCATAATTTCAAGAGGCGAAAAAAAAAAAAAAAAAAAAAAGCTGGACTTTCAAAAGGTCACTATTAAGACCAAACATCTGTTAATGATAGTTCTGATCAGAAAACTCAGAATCAGACTAGCCCATAATTCTAATTGCGACTTCAATCGCTCTGCTTAATTTCGCCTTTCAGCAATCAGTTATTATAGGACAATTACACTTGGCCTAAAAGCCTTCACCTAATTAATATTTATAATCTCATAAAACTTTATAGGTTTATTAGATCTATAACGTGCCCAGGCCTATCAGGATTTCTGACTTCAAAAACTGTGACGGTGGTAGAACTGATTTACCGAAAGTTTAGAGGGCTCTGTATATCAATAATAACACTCTGAGCCGAGAAGCAGCCAAAAAGAAAAAGAAAGAAAATCTAGTCTGGCGCCAGACTCACATCATCGCCGAAGTATAGCCAGGCCAGCCATTTTAGGCACTATTTTTTTTTTTTTTTTGAATGAGCCCCCAAGCCATAAGATCATCTCGTATTCTCAATCTATCTATTATCATTTTCCAATGAGGAAATCGGATCAAGACCGCGCCAGAAGCCGGAAACACATACAGGCAGTCATATAGGAATAAAAGAGTTCTTAGTGGCTCTGCCTTCTTAAATTCCACTTGCGATCAAAGAGCATATCCAGCCCATCCACTACGTTTAGGTCCCCCTGCAGAAAGGTGAAAGCAAGACCTGTTGCATTAAGAAAATCCAACTGTAACTGCTATTAAAGCATGTTTCCTAGTTTGTGAAGACACAAAAATGTGAGCCTCTTTGACCCAGTCCTCTAACGTGGATTAGATGTCACAGAACTTTTCTAACCTGTATCCAAGGGTTAATTACATCAAATGTTGGAATAAACATAGCCCTATGCTATTCTCTCAAAGTGAGGTATCAGAATCATCGTGAATGACATAACATTTAGCCACCCAACTGTAAAGTTCAGACTAAGAAAATTCACATGCCTATTTAATAAGTGTCTGAATAGCTTTAGAATTGAGAACGCACGCATTGAGACGATGACATCTCATTATATTTCATGCCCAGCAGCCAATCAAGCAATAGCTGCAGTCACCCGGGCCGAACTCAGCCGCAGTAGTTCATTTCATCTGCTCCTAAGTTCTTATGCATGTCCCTGCTGTGCCATTAGCACTGAAGGACCTGGGGCAGGCAAACACACACTCAAGTTTCCAGTCAAGGGAAACTGGAACCTATGCAAGCGAGCCTAACCTTGCAGTCAACGCCCTGGTTAGCCTCTATGGATGACATTGATTGCTGTCGGTGGCAATGAGACTTAGCATATTAGCGGGTGCAGATGAGAAGGAACAGCAAGGAAAAGTTTATATCAGCATTATCCAAATACAAATAAGAATATTGCGTGTGCAAAAGCTCTTCAAAAAAATCACCATGGCAACCTGTAATGCCTTCATTCCAGGGCCAAAGTAGATTGACGTGGAAGCCCTCTTACAGCAGTGTTAAGATTGAAAGCTACAAGCAATCAGAACGAGTCATGTGACAACTAAACAACCCCCCAATACAAATGATGACCTATTTGATGACGCTCGTGAAATAAAAGATAAAAAGATTAGGAGAAATTTATTCTCACTCCTCTTTTGATAAGTTGGCTTAAAGAAGTTTGATTTTATCATCCCAGCTAGCGGGAACTTGGGCAAGCAATATGTGCCAAAAAACTAACCTCACAATAATTTTTTTTAATATCAGTCTTCAATATTGATAATTATCACAGACTTATATTCACATACATGTCAACAAATCTTTATTTCACTGTCACGGGTTTTTTTTTTTAAAGCCAGATTTTGCCACAAGTGAACGCTGTTGTAGAAACCAGACCATTAATTTTCCATAACAAAATAAATATTCCTAAATAGAAAGAATTAATTTACTTCGTTTCTGCGTATGTTTCTAATGAGTGCATATTGTTTCAAAAATCAAGACACAGTGTTTGGGTGTAGGCTGCGATAATATGTAATTAATACAGCAGATAATCATCACTTTGTGCTCTATTATGATAATGAGCCACATTGATAGGTAGCTCTGTAGATTACTGGCTTACTGGTTTTTTTTGTCATATGGTTAAATTTATTAGTACCAGAGTGTTTTTATTTATTATGTAATTTAAATGCCCACGTGGTCTTGCTGTCTCCCATTGTAGGCATAAATTTTCTAAATCATTGGATAACAGTTAAATACCACACAATATATAGCACCTTCAAGTACCAATGGTTAAAAAAAAAAATATAACTATATGGTTTCTTTGAGGTAGCCTAAATTTCTGTCATGAACAACAGGTATGTCTAAAAACATTCAATATCACAATGCACTACATGCATGCATAGCTTCACATCACAAATACATACACATTATATACCCATTACCTCCTCGTAATATAAAATTCAGGTAGTTTCGTGAAATATCTCAGGAAAAATTTCTCGCCTACAATACCATAGAGTTGCAGGTGTTGAGTCACGATTACTACAGTGCCTACAATCTCTTGCAGGAAATGATAGGCAAGATTGTGTAGATTGAAAAAGCTACAGTTCTGACTGTCGCACGTTATTGCTCACAGTGCTTTCTCCTCCGTTTGAGATTTTTTAACTAAACTCCTTTAAATCACAGAGTCATTTGATGTTCATTCGCCTCCCTGACATTCAAGCGCTTCAACCCTGGATTCCTCAGCCAGGAATGCGTTTATAACAGCCTTGATAGCTGAGACCTACTGCCCCTGCGAATCCGATTAGCGATCTAAATCACATCACAGCCCTCACTAGTAAGCCTCCACCATCCGCACGCGTCAGGCAACGAGGTTTGACACTTTGATCCTAGGTCTTGTTATACTGAAGATTTTATATCCAAACCATAATTTCACACTTTCCTATGGAATAATATATACAATATACAGTTAGAAACAAATCATTGTATGACAAGGATTGGATGGAGAAAGGCTAGTTTCGAACGTCAGTGTCAACCATTTAATGGAAGAATAATGTATGAAACGGTATTATATCATATAGACGAATTTCTTGTGTTAAATATTTAAGTTGACAATACCCGCGCAGCTATAATTTGCAAATGCTACTTATATAAAGCCATTCCCTCACACTCTATGGATAAATTTGTGATAATCAAAGCAAACTCATTTTATTTCGAAGCCCCTCTATGGACCATGTGTGTTTACCCCCACTGTCCCATTTAATTAAGTAGCCTGGAATATATCATATGAGAATTTCTGTGTTCAATATTTGTTGCAAACGGCAAAATTATAGAATGTATATGTTAACACCATATCCCTAATTATCCTATCATAGTGTCTAAGCAAAGAAAACTTTCAAAACCGGCGCTCTCTGCGAGCACCCTCTCAGAGCGCACTGCCCACTTTGTCTGCTAGTACTCCCTCATCTATACACACCAAGATTCAATCTCATCAAGCTCATTTAGTAGAGATATGCCCAGCAACACCTGAAACAAATCAGTTCATGATATCAGCCGGAGACATACAACAATTGATGCAGACCAGTGCTTATCTCTGCATTTTTTGGCTCCTGTAGCTCTTGCAGGAAACTCGGTTTGAAACCACGAGCTCATTAGTAGAGAATTCCAGACTGGAAATAGCTGTCTGATAAATAGACATTGCAAAATGTGAAGTGCTAGGTGCTTAGCAGGTCATCATTTTTCAAGCACTATGTCCAGCAGTTTGAATTTATTATAAGCCTAAAAATATATCCTCTGGATTCTTAGAAATAAATATTTTCAAGGTAGCTGTATCTCCCGAAATTAAAGAAATACATTTTAGATTGCTAAAGTATAAAAAGGGTATCTCCATCCAGTGAGTACTTACAATACCTTTATTGCCCCACCATAAAGGACATTATTGGCTATGGACGTGCCAAATGAAGAATCAGGAACACTACAAAGATGCTTGCTGATCAATAGTAACCTTATCCAGACAGAAATGTTACTGTTCAAAATCTATGTACTTGAATGTAATAATAAGCTTCCTATGCATTTTATATAATGAGCTTGTTTCATATACAAAAGGACTTAAAATACTGAAAAGAAAATGCAATACTGACCTCTATGCTTCTGGATTATGATCTACAAGAAAACCTTTAGCCCCCCCCCCCCCACCCCCACCCCCCAATGCTCTCTCTCTTCTGTTCTTGTTGCCCATGAACAGCCAATATTCTGTATATATATTGTCATTGTGAAAAGGGCTGTTGGCATATGGGCCAAGTTGTTTGTACATTACATTAATGATCGCCCTTAAAATTAAAAATAAAAAAAAAAAATTACATAATTACTTAAAAAAATAGAAAAAAATGAATTTCGATGCTGGATCAATAAACGGTCCATGTGGCCCGATTTATATGAGTCGTTGCGCTTTTGCCCCGCCTACATAAACATTAATATCGAACATTTATCAAATTCTTCATATGTTTTATTGCAGAGAGGAAAATCATATCGATGCATAATTATCTGTTACCCGAATTATCGCCACCAGCCCCCAGTAACCCCTGCCAGGCTATGTTCCGGCCTTAGATTAATGCAGTAACATAAAAGCAAGAGAAAGAGACACACACCCTAGCATCGTGACAAAATGCTACCTTTTGTAATTGATGATCTATTAAGACATGCTGAAAAATGATGACGCTAACAAGACTATTGCAAGCCATTTGTGCAACTTCAACCTCTGTCAGCCAACTGCACATTTACAGTACATAAAAAGCCCGGCTGACAGAAACTTAAAAAGTTTAACAATCACAACTCACCACCAAAACGCACACAGAAAAGGCAAATGCTGAAGTGTGCACAGCATAAAAATTAATGCATGGAGATGAAATATTAAAGTGCTGGATCAAATAGGGGCAGGGATCTCCAACCTAGCTGACTGCACGTGGAGCTGCTTGAAGCACCATACCACAAAGCTTCAGTTCCATCCATGCTCCAACACACCTTCCTGTAATTATTAAGTTACACCTGAACAACTTGATTAGCTGGTTTAGGTGTGCTTGATTGGGCTTGGAGTTGGTGGAAATCTGCAGGATGGTAGCTCTTCAGGGGGGCTGTTTCATAAAAGACGCTAAGAAAAGTGGGGTTAACGTCTAAAAACGCCTGAACTAAACCAACAAATCCAATCGGGACTAAAGCGGTTCATAAAACGACAATTTAAGTTCACGCAATTCACAGATCTAGGTTTATGAGTTAGGATAATTTGAGTGCACACTTCTTCGTAAAGCAGCCTTAATGTTGATCATGGTCAAATCAATCACAATGAAAACAGCGAAATATTTGTGCGGTTAATGCATTTGAGACATTGTGTTTTCTCTCTTGTATAAAAACTGACATCGTCACAGGTATATTTTTCATCTGTAAATGTTTGAAAATCATGCAAATATATCCATTTTGCTGTCAGGAGTGGGCAAGACTTACGTGAGTGAACGGGCGCATGCGCGCTAAACAGATGGACCGCAATAGAATAATGGCACAATAATTCTGAGTAAAATGTGCATTCTGCTAAAAATAACGTTTGTTGGGACATTAAATGTGACAAAATGTAGAAATTTAACTCTACATATAAGTGATTTTTTTTTTTTTTACCATAGCAGTAACGTAAATCTAAATGTGAAAAGTAGTGGACATTTGATTGCCAAGTATGGTAACCCATACTCGGAAATAGGTGCTCTTCATTTAACCCATCCAAGTGCACACAACACAGCAGTGAGAAGTGAAAACACTGTGAACACACACCATTTTGGAGCAGTGGGGCAATATACAGCACGAGGAGCAACTGGGGTTCAGTGCCTTGCTCAAGGGCACTTCAGCGCCATGGCTATTGAGGGGTGGAAGAGCACTTTTATTCACTCCCCACCAACTCTGCTAAGCACCAAGTTACTGCAAACCTGCAACCTTTCGGATCCTACAAGGCCAACTCTCTCTAACCATTAGGCCACAGCTGCCCCATGCAAGCTGCTAATAACAGCCCTACTATCTTAAAAGAGTTAATGTGTGTTCCTCTTATCAGTTAAAATGTAGTCTGATTTTTATTATTTATTTATTTTTTTAATTCAGTGGTTTTAACTTTTAATTTAAAAAATTTAAAACTTTAAAGAGCAATTTTAGATTGTAATGTTTTAATGTTTCTACTAATACCAAGGTACAGCTGTCATAAAACCCGAGAGAAAGGCTGCATGGGCTAGAAACTGCTGATCATATATCTTAAAAAAAATTCGTTGCACAATAAATTCGTAAATTTATTGTTTTTTTTTTTTTTTTTTTTTTTTTTTTTTTAAAGTTGCATTTTCTGTATAATTTTATTTTTGGACTGATAACGTCAAATAATTGTATGTGAGAGAGTCAGCGCCGTAATATCAATGTGTTCCTATTGGTCAAAGTTAGAGGAGCTAATCTTAGCCTGACAGTTAGCCTGCTCCAGACCAGGTAGTTTCACCAGCATAAGTTGCCAGTCGACGGAGCTGCGTACGGTAATTTTGCTTTTGAAACCAAATCAAGTGGAAAAAAGTTAGACTAAACTGAAATAAGCCTGGCTTTTTGTTAAACTTGTTTTATAAAACAGCCCCCAGGAGCTGGACTGAATGCAAAACACGAACAAGATAGATGTCACATCCAGTCACAATTTAAAAATGATCTGTTTTTTTGTTTGTTCCATTCCTATTTTTAGCAGAGTACTTTTTTTTTCCTTTTTTGTCTTTTTCTTTTTTGCTGCTGACTCATTTAAATATATATTTAGCTTCAAAAAATTAAAAAGACTTACACTTTTGTAGCATATACAGTATGTATAATCCACCCCGGAAAAAGGGAAACAAAAATGTTCCACGTGCTAGTATTCATATTTGTTTTTCTGTGGATGCAGCTGAGAAAACAACTTTTTACGTCTGTGACTTAAAATAGCTAGTTTTTGCCCTTCCGTGGCCTAGATTTCCATGGAAATCCATTATGTGGCCATCAGGCGTAGATCAGCACTCAAAAGCGAAAATGTTCAAACAAACAAATAAGATATTGTAAGAAACCAATGCTAATTAGGAAAAAATGACTGCAAAATTAATTTAAGAGCCAACTCCAGATCAAAAATATGAAATGAGGACGACCAAAAACTGGGCTGCTATATTGGTATTCATGCAGCATGCAGTGCACATTACTAAAGTGATGAAGTGGCAAGTGCCACTTCACATTAACCAAAGAGGGAATAAATAAATACATAAATAAAATAAATAAATAATTTTCTGACCCAGTGGCATATTACATTTTTGTCATTGCCTGGCTGTTAAACTTAATGGTTGTCACTGGTGTGGAATGCCCTACTGATGTCAATTTCAAAATCAAGCATCACGGTAGTTCAGGCAGGCCACGTCAGTCAAGCTTGCATCAGCTGATAGTCTGTTGGTCCTAACGTGTACCAATCCAGTTTTGACACTTATCATAGTGGTCCATATTTAAATTCCCATATGCATCCAAGCATCTCTTCTATCGTAGTCGCGTGCTCAGCAATATGAATGATAGCAATGATTAGAATGATATCAATCAATCCACTCCTCCAGTCCCAACTCCACCTAACTGAAACTGGTAATCTACCTCGGATGTTTGTTTCTCTCTCTCCTTTTCTTCGTATACAGTTCACTACAGGTGCTTCTCAATAAATTAGAAGTCGTGGAAAAAAACAAAAGTCATTTATTTCAGTAATTCAACTCAATGTGTGAAACTCGTTTATTAAAAAATTCAATTGCACACCCGATGAAAGTAGTTTAAGTCTTTGGTTCTTTTAATCGTGATGATTTTGGCTCACATTTAACATAAACCCACCAATTCACTATCTCAACAAATTAGAATATGGTGACATGCCAATCAGCTAATCAACTCAAAACACCTGACAAAGGTTTCTGAGCCTTCAAAATAGTCTCTCAGTTTGGTTCTACTAGGCTACACAATCATGGGCGGAAGGACTGCTGATTTCTGACGCAGTTGTCCTGGAAGACAATCCTTGACACCCTTCACAAGGAGGGTAAGCACAAACATTCATTGCAAAGAAGCTGGCTGTTCACAGAAGTGCATTATCCAAGCATGTAACAGAAGTTGAAGTGGATAGAAAACGTGTGGAAGAAAAAGATGCACGAACCAGCCGATGCAGAACACCAGCCTTATGAGGATTGTCAAGCAAAATCGATTCAAGGAATTGAGTGAACTTACACAAGGAATGGACTTATGAGGCTGGGGTCAAGCCATCAAGAGCCACCACACACAGACTTGTCAAGGAATTTGGCGACAAGGGGTTGTCGTATTCCTCTTGTTACAAGACCACCCCTCGATCCCACAGACAACGTCAGAGGCGTCTTACCTGGGCTAAGAGAAGAAGAACTGGACTGTTGCCAAGCGGTCCAAAGTACTCTTTTCAGATAAGAGCAAGTTTTGTATTTCATTTGGAAACCAGGTCTAGAGTTGGAGGAGAGTGGAGAGCTCATAAGCCCAAGAGTGCTTTAAGTCACCAGTGTTAAGTTTCCACAGTCTGTGATGATTGGGGTGCAATGTCATCTGCTGGTGTGGGTCCATTGTGTTTTTTTTTGAAATACCAAAGTTTACTGCTACCCGTTTACCAAGAAATGTTTTGGCGACTTCATGCCTCCTTCTTCTGAACCAGCTTTTTTGAACGATGCTGATTTTCATTTTTTCCAGCAGGATTTGGCACCTGCCCACACTGCCAAAAGCACTAAAAACTTGGTCAAAGAGACTGGGACCATGGCTGTAGGTGTGCTTGGTACTGGCCCAGCAAACTCACCAGAACCCTGACCCACATAAACCCTATAAAGAATCTATGGGGTTAACGTGTTGCCAGCGATTGAGGGGAAAATGAGAAACAAGAGACCAAAAAATTCAGATGAGATGAAGGTGTCTAAGGAAAACGCTGGGCCGCCATACCACCTCAGCCCAGTGCCAGACAACTTTCTGTTTCGATAACCTCCAGATTTCTCATTCCTGATAACTTCCGCCATCTGGCCACGCGAATTTGAAGGCCAGAAATTAAAGCAAAAGGCAGCCCTCTACCAAGTATTGAGTACAGTACAAGTAATGAAACATACGTTCACAGAAGGAACCAACCCTCACTAAAAATTTATTTTTATTGGTCTTATGAAAGTATCTAATTTGTTGAGATGTGGAGTGAATGGTGGGTTTTGTTTAAATGTCGAGCTCAAATCATCACAATTAAAAGAAACAAAGACCTAAACTACTTCAGTCTGTGTGCACTGAATTTATTTAATACACGACAGTTTTGGACAATTTGAGTTGAATTACTGAAATGAACTTTTGTTCCCATCGAGCGATTCACCTAAGTTAGATTCCCGAGAAGATCTCTAAGCTTACACTGTATATTGCAAGCATTCGCTATCATATATTGTATTTTCTACAACAGTCTTGTGAATAGTAATTATGTATGCTATATAAGTGGATCTGTTCGGATTGGCTCCCAGGGGGGTTTGGACCTGCTGGCTCTCCCCGCTCTGTCCAAGCATGGCTGCATGATCAGGAAGGCATGGGGAGTTTTGCCCAGAACAGAACCACCATACAGCCAGCACGTAACTGTATGCTATAATTTGGTATAAAAAAAAAATATTTGACGAAGTGGACCTGAATGAAATGTATTCAGTGTTTCTGGCTAAACATTCAAAAAAATGCATAAGTAAACAAACATTGACTAAAATCATTTAATACGGAGAACATAAAACAGATTGAGCTTGTGAAATGTTATGCTATATTTGAAATACGCCATGCTTCATTCTGTGTGACGAATGACTCAGCACTGACCAACCTTGTAGACAAAAACACAGTTGTGCTGTTCAGATATTTCGAAGTGTGGTTAGGAAAAACTTTGACTTTGAGAACTCTGACCACTAATCAAACACTCGAACTGGAGTGGGTACTAATTAAACAGTTACATTAAAAACTATGTGAGATGAATCAGAAATCTGCATTCAACACAGAACATGTGCATTTGTCTCCAAACAAGTGAGAGAAATGGAATTTTCTATCCAGGTCATTTGACTCATCATCAGAAAAGGAGAACGTCTGCCATGCTATGCTTAATTAGGGCTACCCTGACTTTCTATCTTCCAGAGAACCCATGATTTTTTGAAAGAACATAATGAAAAAATTGAGTAATTCCAACCAACCACAATTCATTTTAATTTGTGAGTGCCACAAGGTAAATGGGTCAAGGTAATTGGGATCAAGCATAAGAAAGTCTGGACCTTCAAATCAAGGGAACAAAAAACCTTTAAAAGGTGTATTGAAGATCCAGAAAGACTTCCACAAGGGGATGACTTCACAAATGTTTCCAACCAATTTCATTATGCTGGAGTCTGTGGCATGATCTTTTATCGCAGGAGCCATTTTTATGCCACAAGGGAAAAGGACATATTGCTTAGTCTGGAAAATGCAATCATTTGTACTGTAAAACCAGATTGCATATTTTATGTCACCCTGGAGAATGAGAATATATTTGGTTACTTCTCTTTGAGGCGGAGCTGAATACTTCGCTATTCGACACAGTTTTTTTTTTTTTCAGCGCTTTTAAAAGACTCCCTGTGATACTGCCACAAAGGGATTGTAAATGTACTGGAATCTCTATCACAAATTTAGTTTAATTTTAGTGCTCTAAATAAACTGCATTTCTCCTTTAATACTGTACATTTTATGTATTTCAGACCAGTTAATAACTCAAGGTTTTGCTAATATATATATAAATCTGTTTATTTTTCTGTACTGAATTATGAGCGACTTCTACCACTAGGAAGCTTGCAAACTTGAGCTGTGGCTGTGAATCAGTTGTTTTAAACAAACAGGATGGAAAAACCAGCCCTTATGAGAGATGAGAGATATGCAGATGTATGTGAGAAAATATCACAATCCTGTATGGTGTAAAAATAAATTAAATGGCACGTGGATAAGAACAGTGATTATTCACAATACAGCACCAGCCTCTTGTATTTTTTGTCACATCACACAGTATGAAACCCATTAGGCGTGTTTTGTGTTTGATTTGAATTTGAACTTAGCTAAATCTAGAGTTAAGGGGGGGGCGGTGGGTTATTATCTGACAATGATTTCCGGCCACTTTGTCCTTCATCTAGCCTCTACAGTATCTACAGACGTTTTTAGCTGGAAAATGGATGCTATACCAAAGAAGCTCTATTGTATATTGCGTCCCCTACTACAGCAACTAATTCAAAAGAAAAGCATAGACCGCAAAAATAAAACAGAGGAAAAAAAAGAGCAGCACATAGCACTAACAACCTGACACAGATAAAGAAATCAAGTGAAACAAATGGCAATGCAGAGCAGATAACCCAATGGCTTTTTAAAACAGTGGAAATGTTTTAGATCTGTGTTTACATTTGACTTTCACACACAACTGTGTAGGTTTGTGGCTTTGTGGAGGGACCTCTCTCACATAAAGAAATAGGGCGCCAAATGTGACACTAATATCTGGAAAGTGGCTCATGACAATGGCAACAGGCTTTTTAAGGCAATCGTACTAATGGGTAACATAAAGGAGAAACTGTCTAACCAGTACTAATACAGTTTAAGCTATAATAGTCAAAAAATGCCATTGCTGTGTGCCTTTAAAATCCAAAGCAAAATACTAAATTCAAAGCCGAGGGGGGCTGAGGTATAATTACAATTTATAACTGTAGTTACGCAAAGTGCCAATAACACACCCGCACAGGCGCCCTGTCAATGAGCCTGACTGTTCCGCATTCACCATGGCTGCAGGTGCTTCATTTGTTTAAGGCTTGTCACAGTGAACATGAACACTCCTGTCTCATCACATAATCTTGAACCGAGCAGTAAATGAGGATCAGCCACCATCAACATGTCAATCTGTTTAAGGTATAATAGTTGGCCAAGAGCAAATGTATAGCATCTACCTATAACCAGGACCATAACAGAGTCATAACCTGAGCCTTCTTGTACATAAACGAACATCCAAATAAAGAGAGACTCCTATAGTAATTAATTTGCATAGTCAATCTACTGTCTACAGCACAAGTCTACGACATGGTCTTTTGAAGTAGAAGTGTCAGACAAACACACAGTGAACCGTCATTCCTTTAGCTGAGGAAAGAGAGAAAAAAAAGAAATTAAATGCAGATGCTTCAATAAATGGGTTTCTCGCTCTTAAAAGAGGTATCAATCAAAACTTAATGTCTGGTACAGATGATGAATATCAAGGGTCCTGTTAGCGGTAATCAGGAGTGGTTCCCTGATTGACAGAAACAAATCCTGGAACAGGTTCGGGAGTGTAAACATAAGATTTTGCCTTGAGCAAACCGGTCCTTAAAATCCAAGGCTATGGAACACAAAAAAAAACTGACACTCTTTACAATTAAAAGTTCAACATTAGATCCAGAGAAAGTTTTTAAAAGTCTGATGCAATAGAAGTAGGCTAACTTCTATTTTCTTCGTATAAAAGTTTTTAAAAGTCTGATGCAAAAGTCTGATGCAATAGAAGTAGGCTAACTTCTATCTTCTTCATATAAAAGTTTATCAAAGATCTTTTAGAACTGTCACTTAAAGAAGAAACAAATATGCTGAACCAGAGCACCTGTAAATTATCATAAAGAAGGCTTTTGATCACCAGAGAACCACATAACCTTGGTCAGGGTAGAGGCCATATTTAATTTAACAATACAAATTAAATAAACGTTCATGAGGGTGTATGATGTACAATGAATTAGAACTAGCGTATTGTCAAAATTTACACTGGATTTTTTTCTAAAGTATTTTCTATGTTCTAGGCCTGAATGACTACTGACAACAAGGTACAATCCATGAGCTTGAATTTCTTTGTAAATCATTCATAAATCCATTTGTAAATTGCCCGACTAAAAACTGCATGTGACATTTATAGTGAAAGAGGTTTTTCTGAATAATTCACCTGAAATTCATAATGCTTTTGACATCATATAAAAAGCCTCATTAAATAAACTGCATACATTACAGCATAATTTCATTCTTGTTAATAAAAACAACCGGCATTATACTATATAACTCTTAGGTTGCTTGGGGAATGGCTACAGTCTTCTTCTGAATAAAAGCCTGTGATACAAAGATCCTCATGCACACATGGAAACCATGCCATTGTTTGGCATCTGTGCTGCCCCTTATTGACACATCTTTTCTAACAAGCCCTTAATTCTACTTATCTGCGGCCTGGGGGGTATGAAGACATAGATAAAAAAACATATTTTGAGTTCCACATATCTATCTCATTAGTTTGTTCTGTATTAATTATTAAAAGATTAATAAATGCACATAATTTTTCAACATGCAAAATTTCACTGTAGTATTTTACTCCAGCCATCATCCCCTACTCCAAAACACAATAATAAGGCTATACTGAAATAACAGTTAACATTCCTGAGCATGCCTTCGCTGACTATTTTGACATATGGGAGGGATACAAAATTCAATACATAAATGGCTTCATTTAAGTAAAAGATGCAAGCATTAAGACCCGTGAACAAGTACCCCATCTCAATAGAAACATGAGGATATAAAAAAAATGCCGCAGACTGGGTTAGAATTTCAACAAATCTAGCCAATACCATCCTAACAGATGTAAACTCATAATCTTCTTAATCACAAAACTTAACGGATTTATTTGAACTAGATGGAACTCTGAAATGAAAGGGAAAAAAAACACACAGCTAGCTAATTCAACTATTAATCAATTCAGTGTAAATAAATTCTAGACTAAACACAATAAACCAACTAAGTTCCCCAGAATGACAAACAAATTTTAATTTAAACAACTGAAAAACTACACGCACATCTCTGCAAGCCTGGTCGTTTGCTTTTTATCAACTCTTGTCACGTCCACTTCAAATAGCCTACAACGGTCAAAAGATGTCGCACTGTTTATTTTGTATTTACCTCTTCGGGTTGATAACAATCTGACTTTCAAAACACGCAGATGTCTGATTGGACATGTCCTATGTGAGAGGACACCGCCGTGCGCACTGAGACGAAATTCAAGTTATAGTCTTTTGTGGGGAAGCATCAGAGTGACCAAAAAACTTGCGAATACATCACCCTGTAGCCAAACCAAAAGTGTGTCGATCGTAGCTACGCATAGATAAAGCCAAATTTTGTTTGATCTGATAGAAGTTTTCTTCAGTGTCAAAGCAGGGCCCTACGCGTGTAGTACTAATCCAAAGAAAAATATTGTCATGCCAAAGAACAGAGGGTACTGCGAGAAGGGTCAAAAGTTCCTCAGAAGTCTGACACGAGTGTTTTCTTCTCAGGGCTAATAAAAACTTGAACTGTTTTGTTATATAGGCTATATATATAAATAAATATAAATAAAATTTGATTCATACAGAAATCCAACTTCGACGTAAATAATTGCATAGAACAGGCTGCATATTTAACATAATGACTAAAATTACTAGCATTGGTAAGAGGTTAGCAGATCTGAGGGATGAAATGAGTAAAAGTTTTGTAGGAAACATGAGGGAAAAAATGCTGTGTGAAAAATCACCGCTTGAATTTACATTGTGACAAACCGAACCGCGGTAAACTAAAGTACTAGCAAAGATCTTACCTTCGGTCTCCATCTGGAGTTCTGAATGAAAAGAACGAACATGACGATTAATACCAGGAGAGTGTTGAAGGATATTTGAAGGATTTCATTTGTGAAGCCTCACAGCGATTCCTCCAAAAGCATGACCAACCCAGACTATTCCCAAATCACACTTGCTCCAAAGGAAGATGCGCGCGTGTCGCTTTCATGAGGATTGAACGGTCGGTCAGTTTCTGTCACCTGCAGCAGCGTACCGGCCGCTCCAGCGGACTGAGAGGCGTCGTGACTGAACCCCACCGCTCGCCCATTCTGCTGCTGGGGGCTGAGCTCGACAGTATCCAGCGAGAACTTCGTCACTGGACGCGTAGTGGAGGGATTATAATTGACGTGTAGAAATGGCTAGAGGTCGTTGTTTTCATTTTACACTTTAGTGAGAACGTGATTAATATTATGTGATCAGAAATGAGAGCATGGGTTTGGAGACACCCCACATCCAACACAAACACCAGCCGAGACTGAGGTAAAAGGGGGAATTACGTTTCAACAAAATCAAAATGAGATTAATGTTGTTGGACCTACGTAAAGTAGGTTAATTTTTTTAATAAAAATGTTTAATCGCTTTATTGTTTAACTTTGTGGAGAGAAAGAGGCAATTACCAGAATCCCTAACAAAAAGAAATATTTTTTTTTTTTTTTACCGCCGGTCGGTGTCCATCGAGTTATGAGTGTTTTGGGTGATACGTTATTGGTATTTAGTTAATGTTTAAGAATTAACTTTTTGAAGCCGTAGAATTTTATTGTCACATTAAGCTGGTGTCTCCCCACATACAGGAATGATCGGCCAATAAGCCCCACTACAATATAGTTTTATGAAAAAATCATAACATTCTTATACTAAATAATTTTTTTTTTCTAATAAAAATCTGCATACCTATTTCAGCCTTGACAACCATTTCATAGTGTAAAAATACTTGTGACATGATTAATATATGTACAAAATTGTATCATTATTTTATTTCTTACTGTAAAGTCTCGGTAACCACTGTCTTTTTTTACTGTAAATTTAACAAAATAATAATAACAATATATTTACTGGAAAACAAGACAAAATTACTGATTAAGGAAATTAACTTTTGCAACGTTTCTCTAAAGCTATATATGTTTTTTTGTTTTTGCATTATTATGCAGTAATTCTTCTTATAACACTACCCAATTTTTAGAGCTCAAGCCTAGTTCACTTTATCAGCAAAATATCTTTATATAGTATCAGTGATAAATTTTATTTTCCAATATGTTGTGCAAATAATTGCTATTTGTCTTCCACTGAAAAGAGAAACAGAGTAGTGGTGGTGCTATTGGAGTGTTGCCAGGCCAGCGAGGAACCAGGTTCAATTTGCCTATGGTTATATGCCAAAAAACAAAAAGCTCCCTGCGAGAGAGGCTCTTTCATGTATCACTTTCCTTTTGTTATCCTTTGCCTTTAATAGGCGTGATTAAAACAAAGGAAATACCCTGGTGCATCCAGTCCGAGCTGGTCACCAAACATAAATTCCATTCAATCACAGTAAAAACAACTGGCGTCATTAGATTTTATTTTATTTACTACAACGACAACTGAAAATAGTAAATTGAAGTGGTTTGTAACAGTCAGGATTACTCTTCTTTTATTTTAGTTAAATGTAGAGAAGGAAAGCTGTGGTTACAGAAGCCATCTAGCACCGTGGATGATTTACCCTGTGCAGGAATTAATTAATGCAGCATTTGGGTTACAAGAGCCAACAAAAGGCAACAAATGACCCCATGCCCTTTGGCAGGCACAAGTCAGCTAACACGATTGCCGCCCACAATGTTCCTTTATCATTGATGAATAGGCACGTGTGCTCTTTGAAATAAACGAGCGATTAGCAACATGGATTTTGGTGACTGAACAAAAATGCATAACTGGAAAACTGAGAAGCTATGAACAAAGAACGACCCAATTCCAGATGATTCTAGATGTTTAGATCCTAAACAAGCCTGTAGATGCCACAGTCAGTAAAGTTGGAAGGGCTCAACACAGTTGGAAGTGTATGCTACATCTTTAAGCTTTAGGTAAGAGTTTGACAAAATTAGTAAATGGGCGCTGATTATAAAACTTGCACTTTTGCATTAAATTATGCATCATAGGACTCTCAACATGGCTTTTAACATAGACTTTCCCATCTACTACTAACATTCTAGATGGGTTTGAGAACAGTATTTTAATTGGTTTCCGGCCGTCGAAGGCATAGTAGACTGCGAGGCAATGCATGGCACACAATCTGACATGATCTACAATTAGGATATGACAAATGATTCAGTTGCCCCAAAATAGGACAGTTTGCTTTTAGCTATATGAATGAGTATAACTTGCACATTCTTTTTTTGTAGCTTGGAATATCAAACCCTCAGAAGTAAAGGTACCTATTATATTATAAAGATAACACAAAACAAGTATACAACCCAATCAAAAACACATGTTGAGTGTAAGGCGTATTGACACCCTTCCATAATAGGAGCGTGTCGTTACGGCTATAAGGATTCAAATAATATTGTCCTGAAGTTAAGAGTACGTTTGTTAATTTAGAGTTATTATTTATTCTGTCTAAAGAATTCATGTGAATAAAATAATAACATTTATATTATTACCTTAATATTCAATGTTTAAAAAAAAATATTCGGCTATGAAAAAAATATATATATAATATTAGGGCTCTCACCGGATTTACGCAGATAAATCTTATCCAAAATAAAAGTTTGTTAACATAATATACGCATGTGTACAGGGTATATTATTAGGGTATCTATAAATACCCACACTAAATTTATATATGTAGAAACATTTACATGTATATACATTATATATTTATATTCTTATATTTTAGATTTATATAAATATCTGTAATATATAAACAAAACATATTCCTTATTAAAATATGTACAAACATGGGGGAATTTATATGGTAACATAATGAATAGACACAGTATGCACACTATACTATGTAAACACAACTGTCGTGTTGGATTTGATTCAAGTGTTCAATCATTTGACAGCCCTAATACTAAATCTATATATATATATATATGTATACCCATATCGTTTTTAAAGTTTACTTCTAACCAAGTCAAAAATAAATTGAACTTCTTAGCGTAGCCAATTATGCAAGTATTGATTATGCCACCTTAAAGTTCTGTATTAGGTCAACAAAACTATCATGATTAAGGGGAGAAAGATGATTCAACGTTCTGATCATGTCAGAACATACTTGTTATTCTGGTAGTTTTTAACCCTAAACTTTAAGCAAACATTTAAAGGGGCTCTTTATCTCCTCTTTTAACCCTGAATACTGAAAGAAGAATGGAAAACAACCAGAATTTGAAGTCACCTCAGCTCCTCTGTGACCACCTTATTAGCATATAAAACACCCGAAAATAACACAAACGTTTCATCACAGAGGATCGGGACCATTGCAATCTGTAATGGATTCATCACCATACGCGTTCACAAAATAAAGTTATTCATGATCTAGCAGCGTGGAAGGGGTAAATCTCAAAGGGGTTAAAAATATGGATGAGAAAGTGGATGTGATTGAAGGTGAGAGATGCAGGGGCCACCATTGTTAGGTGGATGAACAATTTCTTTATGAAAATGTCTATCATTGATTGCAAAAGAGACAATTTACCCCTTTCCATCTAGTTCAATTGTACCTTGAGAAAACAAAGTTAGTTCACCCAAAAAATTTGTAAATTAGCTGTTGGGTTTTATCAACCTCAAAGGCATAGTAGGTGTATTGACTTTATTCTTTCAGACGAAGCCAGTCGAAAGTTATATTAAAAATGTTCATGGCTATTCCAAGCTCTAAATTGCCCCCCCCCCCCCCAGTCAGCAGGTGTTACAGATTGAACAGTGCAAACGTCACTCAAATCAAAATTGGTATCATAATAAACGTGCCTCACACCGCCATAGACTGTAAAAAACATGGAAGTAGTGTCCGGGACATCACCCCTAGTTTTTAAAGAGTGTTTTTGAAGCCTAAAGTAAGGGGGAGATGCCTCGCCCATCTTGGCAGCGATTCACTGTCCGTCACTCCGGTAATCGAAAATGGTCAAAAAGGCGGGAGCTGGATGCTGAAACCCGCCCACCATCGCGATGGTGGTGCAGCAGCAGGCAATACGTCACTCAAAGTGGCCCAAGCCCTTGAATTAATGGCCTCCTGTAGTGAATCCATGCCATTTTTGTAAGAAAAATATCCATATTGCAAACGTAGACACTTTCACTTCGTTATATGTAATACACGGAAGATGTCCCAGCGGATGACGTTAGACGGTGGCGTTGTGGTTTAATACTGCTGCACGCGGAGAAAAAAAAAAAACAGAATGGCACAGTCATGAACACTAGAAGTACAAAATGAGGATTTCGATTATAACAAGAGGAGGAGACTGATTTTCCTTTGCTAAAGTAAGGGAAACTTTGCTTCTGTGATCAGACTGTATAAACCAAACTCGCGAGACATATCTCAGAGTCGACGCACGTGTGCACATCACATTGTTGCGTCATCTGCCGCAAACGCCCTATGTGTATGACAGGATGCCACAATGTGAGAGAAAAGTGTTTTATTACGTTGTGCAAATATGGAAAATTTTCTTACAAAGAACACATGGATTTGCGAGCTTTATGTGACGGATATTAAGGACTGTTCAACTGCAACCACCCAATGACTGCACTGATAGAGCTTGGAATAGCCCAGAGGACAATTTTAATATAACTCCGACTGGATTCGTCTGAAAGTAAGAAAGGTCATATACACCTAGCGAGGCTTCGAGCGGGGCAGTAAAACACAGTTAAAATTTTCTGTTTGGGTAAACTCTACCCTTTTAAGTAGACATTATTCAATTGCTTCGGATTTATGCTCCTGACAGAGGTCGTGTTCAACAGTTGAATATCAGCAGATATGGCAGCATTGTTTGTAGCAATAACCTGGGGAGAATCCTTTGAGCTCTGCTAAAAGTACAGATCAAGAACGTGGTTTTATCTCTACTCTCAACAGAAATTAACAGGCTTTGCATCCAAGCTGTATCCCGTACACATCATTATCCTGGCAGCCAGCCATCAGAGAACAGCAGAAGGTTGTTGTCTCGCAAGTCCATCGCCTGTCACTACTCAAGACTATTACATGAGGAAGCTCATGACTGGGGGACTTTTACTAGCTTCGTCCTATCAGAATAATCCTAATGTTGAATCTTTACAGTGAAACAGACAGAATGCCTGCAAGAAAGACCTTTTTTTTTGTGCTTTGGCAAGTTAAACTTTTTGGCTTTTGTCAACACACAGACCATTCCACCCAAGATAATTAATTTTTGTATAAAAAAATAAAAAAAATAAAAAAACAATTTACAAAAATAAAGAAAGAAATACACATATGGCTGAGATGGAGAATCTAAAACAAAAAAATAGTTTTTTAGTAATATAAGTATAATGTATAATTTGATATGTAAATTTGGTCTTTCCTCAGCTCTTTGTCTCCCGCAAGATATCAGTTTAAAACTAAAAAACAACTTTTTACTCATTGCTTCCTCTTTCAAGGTTACAAAATGTTCTTTCCCAGGATAAAAAGAACTGTAGTTGAATAGTTTAGAAAGCCTCAATATGACAACACTAGCACAACCTGTTTTTATAGTCATGCACTGCAAGAAACTGTGAATGAATGAGGCATTCATCAAGAAAAGCAAAATACGTAGAGGTTGACAATATCCTTTGCTATTTAAACTGAGACAGTGTGTCCTCTACAGCAAAGTCAAGAAATCTGTAAGAAATTATAGTCTGCCCCGACCCAGCTTCTACTCCAAGATGTTGTATTAGAATATGCTCCTTCCCTACAAAGAGCTTAATTATTAATTAATGGTTATTAAATTACATTAATTATTTCTTAATTAATGGTTATTCCCACCTGAAAGAATACCAAAATATGGGAACGGAAGGGCTAATCACTTTCATTGTTATCCGCAATTTACATTTAAGACGAAACCTCAGTTACATGTCTAGCAGGAAGATAAATGTAACACAGGATAAAATGTTTGAACAGAGATTATTCAGGGTTCATTCCGACTCTGCTGAACCCAAGGTACAACATGTACTTTGTCACTGCTATGCTGCAATAAACATCTTCATCGAGATCTTCAATGTCCTCATAATTTTTTCTTACAATTCAATCACTGAGACTCATTCAAGGAGTTGCAAAGTAGTCTACTTCTTTGGCACAGGATAAAGGCAATTTCTTTTTATTTTTTAATGTTTCTATTTGTCTGTCCTTCTTTTAGTTGGGTGAGTTACTTGACCTTCACTCCCCTGAGCCATCAATAAAGCTGAAGCGCGGGGTTTGGTTACGTCACTGCTTTGTCAAGCACTCATGCACTGAATCCTGTATCTGCTCAAGGTCGTGCAGGAGAAGCATAGTCAATCACCACACAGAGCCCTCAGCGAAATGCTGACAATATTTTTTATGGATATTCTGCCTTTCAAATTTCTTTGATATTAGATAAACTGAAGGGTATTATGTTCTTATGTAATTCAACACATGCAATGGACCTTTTTCACATTTCCAGGTTTCTTAGCAGCAGAACCTTAGCTGTCCTATGGTCATAGACTATATTAATTAATTTTTTGTTTGTTTGTTTATATACTGCATTCCCATATGTTCAAATTGCAAAAAGAAAAAATGCCACAGTACTGTTTTCACAACTTTCAAAAAACAGAAAAGAAAATAGAGAGATTAATAATGGCAGTCAGAAGAGGAGAACTACATCAAATTTAGCGACACTTCCACAGACGCTGTATTAGAAACACCCCCAAAGCAGCGTTAAGTAGTTTTTCCGATACAAAGGTAATGTAATATAAAGTAAATTACTTTGCAAGATTTACGATGCTGATAAAGTTCTGGCAGTTAAGTGCTTTTCCTCAACTCTGCATAAAACTCTATAAAAAATTTGGTTCTTTAAAAGTAGTAACAAAAGTAGCAAAAATAGTTCATGTTAGAGTTTAGGGTTCGTATTTACCTCTTTAAAAAAAAAAAAAAAAAAAAAACATAACTGTCAAAGCAACTTCATTATTGATTTTCTGGAGCTTTACCATCCAACTACACAGACTCTCACCACATTCTTACAGTTTCATTCTTAAAATATCTAATTATCTTGTTAGAGTTTTAAATTATTAAAAAAATAAATTAAAAAAACTTTTAACATTGTGAAGTGCTTGCACTACTTTTGGCCTTCAAAACATAATTGCTTTTCTCAAACAAATAGACAAGACATATTGTATCTATAAACTCTATTGTGTATTTCTACCAAGATGTTGTCACACAACCACAACCTCATCATCTGCAGGAAAAAAACTTCCACTCAAAATACACACATAATGATGGATTCAAAGGCATCATAGAGGATTGTGAAGATGTTCACTGGAACTTGGTCTTCATTGCATGTATTTCGTGTTTTTAATTTGTTTTATTTCTTTATATATTTATTCATGATCAGTGTTGGTTTATTTATTATTTATTCATCTAGTAACTGTAAAAAAATTTTTAAATGCTAATAGAGGCTACACACACACACACACACACATATATGTATTATATTATAAGACAAGGCAGATACAGGGCTAAAAACAATATGAATAAATCACACACGGGTGTATATAAATATATATACACACACACACACACACACACACACACACACACACACACAAACAAACACATTGTTTGTTCCATTAATATTAATATTGGCACCCTTGGTAAATATGGCTTTGAAAATAAATCCACAAAATTCTAACCTATTATTGAAGTAAAACTATGGAAATTGAGGGGAAAATCTCATTATGAAATAAATGTTTTTTTCTTGTTCACGTGAGCATGGAGTACTTTTTATCCCTGTTTGCACCAAACCCATCTGGTTGGTTTACTGCCAAAAAGCTCTTTTTTTTTTTTTTTTTAGAAGCCAATCCTGTTTGAAGTTCCAGTCGAGTCTGACAACTGAATATGATGGAGTTTGTTTTTGGATGAGCGAGGAGGATTTTTCTTAAAACCCTCCCAAAAAACATTTGGTGATGCAGGTACTATTCGATTTGATTTTTTATGGCTTTCTGACCCCAAGACTCAACTAATATCTGTTGTTTCTCCAGCTGTGATCCTTGGAGAGTCATTGGCCACTCAAGCTCTCCTCCTCATCGTGCATTAGGACACACCTCTTCTTCCAGGCAGAACGTCTTTAGTTGATTGTAACTTCTTAATTAGTGCCCTGATGGTGCAAAAATTGAGATTTTCAATGCTTTAGCTATTTTCTACAGCCACTTTCTATTCTGTGAAGCTTAAACAATCTTGTTCTGCCCATCAGAGCTATATTCTTTGGTTTAACTCCTTGTGATGGGTCATTAAGGGAATTTGGGCTTTGTGTTCCTGAAATTTATAATCTTGTAGAACAGGAAGTCATGACTGGACAATTTTCATGCTCCCCAGTCACCCTGGTGTGTGTGTGTGTGTGTGTGTGTGTGTGTGTGTGTGTGTGTGCTATTGTTTTGTGCACTAAGCATCCAAACCTTGACCCATGTAGCAAAAAAACATGATACAATATCATATTTTTTTAAGAAACGATCAGTCAGGATTGAGCTGGCATCAAACTTGAAGAGTTTTTATCAATTGTCATTGGTTCAGTCAGGTCTGGTGAACACAGTGCACTGCATTGATAACGCTTTAGCTGTCCAACTCGATAAAAATTCCCATTAAAGACTCCTAATGTGATTTTCACCCTCATCAATCCTGAACCTTTTCATAGCACCTCATTAAACAGCATTTATAATGTCCTAATGAAGTGCATTAGTCTAAGCATTAGGGGCTGCTTCACAGAACTAGTGTGGTTCAGCATCATCAATCAGGTCCTTCCTGCTTCTTTAAAGGATTAGTTAACTTCCAGAATGAAAATTCTTTCATTATTAACTTACCCTCCACTTGTTCCCAACCTGTATGTGTTTCTTTCTTCCACTGAACACAAACAAGGATATTTAGAAAAAAAAAAATTGTATGCAAACAGTTGATGGGCACCATTGACTTCCATAGTAAATCAGCATTTTTTCAAAATATCCTCTTTTGTGTTCAACAGAAAAAAAAAAAAACTCAAATACAAGTTTGGAACAAGTGGAGGGTGAGTTAATGATGACAGAATTTTTTTATTCTTGAAGTGAACTACTTTAATTTGTTCTGTGTTTGAGCACAGAAGGCAAAAGTAATACACCACGGCCAAATAAAAAGCCATTACATCCTTCACCTCAGCCAACTTGTTATTTCTTGCATATAACTGATATTAATTATTCTCCTCATTAAAGCCTTGGCTTATTAAAAACAGCTCAAAATGGCTGCGAGAGCTGAGAAAATGTGGAAGGGACTTAAGAACAAGGCAAGAACTAAATTGGCATCTCAACCATAAAATCCCCCTAAATGCTTCAAGCCATGAGCCAGGGGTGCTCTTTGGTTTTCTGCAATGACACTTTTTTTTTTTTTTTCTTTCCTTTTTCGAAAGAATCATGAGCATTACTCTAAGTGCTGGCATAAGCGCACCCACTTACCATGAAGGCCATATCGGAGGAAATAACTTTTTTAGACCTTCATTTAAGCTTGTACAGGGAAGGCTATTCCTGAATGCAGAGCAGCTGACAGCAGGAGCATCTGTGCATTTGTTCTAATAGGGTGAAAAACATTTACAAATATCACCTACAAAGTGACATCATGCCGGCTTAGAAACATCACCAAGGAGGGAAGTGAAATCAAAGCCAAACAACTGTTTTTTGATGTCAAGCCTCCAAACAGAGGGGGCTGTATTCCACACCCATCCAAAGTCAAAAATCAATATGAGATGGTTGACATCTCTGAGGTATAAGGATTGTAGGCCATTCTAGACCTAATGAGATTCTGAATAACTGCAGCAGTTCTGAATGACTCTGAGAATTTGACCATTTAAGATGTATTTAATTCCAGTATTGATCTTTGTCTGATAACAGACCCACTGAAGTACAAGTACTTTATAAGAAATTGTAAATTTGTTCCCTCTGCAACTTTTGAAAGTGAATCCAATGTCTTGTAGAGATAACATTCCTTATATTTACACAGATAGCACTGAGCCATTTTATATATCTAACGCATTTAATCCTGTATAATAGTGTTTTTTTTATTTTATAATTTTTGTTAATTTTCTATGAAGAAAGTTTAAGGCAAGTTCACATAAAACTACATTAGCACAGAATTCTTTAAAAAAAAAACTTCAAAAGCAAAAATTATTTTTAAACATATTAGTTAAAAAAAATAAATAAATAATAATAAGAATAATAGTAAATAATAACCCAATGGATTGACAAAACTTTTTTATGTGCTCCGGTTCCATCAAGTTTAATCATACATATATATGGCCATTTAGCAAATTTAAGAGGCATTGGACTCAAATAAAAATATATGAAATAATTTGCTATTTAAATGATAGGACTGATTCCGTTAAGAGAAGTTAAAACAGCTGAATCCTAAGGCTTTCTATTAATGATAGTATTTTTTCTACTCTGCATGGAAAATTATATTATTATCTATACAGAGCAGCAAAGGAGAAGCACAAAAACCTTGAGAAATTTTGAAACAGGCAAAACCTTCAAGAGCCATTTGAATTAAATCAGAAAGTATCTCAGCAAGAGTGCAGGTCTGGGAGTTTTCCTTGTTATAAATGTGGTCGTCTTTCATACAACGGAAACGGAGTTCAGCACTCTTGCTGTGAGTGACTTGAATGATGCCCAAAATATCCTATACATCCTAGTTTTCTTTAAGCTTCTTTCCCTGGGTCCACTGATCCACCATATCAGCAGTAAAAGAACGAACCCATTTCCCAGAACAGAAATTCTAATATTTACATTTAAATGTCTTCTCTTATAGATTTCAAGACAAGGTTGATGCATGTACACATCATGTAGCAATGGTTACAACAAATGTACAAGGATGACGTGACATACAGCTAATTATGGTGACCCATACTCAGAATTCGTGCTCTGCATTTAAACCCATCCAAAGTATCACACACACAGCAGTGAACACACACCCGGAGCAGTGGGCAGCCGTTTATGCTGCGGCGCCCGGGGAGCAGTTGGGGGTTCGGTGCCTTGCTCAAGGGCACCTCAGTCGTGGGATTGCCGGCCCGAGACTTGAACCCACAACCTTAGGGTTAGTCAAACTCTCTAACCACTAGGCCACGACTTCCCCTGTTCTCTAGTTTCAAAAGAAGAGTAAGAATAGGCACCTCAGTCAAGTCAATGGAGATTTGCCAGGGTGAATAACAGTGCTTCTAAAGAGTCACAGTGTAGCCAACTGAATTACTATATCAAATGCTGCCAAGGTATCGGAGCAAAATCTTCTGTCTTAAGGGGAGGGACAAGATGTTTCCCTTCTTCAGAGGAACACACTGACTATCCTTAGATTTAACAGAAAAAAGAAAAGAAAAGAAAAAAAACACAGAAGGACCACAGACCTCCTCGCAAGAACACTGTTGAGGTTGGTGGTGTAAATGAATGACAAATACATCCTTAAATAATTCAAAAGTTACACTAAAGAAAAAAAGGCACAAGATATTTTTCTATTTTTTTCTAATATAAATATATTAATGCTTCAGCTTTGAGAAAACTTCAAGATGACAGTTCTACATTTATTTTATAGTTCACTCGAAACAATTACATCTAATAATAAAAAGTTTGATAAATTAATACAAATTACACAAGTTTAAAATAAAATGTAATAATAAAATAATATTAATCAAAATTGTAATAAACAACAAAAAATGAAATATGCATTTTCAGTGCTTAATTAGAGAATCTAGTCTCAGTTTCATTCACATGAGGAGCACAATTTGTATCAGGCAAGTGAGTTGATTCCCAGCATAAGCTTCAAATCAGTCATTTTGGTTCAGATGCTGCGTTTGGTCGCTGCCTGAAGCAGACAGAAGACTTAGCTCAGAGGATTTTGGAACAGAGCACAAGTCTCCACTCCAGAGCTTGTTAGTAGTCCAGGAGGGAAATACATCATGTTTTAACTAGAATACATTTTATCCCACTTCTAAACAGAAAAAGTAATAATAAATGTGCCTTAAGGGTCTTTAGCATTTAACCGATATGTTATCTATTCTTGGTGTTCTCCATAATTTCCATGGGGCTTTGAAAGTTTACTAAATTCTTCTCTTCATTGTTCTAGTGTTGCTGTTTATTTCATTGCCCAGTTTTTCTGCTGTCAATGAGCTGGCACTGAAAAAAGACGAGGACTATATTCGCTATGACCATCCAAATGATGATCTCTGAGCTAAGAAGCCATTCATCAGGCACCAAGTAGAAAGTTCAGGATTAGCCTTAAAGGGTAGTAGTCTGAAAGACCCAAAAATGAAAATTAGCCTGCGTTTTGCTTACCTCCAAGGCATCAAAGGTGTATATGTTCACCCCCCGGAGCAGTGTAAGAGATTTTTTTATGGATGGGCGCTTTTTATTTATTTGGACTGAAGCAATGCAACACCGCTGACTGCAATGATAGAGCTTGGAAGATCAAAGACAGTTTTTAATATAACTCCGACTGATTTTGTCTGAAAGATGAAAGTCATATACACCGAGGATGCCTCAGGAGTGTGAGGAAAATGCAGCCTAATTTTCATTTTTGGGTGAACTAACCCTTTAACATGCCTGTGTAGTTTTTGGGAAGAAACTCTCTGCTGTCCTCCAACAGCTTAGTTTGTGACGTAAAAGGTAAAAAGCGTGGTCGGGCAGCATGCCCGACAAAAAACAAGATTAATTCCTACACAAAGAAGGTCTGTCTTTCTATGCGAAGTAGAAAATAAATAAATGAATTAATCAAACAGAAAGTCTCATCTTAAGTGTCTTTCTTTACATTTAGACTGTAAGAGTCCTTAAGTTTAATATTGGAAAATCTAAATCATCAGATAGAGAAAGCATGACCTAACAAACTGCCTTAAACTGCCTTTTTCTTGAACGTCTATCCAAGTGTTCAGAATAATGAAGTTATTAAGGTGAACCTGTTGAAAGCACAGAATTAGAAACATTGATTCATTACACCTGGAATAAATGACGAGAGTCCTGTTTACAGGGTTTCTGCAGGTTTTATGATGGTAAATTTAAGAATTTTTTTAAAAGACCAACTAAATAAGATGTAAGGAACAAATTAAAGGGAACAAAACGGCAGTGTTTTCAAAATGTAAATCTCCATGGATCACATATTTAGTTGTATTAACAACACGTTACTTTTTCTTTCGTTTTACAAAAAAATATAGCTTAAGGTTCTCAAATATCTATGGAAATAACCTTAATCATAAATAATACATGTTAAAAAGTAATGTTCTTCCTAGGTTTTTTTGATTTGTTTTCCAGCGCAAATCTCTAAAGAGTCTTAAATCAAGATACATTTACCTGAAAATTAAAATGACATAAGATAAAGTCTTGTTTTTTTTTAGTATTATTTTTTCATCATAAGTAGATTTTAAGGATATTTAGATATTTGTATTGGAAAACAAGATAATAAGACTTTCAGCTCCTATTTAAGATGTTTTAGCCCTTAATTTGTGGAAGGGCGAATTAAGACTTTTTAAGAGGTTTTAAAGAGGTATTTTTGAGTGTAATATTTTGATGCTTAGACACTTTCTCCTATCCCATCTTAATATGTAGAGACAATTATAAGAAAGCCATTGGCTGCTTTTTCATTCCAAATGTAGTTCTGCAGAACAAACATGAGTTCGGGGCAGGACTGTGCGCTTGTAACAACCAACTGAAGAAAGGAGGAGAGTTCAGGGAAACCAGTTTGGAAAAAAAAAAAATTTATATATACATATATAAATTATGAATCTTAATTTGGTGGTGCTGGCACAGAAACGACACATCTCAACTTTAACTGATAAAACATTTGCTTATTATACAAGTATCATATTTAATGCCAAAGGAGAACAGAAATTAAAGCATTAAATGAGGACAAAGACAAAATCCCAAGATGCATAATTGTTAAAACAGTACAGTTTAGACAAATTATGCCTCTTGGGATTTTGTTTGTTTGGGATTTTGCTCGTTTGTTTTGATCAACTCTCCAAACCATGCATGGAATATTGTGTCCCTAGGCATCCTGTTGATTGCACTGCAGCATGCTTGTAAACATTTGCACAGTCACAGTCCTATTCAAGAAGAGGTCACTTTTACTTTCTATTTGAAACTTTAATTTTTTTTTTTTTTTTTCAGTAGTTTTATTTAGGAAATACACAGAGGGGTGAAATGTGATACAGCTTCTTCTGTGCATGTATTGACGCTTTTCTGTGTTTTATGGTAGTTACATGCTCTTAAATCACTCTGCCTTTACACACATGCATAGAGACTGCATAATAGTGACATATCACATTGTAAATGGTGTATATAAGTATCTCAGTTTACTTTATTGTAGAACAGATAAAGTGATTTATATGTGTAATGTACAAATAGATTTATCTCTCAATAAGAGAGTGAACAAGTTTTAAGCTTCTATTTCAATGATCAAATTCAACACAATCTGTGTAATACGACTGTAGAATAGAAAATACATCTGAATATATACAGTTTACCACAACTTCCATTCTTAACAGCATCATCATCACGAATAAGACAGATTCTTATCTTAATGTCAATATCAAACCATGTTTGCAACCCAGTTTACTTCTGTTATGAGTTTCTGAACAAAATTTTCAACAAGAAAAAAGTGGGCAGGAAATTTATCTGACAGTGAATTTAATTTCTGGAACAGCATGAACCAATGAATTTGTTTAAAATAAGATGGATTTTTCGATTGCATGGTGTCTTAGTCTTTAAATGCTTCTAGAGTTTCAGATCATTAAATAAAATACACACACTCACTCCATAAGCTCCATCTACAGCTCTTCTCTTGTCTTTGTGAGTGAGTGCGCTCTCCTCTGGTGGGCTCTTTTAGCCAGTGCTGGTAGACGGCCACAGGGTTGATGTTCCAGTGTTTGTGGAAGGAGATTTGGGCTTTGTCGTGCCAGAAGCTCTTTTACATAACTCTTGTGACGAGCCTTTGGTCAGAAAGGAGACCATGTGATTACACCAGCAGTTTTCACACAGCTCATATATAAAAGACACTTGTCTAATTGTGACCTATAATTCCATAGTAAATTGTTATTCTAAAAGAATTTATATAAAATGATGTACCAGTACATTAAAACTTATGTCCTTTCCTGCATTATTAATTCTCTTTTGAATTTAAATTTCAACAGCTTCTAAGCCTTTTAAAGGTGTATTTCAACCCAGAAACTACCACTGTTGTACTTTTATTTTTACCCTCATATTGTTTGTAACCCTATTATTTCTTCTTTCTTTCTGTGGAAAAAAAAGGGATAGCCCAGCAGAAAACAAATATCTAAGTGTGCTTTTTACACAAAAAGAAAGTGAATGGGTGGGTCCTCAACCCACCAATCAAAGGGTAGTGGGGTCGAGTAAGGTTACTGTTTTTGTGAGGAAATTAATACTTTTAATCAGCAAGTATGCATTAATGGTTCAAAAAGTAACAGTAAAGACCTTTCTATCAAATGACAAATCCTCTTATGATTTTTAGCATGTTACTGTATATGACAAGAGGGTCCTGGGTCTTGGGTAGGCAAACCAAAACATAAATGAACCTGTCTGCCTGTACCGCTCAATTCTGCTGCTGGAAATAAATTCAGGATTGCTCTTTACATTTGTACCCACAGGTTTCATCTTAATTACTGAACTGTTTGGGGTGCCAAAAGCATCATTTACTTGTAGTTGCATGCAAACAAGACGGACAATCATGCCTAGTTAATGTCAGTGTGTGGGTTATGTTTGAGCAACCGTTCTGCAGTCTTGTTTATGCTACCTGTGTATGGAAAAAGTGGGCTGTGAGTGACCTGGCAGCCCCCCAGTGTGGTCAGACACGATTCCCTAGCACCAATGTCATCAGGGGCTTCCGAACTGTGGCATAGGCCCACGCCACCTGCCAAAATATTCTTGCACCGCTACTCCTACTGAACACCATTCTGTAAGAATGTAAAATAATTAAATCGTTCTACTACGGCACATCATTTGGTTTACACAGAGACCCTCTCAAAAATGACAGGTCAGGGTTACATGCCCAGAATCACGTGGGAATGAGTCACACTCACTTGTGTGACAGTCACGACACCATTGTCTTTAACCATACCTACACTGTAATGAGAAGTCAGTCTGCTAATTAGAATGCTATAAGTATACAGAAAACTATTGAAAACAGTTACTAAGGCATTTACTAAGCTGCTGGGACACAAAGACAGCAACACTAAACAAATTCAGTTCAAAACTATATCATACCACTCTTAAACCGACATCATCTCACAATTTCTTTAATGGTGTTTGCTTAAGTTGCTGTAAATATTTTAAGTTAACTGGTTGACAAGGGGTAATTATGTGGTTGCAAAGGGGTTTTGAGTGTTTTTTAGTATGTTGTCGGGTGGTTTCTAGAGTGTACTGAGTGGTCGCCATGACATTACTAGAAGGTTGCTAAAGGGTTCAGAGCCGTTTTAGTTGCATTGCTAAGGTGATCTGAGTGTTTTTTAGAATGTTGCTTGGTGGTTTAGATAAAGTAAACTAATAAAAATAACTATTGTGATAAATATAATTATTATTAATAAAAGAATTTGGAGGAAAAGCATGTCCTTGTGCTGCATCGAGACTCAAAGTTTACAACTGAATTCCTACCCTCGAAAATCACATTTGTAATCAAATAAAATCGAATCATGACGCACATGAACAGATTCACACCTATGTTATAGGGGAGGCGCAATGCTGAAGTAGTTCATAGGGGGGGTTCTGAGTGGCTTTTAGTATATTTCCAGGGTGTTCTAAGTTGTTTCTGGTGCATTACTATGAGGTTTGCTATAGGGTCCTTATGGGGCTTCTAGAGTGTTCCTGGGTGGTTGCCATGGCGTTAAAGTACAGTTTGCTAAAGGGTTTCCGTTTGGTACCACAACCCGCAGCTTCACCACATTAATCTACTATATCGCCTGATCAGGCAGACAAAAATTATTTTTTCATGTAACAAGCAATCAAACCAATATTAGGCATTCTGTTGTTGATGCATTTCAAACAAAAAAAAAATGCACACAGCCCGACATGGTACTAATTCACAGAAAACAAAGATTAGAACATGCCCTCCATGTAACAATACCATCAGTACAAAAAAGATTTCTTTGCCTACATCATGTGAACATCTGCTGCAGTAAAGGCTATTTTTGAATCAAAATGGTGCCTAAATCACACCACAGGCGCTAACAGACGCTTAGAGGTTCTCCATAAATTAAAAGAACTCCGCCCAAATTAGCCTGCTTTTTTTTCGGATTCCCTCTGCATTAGAATGTTGGTTGTCTCTTCTCCTGCAACTCTGTCCGGGTATACATGGCCTTTGTGTCCTCGTTAGGGTAACCCTGCATGAAAAAAAAAAAAACTGTTCAAATGGGGTGAATCTAAGATATGTGTGTGAGCGCAATAGCGGCTCCCTTTATAATCAAGGCTGTCGCAACCTGCAGTTGCAGGCATGAACTGATACAATGCCTCAACACTAAGCAAATCAAACAAGTTGATTGGTCCCTTTCATAACTATAGATATGTAAACACATAATAAGGCACAGGTATCTTATCAAACTTAAGTCTTGGTCTCTTGGAGGCCGCAGTTCAGGCCCATGCGTCTACGGGATTCCGGCATACGTTCGAGCTGTCCCACCCCCCCACCAAGAAAAATGCATTAAACATATTTATTCCCATGCGTTATTTAAAAGATTAAGGTCTGTTCACCCATATCTGGGGCCACAGGTAAGTTCTGAGTTGTTTTTAAGCTTGCGTTTATGTAATTCGGTGATCGGCTATCCAGCTTCATTACTATGCATTTGCGACTGGGGAGCGTGAGTGCGTTGGTAGCACCACTTGCTAGGGTGAGTATACTAATGCCTGCCTTTTTCCATTTGTACTCGGAAGCGGAAAATTCAGAGTTCCCAGTAGGAACTTTTTATTGGAACGCCGCCGTATCCAAGTGCAGAGATCTGACTTGCGTAATCTTCAGAGGTGTCTGTCAACATCTCCAACCTTCATACAGTCAACTTATGCTGCTTGCCTTTATTCATAACAGAAGCAAAGGGAGAGGAACAGTTTGTAATATTTGTTTACGTCCCCTTCTATAGGCACGATGTTTTTCCATGTGTCGCAAACTGTTGCACAACACTATCGTCTGGCCACATTACCATTACCCACCTCTATTTGTGTGAGCATGATATCTATGGGGTAATTCTTTGCCAACAATGACCGTTTTTATGCTTTACTCTGTGATGGCATAAGCATCTTGGTTTTCTGACTTCTTCTACCGTGGAACAGGGTTTCCATCGTGCATTTGGGTGGTGCTGGTCATCTTCGGCCAGCTCTCTGACATCTGACATCACTCTCGAGGTCAACATCAAAAATGCAGCATTCTCCTGACGAACGTTATAAACAAGAGCCCCACCCTATAAGTGCGTGTCAGCCATTGCCTGCGAAGCTCTGTAGTGCCCGAAATATGGCCTGCGTGCAAAGTGTATTTCACGCTCGCTCAATTTATCATCCTCATGCAGGGTGAAAATTGGGAAAACCGCATCACGTGAGAAAGTATATCACGACAATCTGAACTATGTACCTGTAATACTTGAGGACTAAAGGTTAAGAACGGAATCCATGAGGCATAGATAGTGGCAGAAAAAAAAAAAAAAAAAAAAAAAAAAAAAACCAAAAAAAAAAACAATATTAATATCGTCGAGTCAGCACATACTCTGTCACAGGCTCACCTCTCCACATCTCCCGAGCTGGGGGATGTAGCTGTAGCGCGTCCCTGCCTAGGGAAACGCTGCCATAAGCACGTAACCGTTCTCTTCACACTCACCGGCAAGGCTGTCATTTGGATCATAGAACATCGTACACACCGCAGCCTCCACAGTCTGGGGCAGACTGGAAGACAATGGGAATATAGAAGCATTACATGACAAAAAGGTCACGACTACAACATCTAACAAACACATACGGCGGTGCCACAATCTGCCTTTGGTACTCTAGACACTAGGCTGATACCATAGCTTAACAATAAATCCAGTAACTATTTATTTATATCTCACTATTAGTTCCTTTTTCCATCCCATCCAACTTTGTGGCTTGCCCTCCCCTGTGGTCGACACGCGCCTCGCTATAGCTTGCGCATACAGGGAAGTTAACAGTCAGTTTTTAAAAAACGACGACATTCAGCAGCCATGATGAAGTGCCAGTCCAAATGTTTGCTCCAGTTGCAGGGATTGGTGACCTTATGTCGCTTTGCCACACGAATGAGAGTATTTTCGTTGTGGACGTATTTGATTTTCAAGTTTGTGCCGATTACTGGATTTTTAATTCTGCAGATGGTATGTGAGACAGATTTCTTTTAAATTCAAGATGTCATAGGTTGGCATATTTTCAATTAAGCACATGCATCTTAATGCACTTAAAGTTCTTATTTATCTAGTGATAAGTCCCCTTAAAGTCATGACTTCTAATGATCTTTCACCAGTGTAAAGAAATCACATTCACCTGATCAGTGTGTCATCATCAACTATGAGCAACCAAGGTGCTTGTGTTACTACCCCACTCGCAAACCTCTTCAGAATGGCAAATGTTTTTTGACAGTGCCCCTGTAAATACAAGCACAGTTTGTAATTAATCTATACAGGCTTTTTGGACAGTGTTCCTGCAATATGTTGGTATAAAGGGGAAGAAAAACTGAATGTCTTGAATGAGACAGGAGACTCCAAGAATTCTTAGCATACTGGCTGTACTGCAAAAACCTTTTTCACTTACCACCAGGGGGCACAGAATTGATTTGACAATTAGGGGAGTGTGTCTTATCACCCTGGCTTATGAATATTAATTTGTCCAGTAGCAATTATGGATTAGCTGAATAATAGGTGCTAGATTATATATATAAATTATATATATATATATATATATATATATATATATATATATATATATATTTTTTTTTTTTTTTTTTTTTTAATAACTGATTTTTTTATGTTTAAGAAATGAGCCTCTTATGCTCATCAAGACTGCATGTATTTGTTCAAAAACAGTAAACAACAACAGTAGTTAAAACAGTAATATTTTTTCACAAAAATATTCTTGTGTTCAACACTGATAATATAAAAATCATTATTAATAACTGAGAATCACTAATCACTAATTGTTAATAAGCGAGTATTGGAATAATTTCTGAAAGATCATAGAACACTGAAGACTGGAGTAATGACTGCGGCCATCACAGGAATAAATCACATTTTAAAATATATTAAAACAGAAAAGAGTTATTTTAAATTCTAATAATATATCACAAAATTCTTGTTTTACTGTATTTTTAATCAAATAAACGAGCAGCACTTTGTGAGTTTGAGAAAAACCATTTAAAAAATGTGAATTATTTCAACCATAAATAATATCAACAGCAAAGCATTCATACCTACAGCAAAACAAACTAATTATATGCAATGATCACAAAAAAGAACACACACACACACACAAAAATAGGATCCCAATCAAGCCACATTGGAAGTAACACTTGGCCCAACACCTAACCCTGAGATCCCTATTAGAGATTAAACTGGACCTGAACAAACAACAGAAACATTACTACCACTGTGGTTCATTCTAAACACCTTTTACTTTTCTGGATCTTTTCTGTTAAGGGGATAGAACAGAGGAGATGTAGTTGAGAACGACTGAAAACGGAGAACAGAGGTGGTGAGATCGGAAAATTACCTGGATTCAAAAGATTGAGTTGCCCACTGCACAATGTGTCTGGCCCTTCCATTTCTTTAGGCTGTACTGGAATTTTCTTGATTCTAAGAGGCCCCATGTTCCGAGGGCTTTCAGGATAAAATTGCAGAGGAATGCGTCGGATCAAAAAAGAAGTCAACCATAAAATCAATACAGGAGCTTCCATTACAGGTTTGCCATTGTTGGATGGAAATGCACCCTGATGACTGTGCCATTACATAGGAACATTCCAGCATTTCTGTGGTCCATTACAGGGTTCGAAAGGAGTCAGTCTGGTTCATAAGGCCCTTCGCTCTTAGATACATAAGAAGAGATGATACATCAGCAAAATTGACTGCTCAAACAAATTGCTCAAAAAAACTCATGAGCAAGATGGTGCAGATGATTCCCTCGGCTCGGGTTCAGGAGTTTAATAGCGGCTCTGTGACACTGCGAGGATGAGTAAAAGAGTGGTATAACAGATTGACAGAGGGAAAGAGAGGTGCCACAAAAGCTCTGCAGCACCCATTAAAGAGAAGCTCTCCTATGGCAGTCGAATGATAAGGTCAGCCGCACCAGACGATGGATGGGCAGTGGACAGGAAGGAAGAGACAGTAACCAAACTACTGAAAGCACCCGGAAACACCGCTCTCCTGGTTCTGCGTGGGATAATTCTTTTCAGAACATTATCACAGCACACCACACCCCCTACAGATAACTTCTCGCTTCCCATACACTAGCTCTTCAATTCTTGTGCAGAGACAAGCAGCTCTGAGAGACTACACGATGACAAGGTGCGAAGTCAATTTATGGGACACTGCTTGTTGAGCAATAGTTCCTCAGTGGACATATTCTCAGCTCTTTCCACATTACAAATTTCCTGGCATTTGAACATTGGATATATGATGTTTTCGAGTTTTGGCTGCGTAGCGGAGCGCGACCCAGACGATTTACTGGAAGGGAGAAAGAAAATGTCTCCAGGGGGCTGACACACGTGTCAGGTCAACGACTATATTGGGGCTAGTTTAAAACAATCAGATAATAATTAAAACTTAAGAATTCTGGTCCCTGATTGAAGTGTTGAGTAACACAACTAATCACAAATGCTGTCATGAATATTGCAGCAACATCTATCACTATCTATCTATCTCTCGATCTATCTATCATTCATCTATCTACTCTCTATCCTATCGATCTATCTATCTATCTATCTTGTTGGCATTTGCAGCAAACTTGTTCAATCAAAAGTGTCATTATACAAATGTTGCATGGGGACAAACCAGACGCGAGGGAAAATGGCAAGCCAGCACAAGGGATATTTACCTATGACGAGTAAACTTGATGTCAATCGCGTTTCATGGTGTAGCAACCAATGCCCATCCATTACTCTGTACCGGCATGCTCCAGGCGCTATGAATAAAAACAAACTTCTCTTGCCCTTTTACAAAAATTTGACATCAGACTGTTTTTCCATAAGACCCACACTACATTTTGCACATAAAAGGAAGCTAGCGGTCCATTTTAAATGTTTTAAATTTCGGAGACTTGTGTACTTTTATATGGTTTTCGGGTCACAGGTTGAGGACAATGGTTCCTTAAAGAACCAATATGGTCTTCCTTTGTTACTTGTTTTTTTTTTATCCCACTCGCATAGTAGTTTTTTTTACATGCATAACTCAGACTGTGCAATTCAGTTTTTTACAAGGTGATCTTGTCTAAACCATTAGTAAGTGATTAAAAAACCTTAAAACTCCCTATATAAAGGAGTGTTGCAATGTTTCTTTCAGAGATCAAAGGCCGGATGGATAAATGGTTACAGTGGGAACACTGAACCGGTTGCCATCTCCAAAACATAATATAAGACAAACCTCTTCTCCGTGTATAGGGACCACCCCAGTGGATTTTGTGGGTTATAGAATGGGATCTGTGAGCGATCACTGTAAGTATTCCACCAACGAGGCCAGCATGCTTATTTCCCAAGTTATGTTTAACTCAAGGAACTTTGAAGATACATTTGTGCATACAGTTTAAGATATAACTTTTAACATTTACTTTGAGATTGAACATCCCTCTGAAAGAGTAACAAGAACAGATAGAATAACAATCAATAAAGTCATAATGAAATGATACCTACTACACAAAAAAAAAACAAATACCCGCTTCTAAATCTGCAGATATGTCCATTACCAGCCTGTATTTATATAAGTTATCTTTGTGAGCCAGGACACACAATGTTATAGTATTGGTAATGCTGCCTGGAAAATTTTGATAAAATCAAACTCTAAACATAATCATGGAAATCGGGTGCAATTAACTGCCTGCAGCCAGGCCCCCCTGCACTAGGATGGATCTCTCTCTGGAATATAAACAGCATTTATACCTGGTTCCTAGCTAATACAGTACAGAGAGAGCAGGAGAAAGAGGATTGGGGAAAGAGTTGTCCCCTTTTCTGAAAACAGGTGTTTTCTGAACGCGCACCAATGGCCTGTCATGTTGTGGTATAATCAACAAAATCAATTCATATGTACACGTACTTACAGAGCATCATGTGTTGGGCCAAGACAGCGCAAGCGAGTGACAGCCTGTAATTATTCCCTGTTTATTATTGTTCTTATCTGTTATCCACTCTCAATGCATCTATGTCTTTGGTGGACTTTTTTTTACGTTTGCTATTTTGATTTTGCCACAGCCTTTTTACTTTTTAATCCAAGACTGAGTGAATCCAAGTCCATTTAAAACACCTGTGTTGCTAAAATCTAAATTAAATAAAACGCTAGCTAAATAAAACATGTCATTCATAGATATTTGGAAGAAATGCAAAAGGGGAATTTCTCTCTCTGTAAATGGCATCTTTGTGTACATTAAAGTCTAACTATTGATGGCATATGATAACGCAGAAGGTGAAGTAGTGTTAGTTTTTTTTGCATGAAGTGTTACCAATCGCAGAAAACTACTATCGAATTAATTTTGAAAAAAAACTTTTTTTAGTGTTCAAATTAATTAAGAAAACTCCCTTAACTCATGTGACATATACAACCACTTACATATTAGAAGGTGTATTATTACATACAGAAATTAATGATTATCACACATTATTAATACTGATAAAACTACTGTCATTAGTTAGTTTTAATGTTACAAAACCTAAAAGGCCCTGGCACTCACCTTTAAAGTTTGGTTAGTTTAGATTGCAATTCTTGGTCTTTAACGCATCGTTTTTTATTGTTGTATAACGGGCCCTTGACGTACAACCAAACCACCACCTCTATCTCCATGAAACTTCTTTGACATGTAGTTAACAGCAACAAAGACTTCCCGTCCCTATCTGATGCTGCACAGGGAAATTCATCGTTCTTGTTCCATAGTAAAGGAACATTATAGAGATTTACAGCAGTTGTTGGTGTCATCGCCTACCAATCTGGGTAGTTTACAGTAATCAGGCTATTTTTGGGTGAACACCAAAGTACCCAACCACAGTCCTTGTCTCCTACTTTCAAGATTTAGCAGGGCATTGGACCATAGGGGTTATTATCAAGAATGCTCTGATGTGTCAAACTTTGAAAGAGGACTACTATGCAGATTCATTATTATCGAGGATTATGTAAAAAAATCATAGGCCTTTTGATTATCTCATCATAAAGAACCGCAAATGGGAAAAGCCCACAAAGCATTACTTTGGCATTCCTGTTTGAAAGACTGTCCTTGTGGAACATATCAATGTACAAATGTACTCGTGAGATCTTACTACGTCTTTGACTTGACTTTCCCTTGGACAGTTAGCTATCTTAAAGCAGAACAATTCGCCATAGTGTTATAATTCACCCATGGGCCTGAGAGTTTTGTATAAAATCTCTCGCAAAGCAATCTGGCAGAAGGTGCTTTATCCATTTCTATTACTTACACAGGCAGACAAGAAGGTGGTTAGGGCCGTAGCACAATCTCCTGTTGATGCCAATCATTTGTAGCTCTGAGCAAAACTCACTCATTCAAACCAGTCAAAGCAGGACCTCGGTCCTTCCGCCCCAAATGTATAGGCACAATCTGAAACATCAATCAGAGAAGCTTCGAGTTCAGAGAATCAGGAGAAATAAGAGGTGTAACTAAGTCTTGTAAACGAATAGTTTCACGGGCCAAAATAACTATGAATTTGTACATAAAAAATTATTCCATGCGATGAATGTTTAATATAAAAAAATTGCAGTGGAAAATGGCACACTGCTATGTTAACGTATTATATCATCTGTTTGGGATACTTTACGTTATAGAGCAAGAGAATAAGTAAACCGCATGTCGAGGAATGATGAATAGTGTTAATAAATTTTAACAATTCCCCCAAAGGCAGAGTCCACCACGCACACCAACAGTCCACAAGCACCACCTTAACACTACTGACGCAACACCAGACAATCCAAACATCAATCTGAGAACGCACATAGAACTAAACGAATACACCTAAAACATACTGTCAAGATTAAAATCAAATGAATCACCATAAACACAAATGAACTTAGAAGGTTGATTAAAACCGAAAGAGGTCCGCAATACCTAACATAACATAGCTGACATCTTTTACAGTCAGCTCCCTGAAACTCGCCAACCATTTACTATCCAAGTGTATGGAAAAGTACAGCATAAACATTTCTGCTTAACATCTTCCATGTATTATGGTGTTTTCATAGACCTAGAATAAGTCAATAGATGTGATTTGGAAGCGACATTACACAAGCAAGTAATGGAGCACAGACTATCTCAATTTTTGAGGAGAACTGATCTCCTAAATTAAGAATGGCACGGCAGTATGCCAGTCGGTATGACTCTGCAGACCGAGGGCTTTTGAGCCTACTCGTAAAGGGTACTGCAATCAATAGAGATACCAAAAGTAACACTGTGACAGTTTCTCTCTGGATACCATTGCAGTCCGCATCATTTATTCAGCAAGAGAGAGAGAGAGCGAGAGTACCGTCGATGGCAGGACTAAAAGGAATAGAGAGAGTGTGTCTTTCAATATCACACAATTAATGGACAGCTTCTCCATAAAAAATGTCAATGATGCTTAATATATACCCAGATATTCCCTTTAGGCAGATGGCAGATATACGTCAACAGGATAATGCAAGACATTTGAATTGTATGTGTGACACCACATCGGAGAATATAGGATATCTGAAATATAGATTCTGGAGATCTTGGGGAAAATAATAACGAAAATAATATCTTTTTGGTTGAGATTCTTTCGAGCTGATGGGGGTGGGTCAGTTTAGAGCAACTTTCCATTAACAAATGTATTTCATATTTTACAGACAAAAGCGCCACTTTCATTGAGAGCTAATGATATCCTCAACAAACAAACAAAAAGATGTTATGTGAGAGTCATATGCTATCCGCCACTGAATATACTTATGGTGCTCTTTCTTACCGAATCAGTGCTGAAGGTTCAAATTGTGACAATCCGGATAATTAGGTGGCGGACTCTATAATCCAGGACGCTTCTGCAGTTCTGAGATCACACCCTATCAGCTAATCTCTGAATTAGAAGCTCGAAAGATAGCAGTTTTGCTGAATGGGTAGTTAGCGCTATAGATACATAGATGACGATCTGACCCGCCACTTTAGGGAGCGCCCAGAAAGGCCAACTGAGGGCCCGTTCCATCCGATCGCAGTCAGGGTGAACTGAAACGCTTGGAGGGGTTCCTCTGATAAAGCATAGTGTTGGATAACTTGTTGGTCTCAATCATCATGGAGGGGTCAACTGCCAGAAACCCACTCCTATGGAGAAAAGGGCAATCGGTTAAGAAGCAAGAGGCGTTCAATGTGCGCAAGTCATATTTTTCAGACGCTTCATCTCATTACGCGTATCAAGTCTGCAGGAGAAGCTTTATGAATGTGTTTTTTGATCTTGAGAATCTACCTTTTCTCCAGGGACTGTTTTTAGTCCATGGAGTTAGTAGCCACATTTGTAAGAAATCTACAGCGCTTTATTTTCAATTCGCATGGGGGCCACATAAATAGCATTATCCCAAGATGTTGTGGTACCACATTTTTGTTGTTTCAATTCATTGTCAATGAGAGTCAAAAAATATATGTTAAACAGGGCAGGACAGCACAGCCCATCCCCTGTTATAGAATTGTCTGTGTAAAAATCCAAACCCCGTAATGCGCCTCACATTATTTTTTTCATTCATTATGTTTGGGCCTCTTAAGAAAAAAAAAAGTACATGGTAACATTTCACACAATCCAAGAAACTAATTAGGTGAGAGGGTTGATCCCTAAGTTGCTTTCTCACCAGTTTGCTGGATGAGTGGGATGTCGGATTTCAAATTGACATATAGACTTTCTTAATGCTTGTAGTCGTGTCCCACAGCAGTGAACAGTACCTTTGGCCTGAGAAAGTAACCTGAGGACAAATACTTTTCAGTCTGCTTTCTTGAAATTTTTTGCACACCCAGTCTCAGTTACAATATTTATTGCTCAGTACCCCTCCTAACCAATGACAGCTCCTCCTTAGCTTTTCTCTATTCAAATACGATTGTTGCGTTAAGTCCTTGATATTACACTGATTGCAGTAACACTAGCTGAAAACAAAAACTGAAAATTGTGCGGCATCCACCTTTTCCTTTGTGTTGAATTTGCTGCAGTCACCTGCATGAAGGTTGTGGTAAGTGGTCGGGGGGGGACATTGGTCTCTCTTCTTTACCTTTTCTTTCGCAAAAACCATCCACAAAGATGTTTGACAGTATTGTGAGCAAGGCTTGAAGTACAAGGACTGTGAACCAAGAATATTAGCTTGCAGTAAAATTGGACTTAATAATGACCTTATATGCAATGAGAAACACAACACTCTACACTGTCAAGAGGTGGAGTAACATTCTCTGTTTGTGGTTTTTGAGTTTGTTTACCGTGGCAGTGCCGGAACTGATGCTCCAGTTCCCATCCGTAGTCTGACAACAGCTTGTGACGTAGCCACAGACATCTGGTGAACTCTTGCAATACAGCACAAAATCTCGTAACATCTCTGACGAACCACACTCAGATAAGGGTTTTTTTTGCACAGTGTTAGTTTCATAACTCAACGCATTCTAACAGGTGATACTGGACCTAAGGCAAGAAAGCAGTTCTTCATGCAATGTGACAGAATTAATCATTGAAACCTAACTGGCCAGGTCATTTATTAAATAAACATGTAACAATTGAGAATGCAGATTCATAGTTAATTCAATTATATTAAATTCCAATTTTAAAAAGGAACACATGAATCCAACAATGAAAATTTTTTTGAAATGGAAAAACAAAAGGGTTTTTGGAATCCCCACATAGATAATAAATAACAACAGTTTTTTTAAACTTTTGGTAAAATTTCTTTCATCATTAAAAACCTCATGTCCAACCCCACAACGATAAGTTGTATAGTTGCATTTCAAAATATTTAACTAAGTAAATTTAAAAATCAATTTTAAATGTTTTATATAATATATATATATATATATATATATATACTTATATATATCTATATATAATATATATACTATATATATATATTTAAAATGAACATTTATAACTCCAATGCCATCAAAAGGAACTACTACAATTCAGAAGTTTGGCGTATTTATGACCACAGACTCTACTAGTCATTGTTTTTGAAATTTCACAATGAACCTTTTAGTACGATGAAAGGTCAAGGAATGATCAGTATTGAGATGCAGAAAAGGGAGGAGTAATGGGATGCCAAGGTGCACCAATGGTATGCTTCGACAGACTGAAAAAGGTGGCTTATTTAAAGTGATAACTATGATAGAAGAGAGGTTTGAGGGTTATTCAGTATGTGCCTGGAAAACTGAACAGATGGAAGATCAAAAAGACAACATTTTTGTTAGATTTTGGACACAGGAACCGTTTTTTTTATAAATTGAACCTGACAGCAGAAAATGAGAACACCCCCCATGACTCACTGTTTTAAAAAAACACAAAATTTTGGTTTCTATTAAAAGTCGTGCGGTTTTCAACCAACTTTTTTTTTTTTTTTTTTTTTTTTGTTTTTTTTACTTTGTATCCTTAATGGTTATAATCTCTCAGAGACTAACTACTTTGTGCATAATTTCAGGCGGTAGTTAGCTCTTTCCCCTCCAACTAAATCAGTCAGTTTAAAAGATGATGGGTGTAGTTATGTGTTGCAAAGCATTACCAAAAGAATTGCAAAAATAATACCCCTCATTCCCCTAAGAATATTGTACAAATTTGTGGGATATATATTTTGTGGAGAAAACGTTTTCCCCCTTCCGTCCTTATCCCCCCCCGTTTTCCCCCCCACCAAAAAATTTTCTCAAGAGATGCACACACAGCTGTGGTGTGCACATACAATTTGTTCCTGTGGGTTTGCCAGCTCACTCAAATGTAGATGAAAGTCTGGATTATTATGATGAGGGAGCGAGCATGTGCGCCACAACTACTAATTTGGTTGTAAATAAAATTGTGGCCAAAACCACTTCCCCATATTAGAAACATTTCTGTACAACCTCACTGCTCACACGATCTCTCCCCTCTCCAGACACTTACCTTCTCTCTGTCTTGGGTCTGAGAGCCTTTGCAAAGAAAGCAAAATTTGTCAAATAATGCAAGTGGGTGGCGCTGGTTATCACAACCAAACAGTAAAAAAACAAAACAGTTTTTAAGCAAGTGAATGAAGAATTGTTTACAAACAGGTTTCCAGAGCAATATTTAGCTCCTATTTCCTCTTTTCACGTATATCAATCTACAGATGGCTTACTTATAGTTATCTCTGCACATTAAAGGGCAGCAAGATAACGTATTTTAAGATCAAGAAAATGCACACATCAAATTTAGCATAAGAATAAGTCTATTTTGAAAGATACTAAGAACACAAAAATGTCGTTTAAAGTTTAAGTTTAAAAATCACTTCATGGGAGATCAGGGTTAATGAATGCCACCCAAATGTCATTGTAACAATGGTAGACTTATCTTTGAAGTCTTCCAGACAGCTGCATTTGAGGATTGACAAAAGTAAGCATGGTTCCCCAAATCAAGTGCCAGTTATACTGCCATAGAGTGAGATGCCAGATGATGATTATGAAAGAAACCCAAAGAGAAGAAAAACAATGAGGTGGAAAGAAGTCTGGGCTTTTTAAATTGATGCAATGGAAACCACCTTGCCCAGAAGTCACAGCCCATCAGTGGGCCTTTCCCCTCGTCAGTCGAGGTTCTCGCCCCAGCACATGGTGTGGTAATGAATAAGGCTGATGTGGGTCAGACAGAGGGATGTTTGGGGAAACCTTTTTTCCACCATGGCGTAGCCTTGAGGAGTCGTGCTGATCAAGAACGGAAGGTCAAGATGGCCAGCTGGAGCGTTTTCACCACTTTCTCGCTCAACAGCTTCAATCCTCCAATCCTTACCTGTCACCCCCACTGTGAAAATAGTCTTCTAAACGAGCCAGGCCAGACTTTCCCAAAAATAAGACTCTCAACTTACAAAAAAAAAACCAGCCAAAACTCAATATTGAAGGTGGGCTCTGGTAAAACGGCACAAAAGAGAAGAGTCAACTAGGGCCTTATTACTTGGTATTGACTCAGAGAAGGTGAGATTTAATTTTGTAACGTCTGCTTTTTTGGCTGCTTAAAAAGAGTTGCGATGTCAGGAGTTTCAAATACTGCTGAGTATATGCCGAATATAAAATATAAATTAACGAGCAAACTGAAAACAGTTTAAGGTGAGAGGCTGAGAAAAAAATGGCTTTGATGAAACAAAGAAATGTCAGTCAAAATAAACCAGCCAGGAACAACCCTCACCTGAACAAAATCCAGAACCTATGCTCTGGTTGCAAACAGCAAATTTTTTGCAAGCTTTTACAATATGTTATGTTCTTTCTAGAAACGAATACCTACCAGAAGTTATTTTCAAATGGTAGTTGTTGTGGCAAACACAAAATTATCAATTGCAGCATTTGCAAACCAGACAGAAATGAAATCATCTGCTCTTGGCGACATATACAAAACTTTATACCCCCAGACGTCAATGATTGGCGAGTCATATTTATTATTATAATGGCACAATAATAAAGCATTTATCTACATCTGTTATCCCTTTAAATGTGGGGTGCTAATTGCTAAATAGGCTTGGGGGGCATTATAGCTCTTTACTGAGTGGGGGGGTATTACAAGTTTGTAATGGCTTCACACTAGGGTCCCCCGGGGCCCCGTTTTCACAACCATGTGGATGTGCTATTCTTACACCAGTTAAAATAAATGCAATTACAAAAAAGCTTATTTTTTTTAATTTATTAAAACTTGACTGCTACGTTTGACACAAAGTCAATATTCACATGTGATTTTGAATACTAAACATTAATAATACAAAAAGTAGTTCACAAGCACTGTTAGAATGAACAACATCTGCACTAGAAATGTAAAGTTCCCAGAACATTCTCACAATGTCCCCTAAGAATTAACACAAAATATGTTGTGTTGGTGGTGTCAGTGATGTTCCTAGAACGTTCGCGAGATGGTCATGATGTGGAGTTCATTAAAGGGTTGGGGGACGTTATTTTATCTTCAGGGATCGACACTGCTCAGAGTCTATTTGGTCCCACAATTCAGTGTTAAAGTAACACTGAAGCAGAGTTTGTTAACAAGCAGAATTACTGAAGGAAAGAGAAACAGAAAAAAAGAAAACGCCGAGCAGAAGAACACACTACCAACTGACTTTGTCACAGGCCTTAGAGGAAATCAACTGAAATTAAAGAAATTCAACCTCAAGATCTCAGCAGAGGAAGTTTAAACAACTCCACAAACAGCATCACTAGCTTCACTTATTACTAACCAGGTGGTCTAAAAAAAGTTATTATTTAGAAACAGAGGTTTAGATGTTGAATTTTCTTACCATTAAGGTGATCAGCGTTTGCTTTAGTTGGGCTCTTGGAGCCTTCACTTTATAACATTCTTTATAATATTTCATATTATGATTTTATTTTTTATTTATTATCCTTTATTTTACCCAGGAATTATCCCACTGAGATATAAAATCCCTTCTACCAGGGAGTCCTGGCCAAAATTAAGTTCAAACTTTGCCTCAGTGTTTGCCTCTGTATTGTGGGACCAATATACACTCTGAGCAGTGTGTCAGTGTCAGTGACATGACCGCAGCCACGGGGAGTCATCCACCAATGATAAAAGAGGCGCAAATTTGGTTAACAGCTTGTGGAAGTGACATAGGCAGCAGTGTGGTTGGATAATAGTTAACACATATTGTGTTGGACACACTGTGTTGTTTCTCTCTCTCTCTTTTTTTTACACACATGATCAACTTAAAATTACAAAAAATGTGTTTAAAATGGCCATAAACACACAAAAAATGTGTTAATTAACACATCCTTTTTGGAGAAAGTAGGATTTTACACTAGGAAATAGACTTTAATAATTAAAAAAAAAAAAAAAACCCGGGGACAGGAATGAAATACACACCAACATAAAACAAGAACCAACAAACACTGAGGGAGAACTGATGACTTAAGTACATGACCAAACAAAGGAACTAATGGGATAAATAGAACTCAGGTGAACTGAATACAACAATCTAGAACAAACTAGAAGTAATACAATGGGGCAGAAAAATAACAGAACCAAAAATAATTAAATCAAGGTATACACATTACACCAAAACTATCAAAATTTTTTTTACGATTTTTAAAATCTATTTTTTCTTTTCCAAATTCAATATTAATTCATCTAAATTAGCATTTTTTAAATTTAATTTAATTTACATTCGTTTTTTATTTTAGCCTATTTATTTTCCAGACTTGTGCACAAACTGCATTGCAGTAATTTCCCAAAATGTCATTTGTGTAGAAATACTACAAAGTCTGTAAACGGGTTATTAACAGAGGAATGCTGAAAATGGAGCACAGATGCACCAGCAGAAAAATACTGTAGCTAGAGCAAGCTCACCATTTTGAATTGCGCAAAATATTGGTAGAAAATTTTAACACTGAATTGGGGGTTGGGGTTGGGGTGTTTCTTTGCATTCTCTCCAGTACTGAAGGAAGGAGGACGATTCCAGCTATCTCCCCTCAGTGCCTCTTTTCATTCTGAATGCTATTCACATTGCGGGAGATGCTCTTGGCTTTCTCCCCCTGTGTCAACCTGTGTCTTGAGCTGGCCATTATCGCAAGAGGACGCCATGGGCTCTCCTCCGCTGCTGTTGCTGGCCACGCCCTCCTCCACAAGAGGGAGGCCAGCCCGAAAACATGGTATGCTCATATCCTCCAGAATACATCCATATGCAACCTCTGTCATACTACCTAGATGCATGGAGGCATCTGCCAGGGGTCTTGTGTTGGGTTCTCCACACAATCCAGTCCAGTTACAACCTTCAGTTTTGATTCAACCCCCTTGTATTGATGGGTTCATCCTACTGTGGTAAACAGTACCTTCGGGGCTTCTGTTCTGAAGCAATAAGTGACTTCACCCCTTCTCAAGGTAGCAATTTGAGAAGGTTCCTCTTTCCAGACATGCTACTGCGATCGCAGCTTGTTTCAGTCGTTATTTTCTTTGTCCTGGAGAAGGACAGAGGTCTGCGCCCCATCCTGGATCTGTTTCACCTGAATTTTTCCCTTTACAAAGAGAAGTTGAAGATACTGATCCTGAAAGCTTTACTGGCTCAAATTCGTGTAGGGGATTGATTTGTCACTGCAGACCTGAAGGACACAAACCTGAGGAGGCTCCTTTCTGGGAAAGGCGTACCAATATTAGGTTCTCCCTTTTGTTCTGGCTTTAGCTCCATGGATGTTCACTAAGTGCATGGATGCTGCTCTGGCCCTCGCTGAGGCTCCAGGGCATCTGTATGCTCAACAACCTGGACAACTGGCTCATCCTGGGCCCAATCCCAGGAGTTGGTGTGTCGTCACAGACTGAACACCCCAGGAGAGTGTTCCCACTCCTTCTCAGCGCGGACCATTTTTCCCTTGGGGGTGCAGCTCGATTCGCTGTCCTCGATTGCAGGCCTGTTTGGCTCCTGCTCAAGTTTACGGTGTCAGAGAGTGTTTGTGTTTGTTTAAAATTCAAGCTAGGCCATCATGTTTTGGTGGGCACATGTCCCAGGCTCCTGAGTACGTTCTGGCATTGGCAGCGGCTTTTCCTGTACTAGGGCTGCTTCACATGAGGCCATTTCTGTGGTAGATGAAGCTCAAAGGAGTTCGAACCCTCGTGGCCTGCCCTCCACCTACTGAGTGTGTTTGCGCAGTTGCGCGCAGTTGCTGTCGCGCCCTCCCGATATTGCAGGACCCTCGCTTCCTGTTGCAGGGGGTCAGGATGGGCACTGTTTGTCATCGCCAAGTGATTACAACGTACACCTCCTTGACCCGATGCACCATCAGCCAATGAATTGACGTGATTCTATACAGGCTTCAGACAACTGGCACACCTTTAAGGGGCGTTCCCATTTTGTCATTGATACACAGGGTGTCGTTCCCTATTCAGAGAACATGGATTACGCAAACAACTTAGTTTTGTGCAGATGTGTTTTATGTAGCATAATTTCACAAAGCTGAAGTCAAACCATTCTGTTTTTGCCTCAGATTTTGAAATTATACAATCTAATTTACAGTAAATCAGTAACTGTTTATGCTGTATTATATGTCTGTAGCATCTTTATTTGGATCAGGATTAAATTGCAGTGGTTACCTCTAATTTAAAATGCCTGCAGATAGTTCTGCCTGTAGAGCAAATAAACATCTTGTCCATGTACACATTTTTTTCTTTCTTGTCCCTTGTTCAGAAAATAAAATAAAAAAATTAAAAAAATCAGAATAGACCAAATTTGCTTATTAAAAAAAAAAAAAGTAAATCAAATCAGACATGAAAAATCTAGATTGGTGCATCACTATACATACGTTGGCAACAAAGAAAAGCTGTTACTTAATTATTACCCACTGCACCTATTATTATTTGGAAAAGTATTGTACACTTCAGTTATTCATGGGATCTTAATCTTTGGACTTTTGTGAGACAAATAAAAAAGATTAAAAAAACATTGGAAAATGACATACATTTTGTTATATATAGCAACTCATTTTCAATGTAAGGGTTGTTATTTTCTTATACCATTTCCCCGAGTCCACAACTTTTTTAGAGATAGTTTTGTTAACGTGAGAGAGAGATCATGTAACTTTAGAGCGCTCCTGAAAGAATAAGTCAGTTTGGAAAAAATTTAAAATGTTCAATAATTTCTTTTGTTATTAAAATAAAATTTTTGCCATGAAGATGGGCTTGTTCCTGTTTATGTATGCTTGGTTACTTATAGATCTTAGAACGAACAAGTGAAACTCTTCCAGAAACCACACCAACACAACAACACGCCACGGTTAATATTGCAGTATAACATTTTCAACTTAATCCCAATAAAAAACAATGACTTTTCCAATAAAAACAACAGTGCCATCATCAGGTGGCCGCCTTCCTAAAAAAAACAAGAATCTGAAATGAAAACATATAAACATAAAGCGTTTTAATTATATGTGCCAAATGTATACACTGCAAAGATGGCACTGAAGTGCTTCTTATCTTGTGACAATTACTGTCGGGGTCTTCACACAGATAATGCGGCTCAGAGGTGGCCAAAATGCATTACACACCAAATTACAACTATTCTTTGATTAAAGGCGCTGAGATGGATCTGAGCAGGCATAATTTAGTCTGACTTTTTGTGGACTTTTACTTTTTTTACACTGAATTTTTAGCAGGCACAGAGCAATCCACTTTTTTGGTAAATCAAGAAAATTAAAATTGAAGATTTTCATTTTCAGTGTTTACCTACCATCTTGTTAAAAAATAACAAGAATAATAACATTAAATTTACTGCAATATAAATTTTTTATGAAGGAACATAAATATATATTTACCAAAGCATTTAAAACCGTTAAGTATGCTAAAATGAAACCAAAACTGCATTTTAGAGAAAGTATAAATGTAAAACTCTACCTGGTTTAAGGTTTGAGCCTTGATGGAGAAGCTCTGTTCTTCTTTTTTCAGCCCTGTGGGTATGATATGAGTTCTTCTGACTCTGTATCACAAAAACCACATCCTGCACTTCTGCCACAGAGGACAAGAACAGGGGAAAAAAATTTAGTCTATAGTGCCGAGCAGAGTCAATACATTTTTCATATGCCTCATTAGATCTCAACATAATCTGTTTGATATTACAGGACTTGCAATTCTGATTAATGATGACTGCAAAATAATCAGAAGGAAGAAGCCACAATGTGCAACTCACCAATAAATTGTCAAACATTTGTGGATCATTTTTTCTTGTTTCTGTGAGAGAAAATATGAAGCATGATGTGTTTTATTCAGTTTTACTGTAATAATGTACATGCATGGCCACACACGTGTTTATGTTTTATAAACTGTATATTCTATCCCCCTACACTAACCTACCCCTCACAGAAAACTTTCTGTATTTTGACATTTTTAATAAGACATTGTTTAAATGGTTTATTACTTCGCTATTTTAATTGGTAAATAATTAAGAAACGTAAACCATGTTTATATATAATATATATATATTATATATAATAGATATATATATATTATATATATTATATATATATATATATATGATATATACACACACACACATCACTACTTAAAGAAAAAGAAAACAATAATAGCCCAAAGTGCAAATGCCTTTATTTATTAAAGAGGACAGAAGAAGCTTTCAAAGGTTAAACAGTTAATGTGAATTTGCTTTTAACATGTTACAAACATGGAATTATTGTCAGCTATATTCTGAGCTGACTTAGGGTGCATTAAATGGGGGTTGTTTTTAAAATGGCTGTAAATCAGCTGTCTGTCAGGGCTCTGCTCTGCTCTGCTGGACAAGGTGGCCTTGAGTTTGAGCCAAGAAGTGAATCTCGGGAATCCCAATAAAAACTGGTTGCTGTTTTAACATACTGATAAATATTTGGTACGTGCATAGAGCTTGATTTACCAACTTAACAATAATTATTACATAAACATAGCTGTTTACATTAATATACTATACGCATAGTATGCATAAATTCAACGTTAAGATGTTTCTTCTTACTTCTGAGATTCCGTCGTAAAAAGCATTGCAAGAAGGCACTAAGAGAGAGATAAAAAAAAAAGAAAGTTTAGTTGTAAGCATCTACAAAATAACAAAATTTCTTAAACGCGCGCGCACACACACACACGGCTATTGTGTAGTTTTTTTTTTTTTTTTTTTTTTTTTTTGTTTGTTTGTTTTTTTATTAGGTCCATGGACATATTAATTATTTGTAACAATATAACAGGTGTGTGTTTACCGTTTTGACAAAAATCCCATTTGGTTAAAAGGGGCCAGCGATGTTTATTATGCTGAGAATGTATATGTCAACAACTCACCAAAGAAGATCAGAGAGCAGCAGAAACATATTAAACCGTGTCCAGCAGTATATCCAGACATAGCTTTGGCGTGCTAAGAAGCTCGTGAGTGTCACGCCGGCTGCAGAAAAATGGATGCAAATACCGAATACGCCAGAATCGAGGCAAAAAGCTAACAAAGTGCGCCCTCTACTGGCCAGAGGCGGCATGTAATGATTACGTCAACATGGCATTGATCGCGTGCTCCAGGGTAAATAAAAAAAATTTAAATAATCCAGGTAATGATATGGCCAGGATCTTAAAATTTATTGACATTTCATTGTGTGATAATGCATTCAACACAGAGGTCTGATAGCATAAAAAACAATACAGCTAGACAGACAGACAGAGAGACAGACAGACAGATAGACAGAAAGACAGATAGCTAGACAGACAGATAGATAGATAGATAGATAGATAGATAGATAGATAGATAGATAGATAGATAGATAGATAGATAGATAGATAGATAGATAGATAGATAGATAGATAGATAGATAGGCATTTGTCCCTACTTGTCCCTACACCATATTACCAGTGGAGGGCGCAATAGACTTCCTTACCTTACTATTCTCTGTACGTCGCTCGTCTCGTGAGCGCATGGTAATGTAAACAAGCTGCCGGCTAGCCTGGGTGTGGTTGACGCAATAGTAATGTCTTATAAAAAAAAAATTATTTAAACAACTATTAATCATGTCAGGATAGTCATCGCTGAGAGATTACGAATGATGAACGAACTAAAAGTCAAGGCCACTCATTAACAAAACAGCGTGTGTAATGCAAAGTAATTTGGAAATTTAATTGATTCATTTGAAATTATTAAAAGGACAGGTGTTATTTTGTAGGAAACTGTTTTGTTTCAAGTATAATATTTTAATATTAATAATATTACTCAATAATGTTTAGATGGCAAACAGTCCGTTTCATTTAAAAACAATCTGACACTTACATTTAGTAATTTAGCAGACATATAGTTATAATTTATTATTTGGCATATTTATTACAATGTTGTTCAGGAATATAAAATGCTTAAAGTATTGAAAGAGGACAATGCAGAAAACGAATAGGGTGAGGTAATAAAGAAACTATAGTGGAAATAAAATTAAAAAGAAAGACATACAGTGAGGATGATTATGTAGAATGTGCTATAAACACAATGATAAAGATAATGTTTATATAATAATATGCAAATGAAAAGTGTATGTAAAAGTGTAATTAAAATATGATACTATGTATAGTGATAATTCTATCTAATGCGGTGAATGTCTTTAGCAAATTAAAGAAAAATAAATCAATGCTATTTATGACATCACTGCATAAAAGGTGTTTGGTGTGTATTTGAATGCATACATCAATAGATAATTTAGTCACGACCAATAAGTCAGTCTAAACGGGTCTACGTAAACCATCACCGGGGAAGCTGACAGCTCAATCAAGTATCACGGCGAATCGGACCCATCACCAAACATTGCTCTGTGTTGTGCTAGGAAAAGCATGGGTGAGGGGCGGGGCTACAATTTTACAATCTCGGGCAGAGGGCGGCAGCCTCTGCTCCCGGCGCGATCAACTGATTGGATTAGATTGTAGCCCGGTAACGAGAAAGGATTTTCTAGCAAATAAGGAACGCCCCCACCCCGTGCCGGGAACACGTAACTTTCAAACAACAAATGTGAGAGTCTCGGCAGTCAGACATTCACTCAGATACAGAGAGGTGCTGGTAACTTTAGCTTTATCATAAGATGACGTCCGTGTGTTAATAAGACTTTATGATCATTTGATTTAGATTAGGACCAAGTGGCTTTATTACTTTATCCCATCAGGAATACAACACTTTACGTAACACTATTACAACTTATAGTTTGCGTATGACGACCCGCCAGCTGAGCCGAGGCAGGTGACAGCGTGTCAGTTTCCGCTGAGGATTTAGTATTAGGAGCAGAGATTCAGATGTCCCATTCTCACCAGAGGTATCTTCTCTTAATAGCAGGGTGTGGACAGTAAGGATTCAGAGGACAACAGGTTTTTGCCTCAAACAGCAGCGCAGGGATGCCCGATGCTGTGGACAGACAGGGGGATGGACAGCGAGAGGATTTTTGGGGGCTAAAGCTCTCCGGCCCCCGTAGGCACACGAAAACCCCTATGGCCCTCCTTCGTCTCTGAGCAGCGGTGGTCCAGCTGAATATCCTGCGAAACTTTTTTACCACACGAAAAAGAGTTGGGAAATACATCTGATTCGGGAGGAAGCTGGGAGAAGGGCTCGTTCGCCCAAAGTGAGAGGAGGGGGCTTACACGCGATCTTCCCGGCGAGAAGGTGAGATAGAGTCAATGTCCACCACTTTGAAACACTGTCTTATGACACTGTAATAAAAATGCATATTACTAGTGGTTTTGTAATCGATAATGGGGTATAGAATTTGGATATTTATTTTCTATCAGGGCTAAGCAAACGCAAAACTCCACATACTAGTAACAAGTATCTCAGTTCCATTAGTCTGAATCGAGAAACCAAAACCTGGACTCTGAACTGCTGGTTTTGCTATAATTATTAGTCATTTACGAAATTTACTTTAGACCATCGACGTTTCATATCACAGCTCTGGAATAAGTAAATGTTAGCTGAAAAAAATAACACCACTTTAAGTCCTAAACTGTTGAATACATGACTTGAATGCAAGTCGGAATTTTGTTTATTTATTTACTACAACGAAAACAACCCTGATCAAATCTATTTGTTTCATTGCTATCATTGCCCCTGAATATGTGAAAATATTGAAATTAAAATCTATCTGTTCTAAATTGTTTGGTCACCCCCTCAGGTGCCTATGGCATGCAAAGGTAGTCTGTGGACCATGACTTGAACATGCTTTGTTGTGTTATTTAGAGATTAATTCTAAAATAAATGTTTTACTGTGCGAATAGTGTTAAGTTAAAAGCTGGCTGATTTCAAATAGTTATTAAAAAATATACATATCATGAATCTCATGTTTCTTCATCACAAAAAATTAAATTAGGTAATGGTCGAGACAACCCTTGAGCCTGATTTGCAATTTACGACTGGTCCTGATATATAATCTCAGATTACCCCATAGAAAGTGTGCGAGACCATTCATAGGGAATTTCTTAATATTTTTTCCACCTTCGTTATAACAGCAAAACGCATGGCTCAATATTCTTATATCTAGTTTCCCAGGGTGTTGGTTCTATTTATTAACTGTTTCCTGTTGACTCTGAAATGTCACGTCTACTTCTTTGGAATGACATGCATTGTGGGGTCACAGTTTTCTGTTCGGTATGTGGCAAAAAAAATTGTTTGTGTCTTGTAGCTGGAATGACGCTGAAAGACGCTTCTTTAACATAGTCAGGAATTGGGTTTTCTAGCCTTCTTGTCTCTTCCTTTCAACGGGTTCTCTACTGGGAAAGAGAAGAATGTCTTTCCCCAGGGTGATGATTCAAAGGGCTAGCAAACCACAAGAGGAAAGCAGGAGGCTGGCCTCGTGTTCCACTCGTTGTCATCCTGCCCTCGCTCTATCGTTCTCACTGACCATCACTAGAAAACAGACAGGGTGGGGCGGGCATGCTCACGATTGGATGGGCACATAGCACATTGCTTCCACCCCCGTGTATGTTGTGAGCAATATCTAACCCAACTTTCCTGATATCTCCGTGCGCACGCGCTTGTCTTGCCAAGAAAAAACAACACGTTAGTTTGGTCTTCTGGGGGACCACGTGCCATGCGTGAACCATCGACCCCCAATCGTCCCCATCAACATGCTGTCCAAAACATGGTGGTTAATATCCAGCAATTCGGATTAGCATTTTAGGCTTGGTTGGAGGGAGGGGATTCAATGCCCTTACGTCCTTCTATGTCCACTCAGTTAGTAAATGCCAGTTATCTTCGTAATTTGGCCATGTTGACTGGTTGGTGTCTCAACAATCTCTTTTTGTGTACCTGATGATTTGTGGGGGCATGGCAAGGTCACCCTTTACCCTTCTCGGGTCACACTTGGGGCTCTTTGATAACGGGTAGAACTATAGCACCAGCTCATTGTTACAGCATAAGAGGACTAAAATTCAACCCAAGACAAAGAATGATCCTGTTGCCAGATAAGAACAAAGTCCCTCCCCTCCCCGTTACTCGAAATAACAGTAAAGTGTCTGCTTAATTCTCCGTATATATATATATATATATATAAAAATAGATCATATAGTATTATATAGATAGTATATATTAGCTATCTATATACAAATAACATACAGGGTTTGTTTTAGTTGTTGGATGGGGGGGGTATGCTCTGTTTTTGACTCAAGTGTTTTATAACATCTTATCCCCTTTACTGCATGTTGGTGACCAAAATGGGTGGCCTTCCAACGCAAGCCCTTTGGAGATTCCTTCCTTCAATTGGAGATGTTTTAAATGGGCTACACATTGTCCATTGTCCTTACGTCCCTTCCCCCACTAAGTGTCCTCTACAGTGATCTCAGGGATGACCTTCATCCTTGAGAGCGTGAGGACAGGCAAAGTCAGAGTCGTCTCTGGCTTAGCTGGCGGGCCTAACATGTTCAGAGGGCTATACGAAATAATTCTGTACCGTCCACCAAACACCTCAATTGGTCCCTTTTATATATTGACTTGTTTTTATTTTAAATTTTCCCCACAGCTGGCAGTGGAAAGTGATTGACAAAGACAGGAAGGCCAAAAAGACTCATTGTTCACAAAGAACTTGCGGCGTAGACGGAATATTCAGCAATGTCCGGCATCAACAATGCTGGCAAAAACATGGTGGTTAAGATCAGCAATATGAGTTGCACATTTTAAGCGATTGTTTAGGGGAGGATTCAGACCCCTTTTTTATCTATATGTCTTCCTAATGTGCCCCACTCAGTTGAAGTAAATGATCAGTTATCTTCTTAATTGGCCGCCATGAGCTGGTTTGCTCAACAATCTCTTTTTGTACTGTGTGGTTGTGGTGGCATGGCAGGTCACCCCTTGAACCACCTCCTGGTCAGCTTGGGGGTCTTTGATAAAGGTTAAAACTAATAGCACCGAGCTATTGTTACAGCATATAGAGGGACTTTCAACCCAAGACAAAAGAAATCACCTGTTGGATAAAGAACAAAGTCCTCCCACTTTAATCAAAAATAACAGTGAAATTATGCTAATTCTCCTTATATATATATATATATAAAATACCATAACATGTTTTTTTTTTTTTTTTGGAGGTAGTGCTCTGTTTGACTCAGTGTTTATACAGCATTAGTCTTTTACTGCATGTTGGTGACAAATGGGTGGCATTAACAAGCCATTTGGAGATTCTTCCTTCAATTGGAGATGTTTAAATGGCTACACATTGGTCATTTTGTCCCTTATCCCTCACGCTAGGTACTCACAGGATCTCAGGGACGGTATTCAATCCTTGCCGAGGCGTGAGGAGACAGGCAAAATCAGAAGTCTTCTCTGGCTTAGTCTGGCGTGCCTAACATGTTCATGAGCTATTGAAACAATTCGGTAAATCCACCAAACCACTCAATTTGTCTTTAACATAGATTGTACTTAGTTTTTTTTTTTAAAATTTTCCCACAGCTGAGGTGAACAGTGATCTGACAAGGAGATAAGGCCAAACGGGACTCATATCGTCACAAAGAACTTGCTTGGCGTGAAGGGCACTATTCAGCAGAATTATCCGGCAAACCAATCCCACATCACTTAACTGCTGATCGATTCTTGTATGACAGAGACCAGCTTACCTACCTCGGTCATGGTGCCCGCGCCGGTGGTGGAAACCCCTCATGAACCACATTATATGAGAAAGAAAACGGCTCGGGCGAACAGAGAGCGCGTCGCAAGAATATTTGCTTCCACTAGTCCATGGGCTAAGGTGGAGCAGCCTGCACAGAAGGCAGGAGTTGTCTCACAGTTGGTGAGTACGAAGTGTGAAGTCATTGGATGGTGGAAGTTTTAAATGAGATTTTCAAAAATAAAAAGCAAAGACTAGTGAAGTTACTCCTGAAAGCTTCCGAGAAACCATGTGGTAGATACTCTCAAAGACTTTATTTTTATTTATAGTTTTAGATGGCTGTTTGATAAATTAAGGTCTGCTTTTACCAATCAAATTTATTCTATCTCTTTCTAGAATTTCAACAGAGACTTTGAGATTGAAAATCTCCTCCCTTGATGAACATGACCAACATAAAGCTGACTCGGTAAGCATTGGTCTGGGATCATACATTCTATGCAAGGTTTTTTTTAAATGCAACTTAAAAGAACAGCACAATCGCGTCTCAAATGAGTCCTAATGACCTAAAGTGAAGTGCCCATCGGGGAACTGTTCATCTTTAGCAAGTGGTGAAGACATTTGACGTTCAGTATAGGCAAACACAAATTACCCTTCATACACCTTTGTTTTGGTGAGACAGTCACAACCACGCATGTGTGCTATTTAGTTTAAGCAGGTTATCTAGTGTGTGACAGAACGGGGTTCAGCATGTTGGGCATCCATACACCTTTTCTACAACACCCCTCCTAGTGGGAAGGGTCAATTCCCGCTCTGACAGAAGGACACGTACAAGCTGTTTATCCTACATACCGCCTTCTCTCTGTTTCACCTAAACGAATTTTGGCCTCAGCCAACCTGTCCACGGATAAGGCATTCTGGTATACCGTCTGATCCCCTTCAGCACACATGTGTGGCAGCCCAGCATATTTCGCACGCTGCCCCTGAGCTTCTCCTCAAGAGAGAAAGAAATATGGGCCCAAAAGTGGAGGTTTCTGGTCAATGTGAGTTCACAAAATGTAAAGCATCATGTTCTAAGTTTGTATTTGGTTAATTTTTTCCTAATTTGACTCTATGGTATTTCGTTTCAACTGTTAGAGGGGTGGAACATGTATGCTACATGCTGACTGGTACTTTACCAGTCACCGTGGGAGCCATTTAGCCTGAAGAGCCCTTCATCCTAGGATGGTGGACAAAGATATGAACCCTCTACCTCCATCTATCTCTTCAGGTATTGAGAGAACTGCATCTTTTGAGTATTTTTAACAACTATTACATTCTAAAAAAATAAGCTTGCCCAACCTTCTACCAATTACGTTCTAATGGGCATCCATGCTCTAAATTTTTGAGCTTGAATGAGGTCTTTGAAAAACTTTGAAAAACTTATTTTTTAGTCCTGTATAAAGGCTTTTGAATGCTAAATTCATAAAAACAAAAGGGAGGGTCTACAGTGAGATGAAAGCCAAATCTAATAAAGCATGCTAATCCAACTTCATTGATCCAGTTTTTTCTGATTTGTCACATTATTTTGTGTAGTCGACTGCCAGCAACAGCAAACCAGCATGCCATATAAAAAAAACATGCTGAGTACCAAACCACTAATGCACAATTTTTTTCCAGTGAATTCATTATGTAGGTCATGCGTTAGTAATCCCCTTGTTAGTTTTTATGTCACACAACAGTTATGGTTACAACAGCAGTTGCACCATTTACCTTTTAATCATCATGGTCATTTTTAATAAAAAAAACCTAAGAACTCATACTTTAAATTCTCAGTGCAATGCCATAGGGCTCATAACTTGTTGTTTACTGCAACAAATGTGCCAGACAAGAAGTCATTTATTTTCAAAGACCAAGGGGACAACAAAACCCCGGTTTTAGTCACAAGAAGAAATCAAACGTATCCTGCTTTATTTCAGATGTTTCTAACCAGACATCTGTTTACACTTCCACAGAAGTAAGGGTGCTTTCCCATAGTATCTACTTTAGCCTGCAATCTCCTCATCATTGTTCTTTGATGACTAATTTGTTGCAAGCAGAATTCCCAGATCCAAATAATTTTAAGTAGCCAAGACATTGGTGGGTACAACATTGTGGTTAATCACATCTCTTGTTATAACTTTTTTCATTCTGTTAACTTGCATGAGTGTTTCTCAATAACCGGTGATTCATTCACTACTAAATTCTGTGACACGGATCCATACTACAGAGATGAATGCAGTGCTTGAAATGAGATTAGCCTCTCTATCTAAATACCTGTATTTAGCATCTCAAGGACGCAAGATGAAGGAGAAAGGCTGAATGGTCTTTACTACAACATTATGCGTTTGTCCTAATAAATCAGTTAAACACAGCCGTGGAATTTTTTGTTTTCTTAAAGTAAGATAGCACAAGATAGCAAGGCCTCATGGCTTCCTGTCTGTGTTCACAGCTGCCATCAGTCTGCTGAAGAGGACTTCTCGAGCCCTGACCCCACAAGAAGGAACCACTCATTCACCAAGTGATGGCTGATCCGTGGCTGGCAGTTGGGCAACCCTCACACTGGAGTTCCCTTACTTAAACCGGTTTAGTCACCTAAAATGCTTGGAGGTCAAAGCCAAATCTTTTATGACTTCTTCCCCCGACACTTAAACATCTTGTTGTACCTGTTCAGGATCCCACAATTGAGCGAGATCAACCACACTGTTCTGCTCCACATGATGAGAAAAATGGGCTAAAAACACAGTGAGGTTCTGAGCGCGGTGCATCACTAACAAGTTGCCAACGCCTGTGTACTTCCTGCCAAAACAAGATGAAGAGACTCCTCAAAAGGACACCAGGGGTGAGTTTTAGAAAACAAAAGCCACCACAGTTCTCACATAGAAGCATGGCTGTTCTTCCTCCTACTGAAAGTTCTCTGTTGCACAGGAGGAACTACAACCATGGGAAAAGAAAAAAGTGAGCTGTTCCAGACTCAATGGAGGAAAACACGTTAGAAGATGATCGATTCACACCAAATCAGACAACACCCAGTGTATACTCGTGCTGTGAGCAAAGGTCACACCAAGGAGAGAAGAAACACAAAAATGGCTAGACGCCCGGAAAACTAGCCTATAGACACAGTAACAGTATAGACATGTATGAACAAGTTATTTTGGTAAAGATGTGATGTTAGTACCAGTTGATGTGTGTGTTAGGTGTTCCATGACTACAATCTGTATAATGTATAGAATAAATACTCACATTGGTACAAATTAACACATATTTAATATAGCCTTTTTGTTGAAGGCCGCTTTTGCCAATACGCTCTTGAGACCTGAGGGATAATTCAAAATTTTTTACTTTCCACAAAAGCGTGACATAAATCAAAGCGGATACAAAATGTAAACGTTTAGGGCTCCGGTTGTTCTTAGCAGGTACACAATATCACGAAAGATTTGAAGATTAAAATGATGATCTTCCAAGAGGCAGAGTGTAAGGACATGTATAGAAAAACCTGTTTCCCTCACGTTTTTACTTGCTGGTTTTGCCAAGTCAGTGACTGTCACTGGAAAGTATGCAAGATTGAACGTGGAACATTTGTACAAGAGATGACGTGGAACCTTAGTTGGAATTGTTCTTGGTTAGTTGGAATTTTTGAGCGATAAATTCCTCCACACACAAAAAAAAAACGTTTACTCACCATCACCACGGAAACTTATAACCTGCTAAAATTATCCATTTCTTTTTGTTGTTTCCAACAAAAGATATATTTGAAAAATGTCTCCGTGTCTGTTTGTTTGTGCCATACAATGCAAATGATCGCGTCTAAGGAGACGTATCTTCAGTGGTCTAGCGCAGAACATCTTCATTTTATCACAAAACAGCTGAAACACTGTTAAATAATTTTTTCTCTAAAGAAGTTAAAAATCGTAGGGCTAAACTGCAAAATTACATTTCTATAGCCCAGCCGACTTTTTCACTTCTCTGCAGTGGACAGAGTAATAGAAATGGGGTTTTAGTTTATCATCGGTTTTGTAGTTGCTTATAACAATAAATAAAGTCAAACGTTTGAAGTCAGGAAGGTTTTCGGAATCAAACTCTTTTCCTCTCTAATTTTCAGGTCTTCTGAAGCTGCTTGACCGGAGGGTTTTAAAGATGTTTACTCGGCACGTGGTGGATGTGTAGCACCTCAGCCTCTCTGGATTCCATAGGAGATCCACCCCCTGTACCCAACCACACCACAGAAGACCCCACAGCGGACCACGAACCCATCCTACACCCGAGAACCAGCCGGTCCCGAAAGACACCTCCAAAAGAGTCACCAAAAGTTGTCAGTTATATCTCACGCTGCGCCCACCTTCCTCCCGTCGTCGCTCATTCCTGGGCTACCGCAAGCAGCAAGGAACCACCACAGCAAAGATGCTCCTCCTTCGCCGAAAGGTTTCAAGCTGACCAACGGAGCGCTCTCTCCAACTCGACACGTGTCTGCTTTTTCAGCCCGATAGCTCATCACTTGAGAGAAGGCCACAATCCCCAGCCCACCTGTTCTTATATGTCAAACCTCAACTCAAGAAAATTCCTCCCCCCGCTGCAGGATTTGTTCAAGCTATGCAGAATTCAAGCAGTAGCCCACCCAGCAAGCAGGGTTAATCTGGCGGAACCCTGACAGCCCTCAGCACCGCAGCAAGTTCCCTACCATGGGCATTGGGCCGATTTTCAAGAAAAAACGTGGCGCCCTTCAGCTTCCCCACTGCCCCTGTTCAGGCCAGGACCTGTGGTGGAAAGTGGAATCTCCAACTCCCTACCATATGCCAAAACTCTGCTCTTTACCTCAGGGGCTCTCAAAACCCTGTGCTTAGAGAGAGAACTTTAAGATTATATAACACGTCAGATGTATTGCAGTAACATGTTCTCAACCGCAACACCACGCTGTTTTTTTCATATTGGGCTTCCCACACATAGGCCAGCTATATTTAGCATGTGTTTTACCACATAGCTTGAGTGAAGGCGTCCAGCGGAACAGATGGCTCTGAAGCACTGTGTAAAATTAGATCTTGAGGTTGAAAAGCTTAACTCTAACCCCAGGACATTAAACAGACTGAAATGTCGATTCACACGCAGAATAAACCACATACAACATGATTCTAAGTCCAAGTGCCAAGATAGCAGCTGAAGCTGAGCCAACCTTTTAATGGCACAATTCTTCTGTGAAACACAGCGCATGTCACGGCCCACATAATGTTTGTACTAATAGTTGTTGGTACTGTAATACAATTAAGACTGTTTAATGAATGGTTGAAGGGGTTTTTTTCTAGCGTGTTTATTTTTCGATCAAACAACCATGAGTGGGTTTTAAGGCCTTATTTTATTCCAACTCTCAAAATTGTTAATGACACTCAGGTTAACAGTGCTGAACTTTTCCCAATAGCCTCACTTTTAAACCTGTGGTGAAACTATCAGTATTTAATTGGAAGATGACATTCCTCATTGATTTTCCTCTTTAGGGGATTGCTGACATTTGGTCTAGCCTTAAATATATTAGTGGTGTTCAGCCTTATGGGCGCGTGTGGAAATTTTCTTTAGATTATTTGTGAACTCTTAGTGTATAATATTCATTCTACTTGCAGAAATAATAGATTGTGGCAATACTGTGTATAGTATTTATAAAATGCTGACCTGGTTATAAATCAGATTGTTGTTGTTTCTTTTTCCATCAAACCACACCTGTACCTAGACGCAAACGCAAGTTCCTCTTTCATTCCATGTTTTAAAGGTGATTCTATGCTGTCATTACACATTAGATAAACTGTGAAAAAAAAATTCTCATCCTCAGCTAGCGACTTTTGCAGGCAACACCAGGACTTAAAAAAAAAAAAAATGTGATGTGTCAGTGCCTTGTATTTGGTGACACGTCTTTGTACTTTTTTGCTATGGTGAAGCATGAATTGTGAAGGTCATTCGGTTGTAAGGTTTGTACTGTATTGACGATATTTCCTTATTGCCAGCGCGCCAAAAAAGTTTTTTTTATTATGCTGATAAAAAAGATTTTACATATTTGTGACTTATTTATAAAAAATGGAGTATTTTCTGTTCTGAATTGTTCTGCATTTTAAATCAGGCATGTATATAGAGGACTGTTTTGAAGTGTGCACACAAACATTAAATGCACAAGTACCTAAATACAGACTTTTGCATTTTACTTTACGGAGGTACATAATATGTCTCTTTTTTTTTGGTCTGTGTCGATGTATTCTCGAAACAACGTTGTGGCTACAGAATCTCTAAATTTGGCTAACACGACATCTGTTTATGAAGAAACAGGTGACTCTGGGCATGTCCGTGTGGAAACTTTTCCCACCGTAGAAAACCACAGCAATAACAGCATTAAAGCGAGTGACAGCTTGAAAGGACCCTGGGTAAGAGAATCCAGTTCAGCTGGGCACCCTTCACATGCACAAACACACACATTATGGACCCACAGACCCTGTCACTGATCAAGCGACCCACAGATAAATCTAAATCTGATAAAAAGTGAAGAGACAAACAAAGAGAGAGGGTTCAAAAGTATATTAAAAATCAAAACTCTGATGGTTTTACAAAGTGACCGGACACTCATATGAAAAACCCCTTTTGAGCCGCCAGCGGACAAAAAACTAAGCTATGAAACCACCAAAAAACCAAAGCTTTCTCGAACCATCAGAGGCAGATGCATAGTAATACACAACACACAACGTGAGCACGTGAAGGGGAGAAATTGGCTGTGAGATTATGGCAAGAACAAAAACACAGTCTACGCAATCAAAAGCTTCTGAGGGCGAAGACAAGATCTAAGCATTCATCACGCCCTTTCAAGACTGAAGTAGTAACAGCAGCATGCCCGTGTAAAGAACTGACGGTAAATCTGCTGAACTCTGACTCCTGACTGAAGATATGAAATGGCGCTAGAGTATGAAGGATTCAATCAGAGAGCTACATTATTCATGTAGTAATCAGGATATTTCAGATAAATAAAAAAGACTTTCCCCAAAACGAGTGCTCCAAGCTCAAAAGACAGTAGCTCTGGGCGGTCAAAAAGCCGATCTTTGAAACTTTGTATAGATTTGACCGCTGTTTACTACTTTAATGGCTTTGATAGACAAATTCCTGGCTTTTAATAGACAATTTAATTCAATTGACAATGTTTTTGACATAATGTTGATTACCACACTGTGCCACACTTGTAGCCCAGATTTTTCAAGAAACAGGACAAAGTGGAAATTAATGTTTATGATAATCACCCCATTATGCCACAAAATGCGGTGTGATTGAGCTTGTGTTGAACTCAGATTATAACTGTAATTTCATTGTAAAAACATTTTACTGTATTTACGACTAAAGTGCTTGTTGAACTGATTCAGGGATACAATACATGCAAAATGAAGACCAGTCTCGAAGCACTCAGTGTCCAGCAGAACTGAAATGAGTCTTGCTATTAAGGTCTTCTCTTCAGCTGTCTAAACTTAACACAAGAAAAGAAGGGCTCTACAAATATCTAGTTAACCTGCTGACATCATAACCTGAGCAAAAGGAAGTATAAAGAAACCACGGATATACTTTTGTGTCATCAGCATTGGGGGGGGGGGACTGACCAGGGCATGTTTAACTGGGGCATTGCCAACCATTTTGGACAGGGTGAGTGCGCAAATCACTGTTACTGTTGTTACCTGGTTAACGATCATCATTAGAGTCGAAGTCAAATAAAGGGCCTTCTTGCTGCGTTTTTAGACCCTCTCAAATCTCTCAATCTGTTCGGGCTATAGACCCTGATTGGAGACTAATCCTGCTTTTCAAACGGCTTTTTTTTTTCCAGGGCGTCAGGAAGTAGTTTCTTTGGTGTCTGAAAAAAAACGACAATTAATAATTCTACTGTCCTGACATGGCTAGTTGTTACATGTTTTCGGGGTGAATTCATTTTTTGAAAGTCAGTTTCTTGTAGTATGGGACACCTTAAAGTTTGTGGGGAATGTGTCGTCACACTGTAAAAGGTAAGTTGCCACAATAAAAACAAGTAAACTATCTTAGACTTTTCAGCTAAAATCTTTTTATAACATACAAAAACATTGATTCAATGTAGCATGTAGAAAATGGAAGTGGTTTTGGCAAACAACATATTGTCATAAATATATTTTACTAAATGTATAACTTTTAAAACATGTGAACTAACTTATTTCTAAACCACAAAATACTGTTTCAGTGTAACTTAAGAAGCATTGTTTTGTCCAACAAATATCTTAAAAAAAAAGTGTAGGGTATATAGTCATATATAGAGATATGAGAGTATATATATAGAGATATATAAGTATAGATACTATATAGAATATATAATATAGATATATATATATATATATAGATATATATATAGTACCAGGTCAAAAGTTTGGAAACATTAAACGATTTTTAATGTTTGTGGAAAGTGTTTCTTCTGCTCATCAAGCGCTGCAGTTTATTTGATCAAAAATACAGAAAAAAAATGTAATATTGTGAGTATATTATTACAATTTAAAATAATTTTTTTCGAAATTTATTATTATACTTTAAATTATCATTTATTTTCTGTGATGCAAAGCTGACTTTGTTAGGATCATTGATCACATTATCCTTTTAGAAATCATGTCTAAAATGTGATGATGCGTCATTATCAAAATTGGAAACAGTTCTGCTGCTTAATATTTTTTTCAGAACATGTGATACTTTTTTAGGATACTTTGATGAATAAAAAGTAAAAAATAAAAAATAAAACTAAGCTTTGTTTTTTAAAAATATAAATATTTTGTCAATAACAATATACACTACTGGTCCAGTAATTTTTTTTTTTCTTTGTCTTTATTTTTAATAAAATCAATACTTTTATTCAGCAAGGATGTGTTAAATTGATAAAAGGTGATAGTAAAGAAAATATATTATTTAGGAATATATTTTATTAGAAATTTTTTAATTTTGAATAAATGCAGTTCTTTTTAACCCTTTGTAATCATCAAATATATTAGACCGCAGAACTGTTTTCCAACACTCATAATAAATCCGAAATATAGAATGAATTTCTAAATGATCATGTGATAGACTGGATGTTACATTGACCTGAAGGCTGGAGTAATGATTGCTGAAAATTCAGCTTTGCATCACAGGAATACATTATTATTTTTTTTTAAGTATATTCAAATAGAAAACTATTAAGGGAGTTAAGTTGTAATAATATTTAATAATATTTCTGTTTTTTCTGTATTGTGTATTTTTGATCAAATAAATGCAGGCTTGGATGAGGCAGAGTGAAAAGAGACTTCTTTCAAAAAACATTAAAAATAGTAATGTTTCCAAACCAACTTTTGACCTTGTACTATGGTTGTATATATATATAAAATAATAATTATATCAATTATAAAATGTAGTATATATATTTTTGAGGACAGACATCCTCAAGTATTTTACATTATTTACAATTATGAATTAGTTATTGTAACTGTTTTTGAACTAAATGTTGGAAGGGTAATATTTGCATATAGCAATTTCTGGTGCATCAACAAGTCACAAATCTTTCAATCATAACTCAAAGGAATGTTGAAGCCAGTACAGGTAAATGTGTAAGCAGCTGTTGCACGCAACACTCAATTTGCCATATTAGCAAGAATGTACTGGCAAATCCTGTTTTGAGCCTCACTGCTATTGGAGGGCTTGTCTATAACAGTCCTTGTGTCGATTGCCTCACGTGGTTATTTGCAAAGAAGTAACATTCGCTTAATCAGACTGTCTACATTATTGATTACCAGCCCACCAGTCCTCCAGGACAAAGTGTGTGTGCGTGTGTGTATGTCTGTGTCTGTGGACACTGAGAGGGAGGTGAAGGGGATGGGTAAATTCATTCTGAAAGTGCAGCACATCAGCACTTTAGTTCAAGTGAGATGCATTTTGCAGATGCTACTGCAGCCGCCGTCCATAAATCAAAATGACAGCGGCTGGCGGAGCAGGTGAAAAAATTAGGCTATGGGAGAAAAAAAAAAATACATAAATTAACAAAGACAAGAACATATGTACAGTTCAGTCGTCCTTAATTGGTGAACAAATCTCTGTTTTAAATTTTAATTAAACGAATCACATAATTTTTTCAATTTATTTATTCTTCGTGTTCTTCTAAAGTGCTTTTGAAACGCGCCACTGCTTTAGTTCGAAGACTCAATGTGTTGTAGGCTACTGAAGGAGCGTTTAAATTATAATTTTTTAACTCAAGAATATGCCTCTTCAATGTAGGGCTACGAGTTTGAGATTTGATGAGGCACTGAACCAGACACGTACTTTGTGAACCACATGTGAATTTGCAGAGCTATTGCAAGACGAGCATTTTTGGTATATACAAAAGTATATACATTTTTATTAATTTTATTTTGTTTAGATAATGACAGATAGTTTCGCTAGACAAGACCCTTATTCCTTGGCTGGTATCGCGTAAAGCACTTGAAAATGCAAATTTGGACATTTGGCTTTAGTTATCGTCTTGGTGTAAACGGGCCTTTACTGAGATATGATGGCTATTTTGTGACTATGTAGAGTGATGTTTCCCTCTACTGGAAATAAACAGTAAACATGCTGCGATAATACCATGTGCTACACGCATGTTTTACCTCTTGTTACTATTTTTAACTGGTTTCACAGGCAGATGGTGGGAGGAGTTCAAAGGCACAAGAATGAAGAACTCTCTGCGGGGCGCGAGATGGAGACCACGCCCCCGCGCGCGACTGAAGCGCAACGTCATCAGACTGACACACCCCCCTCGCAAGCTGGTTGGCTGACTTACTTGCCTGCGAATAAGGATGGTAATAGGCTCTAGCGGCAGCATGCTCCTTAGATACAGCTCTTTGGTTGGTCCGAGGCACGCGCAGTTGTTATGCTACCCCAGCATTCGGGGTTGGGGGTGCGCGCCTTTAGGGTCTCTACGAGTCTTTTCCGCCCTCCGGGTTTAGTGTTGCTAGGCACATTAGACAGGAACTGTAAACAAAAAAATGTCTTGAGCCGACATGTCCCCCTTCTCCCGTCACCCACTTGTTATTGAACTAGTTTTCAGTGGGTTGGGCAGAGGGATGTTTTAATGCAAACGATGAAAAACAAACCAGTGGAGAAAAACAACAACAACAAACGCGTGGTTTGCTTTACCATTATATTTATTGTGCATGTTTACCCCGTGTATCCATCTTCTAAATACTATCATCACATATGACAAACACAAGGATCACGACCTGACAAAATATGAGATGCAAACAAACATGTTCTCCAGTAAGAGTGTTTAACTAACAGTACAGTACAGCAACTTAATTGTATGTTGTAATATCTAATATAGGTACATATATCCAATAACATCTCTAAATGTGTGGACCTCGACATCAATAAAAGGTAGGAAATGGTACAAATGTGTCACTTGCATACAACTGTATAGTAAATACACAAACTGTCCAGACAAAAAACTATCTTACACTAAAGAGATCCAAAAGCCTTATTCACAACAGACACACAGTATTATATACCTTCAGTCATAAAACAGACAGCTCGTATCATTTTCCAGAATTGCACTGGAGGTTATTTTCAATCTCCAGTAGGCGTTGTCCTATGATCACAGCTAGAGATTTTATCTGAAAGGTACATCAGAGAATAGAAGGTCAGACAGAAAACAGAGGACATGATTGTAAAATCTTGCTTAAAAAATTAATAAAAAAGCATAATTGTTTAAATACGTAATTGTTTAAAACACAAAGTACAAAATACATATCTGAAAAATTATTAAAACATTCCTTCACAGAAGACATTTCAATATCACCAGCCGGAATCTTCTTATCAGAAGTTTTTATTTGATTTATACATAGTGCATAGACAAGGAAGATGGCATTAAAACATGAAAATATCTAACTGTCAACACCCTTTACTTGATCAAATTCTTCAACAGCTCCTAATATCTATTGTTTGCCGGACTCAGTGACCAAACAAAGAGCGCTGGCAGCAAGAGAGCGCCATCTGCTGTTTACTTGTGCGTGTTCAAATCCACACAGAAAGCACAGATATCATTTAACTGCACCTTTAATTTTGTTTTCTCCTGTGTACCCCACTCATACTGGAACACATTTCTTTTAGACATAAATTTTAAATAATTTTTTTTTAGAAAAAATAAATAAACAGTGAAAATTCAAAATTCAGGTTTGTTGTACCTAACATTTTAAAAACAATACATTTCCCCTCATCAAATTTAACATCAAAAATTATTTTTGTCATGTTCTCTACACATTCAATACCACCAATAACCTCATCATTAGTACAAAAAAAGAAATGTCTTATTTTTAAACAGCGAGAGACTTGCATCGGTTTACATCATGCTTGCAGATTAATAATTTAAACTAAAGATGAGCTACTTTTCTCTGTCATCTGCTGTTCTACACTGTCCTGGTACTCCAGGGTCACTGGTTTGTCTTTGTCTAATTCTGGCACCCGCTGGCCTGGACTGCCGACTACATAGCTACAGAGGGACACAAACATATCCTCAATGTGATACATGAGATGTGGTGGCACACACACACACAAATCACACAGGCTTGTGCACAATATGCTACTTACCTTTCAATATTTTCAACATTAAAGCAGAAAAGAGATCTCTTGTAATCAAGCTTTTTTGGGGTTGATATGTACATAATTCCTAATTCTGAGCAACAGCCACAGCAGGTGAGATTCACAACAAGGCTGAATGTGAGAGACAAAATTTTAGACATTGATTTCATGTTTAGGTGGGAAAACTCTACATATATTTATACATTTATAAAACAAATATCTCACCATCCAAGCTCCTTTCGGGTACCAGAAACAAAGGGTTCTTTATCTGTGACAACATTGTCAGTGATCCCTAAAAATCGAGATGCAAATGTCAAGACATATTCAATGTGCTAAAAAGTATTACTCTAATACTCCCGTTATGTTTTGCATAGTCACTGTTATCAGTACATATATAACTACATTTCGATTTCAGTTGTTTAAACTGTTGTTATCCACAATTGTATTATGCTATTTTAACAAATGCATGCAAAGTAAAAACTAAGGTAAAAAAAAAAAAAAAAAAAACTTTAATATTTTTTGAAATGTAATTTATTTCCAGAAGGCAAAGCTGAATTTTCAGCAGCCATTACTACTGTCTTTAGTGTCACATGAGCCTTCAGAAATCATTCTAATATGCTGATTTGCGGCTTGATATTTTGTGAAAACAATTTTCACGATACACACACATATATAAATATATATATACACCACACATATTCATATACACATATACACTGCTGTTCAAAAGTTTGGGATCAGTAAGATTATTTGTAATGCTAATTTAAAGAAGTCTCTTCAAGGCTGCATTTTTTGGATCAGAAACACAGAAAAAATGTAATATTATGAAATATTATTGCAATTTTAAATAATTGTTTTCTATTTTATTATACTTTAATTTATAATTTATTCCTGCGCTGCAAAGCTGAATTTTCATCAGCATCATTACTTCACTCTTCAGTGTCACATGATCTGTCAAAAATTATTAATATTTTTTTGGTACCTGTGATACTTTTTCAGGATTCTTTTGTGAATAAAAAGTTTAAAAGAACATTTAATCAAATTAGAAATATTTTGTAAAAATATACACGACCATTCAAAAGTTTGGGGTCAGTATTTGTTTCTTTTCTCTTTTTTTTCTTAAAAGAAATTAATGCTTTTTTTTTCGGCAAGGATGTGTTAAATTAATAAGTGATAAAGACTTACGTTGTTAGAAAAGATCTATATTTTAAATAAATGCTGTTCTTTTTAACTTTATTCATCAAATAATCTTGAAAAAAAAGTATCACAGGTTAAAAAAAAAATTTAAGCAGCACAGTTGTTTCCAACATAATAAATAATGATAATAATGATAATAAATCAGCATATTGGAATGATTTCTGAAGGATCATGTGACACTGAAGACTGGATTAATGATGCTGATGAAAATTCAGCTTTGCATCACAGGAATAAATTATAATTTAAAGTATAATAAAATAGAAAACCATTATGTAAAATTGTACTAATATTTAACAATATTACATTTTTTTTCCCCCCTGCATTTTGGTCAAGTAAATACAGCATTGATGAACAGAAGAGACTTCTTTACAACACATGAAAAATCTTACCGATCCCAAACAGCAGTTTATATATATATATATATATAATATATATATATATATATAGTAACATTTCCATTTACTGTCAACTTTCATTTAACCTCAAACCTTTGAATGGTAGCGTATATAATCATAACACAACGTAACACCAGCATTTTACATACAAAAGCAATAGAAACATAATAATATTTTACGTTTGAGCATGATTTGGTTCTGCTCGTCATCACTGCCTGCCCAGGACAGACTGTCGCCGATGGGCAGCTTGCATTTGCCGCACATAAACACCGCTGGACCATCGCTTTCTGCGTCTTCCTCCACTCTGCTGCTGCTGCTATCAGCGGCACTCTCGCAAACAGAGTATGTTTTATAGCTACAGTCATCCGCAGCCTTCATTTTGCCAGCCATTTCAAACGAAATATAAAAATCGCCCGCTCCAGTGTATATTTTACCACTTTTTAAAATGTCTTCAAACATACGCGGGCAGCTACTTCCGCGGATTTGCTGTAAGCGCAGATAAAATGACGAGCGCTCAGCGGCCCCTGCTGCAGCGGAGCCGCAGTTTCACTTCATCGCGTGAGCCTCGATTTAAGAATATTATAAACATGACCAAACAGAGATAAACACACAATACATACTTTTCTAACCCAAACACACTCACACACACGAAAAAAATCTTTATTGGAAGAAAAGGTAGGCTATTTTAACTATATACATGTTTTATAAATATTTAATAGTCCAAGGTTTCGAAGACAAAGCGCTTAATAGCTTACTTGAAATATTATATTAATCATTAATACTATGAATGATACTACTGTGAATGCATTTTAGTCAGATTGGTTACAATACTGTTGTCATTGCCTCTCAACTTCACCGCCACGCCCCGTTCAAATGCGTTTTTCCTCAACATCCTCCTCAAAAACACTTTCTTAGTGCCAAGAGACCACCTATTAGTATTTGGTTTCTCATTAAGGACCCTACAATAATCAGCAATGGATTGAATGATGTGAATGTCGCTGCTTTCAGGCACCACTGACTTGTTGCGCACTTGTTATTTCCCTACAACTCTCAGTGACTGCGTCGCTTTGAAATGTTTTATTTTTGTGTTATATCCTCTGAATTCTTTTTAATCAAAGGAGAAACGATTTCGAGACGTTCGCTTTCTTACAGTTTGGCTTAAAAGGACTGGGATGTCAAAGTCGCGGTATGAAAATATACTTTAAGCTGTGGCAGGGGAGAGAGAGACGGGCATTCCTGACAGCGTTTCTCCAGCACGCACTTGAACGCACGCGACTTTGATGCAGAAATAATTGAAGGATTTGAACATGATCTCAGCGCAGCACCCGAGAAGCTGCCGGCCACCTGGGCTGTGTGTTAAAATACTTTACAGTGTTCTCATACTGTGGACCAAAGAAATGGAGGGACTCTCCGATTTCTCAGGTGAGTCAATAAAATGATGATTAACAATAAGTGTAAATGTTATGGTTGCAATTTTCACTAATAATAATGAGAAATATGATTTAAAAAGCAAAAGTATATTCATTTCTGTAACATTTTGTTTAAATGTTTCAACAATAAAAAACAAATACATAAACTTACCTGTATGGGTAAGTGACAAATTTTGTTTTCATGATGGTATGAAACATAACTTTTTTTTTTTACAATAATAATTTAGATTTAATGGCTCTAAAAATGTAATAAGTAAAAAGCATCCAAAAAATTGATTACATCAGCATAATTGTATGAATGTCTGTGTGTGTGTGTGTGTGTGTGTGTGTATATATATATATATATATATATATATATATAGAGTACACTTTTTTGATGTTAAGTCCTAAGTCAAAAATTCAAAACTAGTTAATTGTAGAAGAGGTGTATTCTAATTATATTTGCCATTACTTCTGAATTAGCATTTCTTGGTGTATTTTTATTTTTTTTTTACATTAAATTGACATTAAAATTCTTCATGTATTTTGAATAACTTATGGTAGATCCAACCTCCCCAACTTTTCATTAGATTATCTGTTTAGGATCATCAACAGTCAATCAGCTAAAGCCTGTGATGGAGATCTCCTGCTCCTCAGGTGTCCACGACACTCCACCATAACTATTCAGTCTGCATTTTATGGACAGAGTGCAGCCCTTCCCGGGATCATGCCAGGAATGAGATGCCAATGGCGTAATCACAGCTGTTCTGCTACCACAGCACTGCAGGTGAGTAGCCTGTGCTGTGCTTTCAGACAAAAAAACCAAAAACATACCTTTCATTTTACATGCACTAAACGCCAACCTAATAAAGCTGTTAGTTACCTGTTAAATAGTCCCATGGTGAAAACAGACCTAAGAGGACTCTGTTCTTATTCACTTCTGGCTCAGAAAAGATGTGTGTTTTTCCAGAATCAGGACAAGGCTGCTACATTTTCCCTGCCTTTTGTATAATGCACATTCTATGGTCTTTGATTATTCCTCTCTGTTAGAAAGTGCTCTCTGAATGCCAAGGTCACAGAAATTGCCAGTTTCTGGTTAATCATCAAGTCTTTGGCATAGATCCTTGTCCTGGAACCCCTAAATACCTCCATGTATCATACAGGTGTAAACCTAGTGAGTACCTCCTTCTTTAAAACCTTAATTGATTACTTCTTCTTCAAATATTTACTTCTCTTTATCAGTAAAGATATTTGTCTTACAGCAGAGCACAAGAAGAAAGTAAAATGTGAGGGAGATCGACTTTTGCTGCACTGCAAATATCCAAAAGTGCTGAATATCTACTCTGCTGTTTATGGCAGACAGTTGGAGGGGGAAGACTTGTGCCCATCAGAGGAACAACCTCCACCATTTGGTACGTTTTTTGGGTTTAAGTAAGATTTATACTTAATATTATATTGATTTAATAGGACAGTTTTAATATGTTTAATTCTGATAGTTAGGTATATCAGTTGTTATTAAATGGGTTGCAGGTTTGTTCTGAGAAAAAAAAGTGTAAAATGCATAATTTAAATATTATATTGAGCTATAAAATGATGCATAGTTAGGATATCAAAATAAATAGGCTAATTTTTAAAGTTATTATTATTAAAAGTTATTAATACATTTGAATATGTTTGAATCTATTGTAATATTCATAAAAATATTAGATTTTGAGAATATTTTGTTTATTTTTGATATTTTAAATTATTTTTTCTCTTCATTATTGCAGAATGTCTTTTTCATGGAGCTGTTGATGTGGTATCCAACATCTGCTATGGAAAACAGAGGTGTATGTTTTCCATAGATGAGAAACATTTCAAAAACCCCTGCCCTACTGGAACAAAAAAGTATATCACTGTCCTCTATGCATGCGGTATGAATGCTCTCATATCCATTGAAATCTTCCCAAAGCAAATGTTTGAATGTGTTTTTTAAATGTCTTGAATTTTCTGAACACAGTTACAGTATGGCGTGCCATCTTCATGGCATGGCTGATCTTTAATCAGTTTGAGATTTTAAATCATTGATTGAAAGTGTGGGAAAAGACTAACATGTGGCCTTTATCTCATCTCAGATTGTTGATTTACCCGTCTTGTTTTCTTCCCGTCTCATAAATTACAATGAAGACAAAAGTTGTTTGGGAATCAAAAAAGGGAATGAGCCTGGCATTTGTAGGCCTCAGGGCTTCCTGTAAAACTTCCTGTAATTGCTTTGAATGCCAGGCTTTTGTTACTGATTGGAAGACAGGATCAGTTCACAGGAAAAATAAAGATTACTCATCAGCTTTGCATTGAAAGATCCTGGGAGATACCACCTGGGAGTCGGAAGATGTTAACTCTTTGTACTGTGCCTTTTTTAGTTCCAGAAAGTTTACTCAAGGAGGCTGATCCCAGCAGTTTCCAAACTACCTCAGCTCCTAACCAAAGCACAAAAGAAGGTGACAGTACACCATTAAGTTTACTTTATATAGAACATCTGTGCAGCTAAATTAACTGTTAAATATTTTTTTATCGTTATTCATAGGGGAACACCCAGTTATCAGAAGTTCAAAGTTTCCAGAGAACAGGATTATTATCAGCAATTCTTTAATGGCATATGGCTACATTACAGGTAAACTGAAATATTTTAAATGCCTTAAACATAAACAGGCCTGGATTATTTTTTCTTTTTTTTTATGAGCCCAGTTAACATAAAGCAGCCCAAATGGAGGAATAAATATATAAAAATAAAAAGAATTTAAAGTGGTTTATGTAAAATATTTTATATAATTATATAATTAAATGAGAATGCTAACATTATTTACTCAACTTCAAGTAATTTCAAACCTGTTTTTATTTTACCCATGCAATACAAAAAGAGAATCTTAAGAATCTTCATGTATTATTTTTATATTGTATTTTATTTTATTTTAAGCTTGACACATAGTCAGTTAGAATTACTTTTATGTGGAAAAAATCCTCAAAATTCTCATTTTGTGTTCCACTGAAAAATAACTGTATATCACTATAAAATAACTTTCAAAGTTGTTAATAAAACAAACATTACTGGTACATTTTACAAGAAAAAACATTTCAGTCTACTTCAAAATGTCACATTAAATGAAATGTGTTACTTGCCGTTTCTTTCCAATTCTTTTTTTAATTTACTAGCAATAAAATAGGAATAAAAATAGTTTAGTCTTTGTTTATGCTTTTAGAACGACATGAGGGTAATGAAATATATATTTTTTTACTATACTTAACAAGTACTCACAAGTCACAAGGACTTTTCTCTTTCTCTCAGAGCATCCAGAGATGGCAGGACTGCTTTTCACATCAAGTGTTTGTGTGGGACTTCTGATTGTTCTAATAGCCGTTTCAACACAGCTAACCTGCAGTAGACATATAAATACAACCAGAACATTCAGGAAGAAGAGTAGAACAACTAATCTGGAAGAGGAGGAGCCAATGAACCAGGATAATGACGAAGAGGAGGGAGATGAGGATGAGAAAGGGTCTTTAATGGGCAGCTCCAACCTGTCAGAGGTTGGCAGGAAGGTGTATTGCTGGGAAGATGTGACATACACCACAGAGGCAGCAGAGCTGATGGAGAGGATTGAGCGCAGAGAGCTTGTGATTCAGGAGATCAGGATGAACGCATACCTCAATGGAAACACATGTATCCTGCATTCATACATGCCAACTATTACGCAGAATGTGCAGTAGCTGTATTTCAACCAAAAGGAGTGAGCATTTTGAATGTTTTCAGTTACCAAAACACTAAAATTAAAGGTGAAGTGTGTAATTTCTGTATCACAACTGTCTTCAGACAGGTTTCCAGAGCACTCCCCTCATCTGCTATTGGTCTGCCACATAAATGGCCCGTCCCTAACTCACAATCTTGGTTAAGCTAGTTTTGCAGTTGTCTGGCAGCTCAAACAAACATACCGATATTTTGATATCATCACAGATTCACTGTGCAACACTTTGAGTGGAATCAACCTACAACAGTCTCATAATAAGCCATGAAAGACGTATTTTAACATTAACAAATTACACACGTCACCTTTAAAAATTGTCAGGTTAAAAAGAAAATATATATATATATGTTTTTTACTGGCAAAGGTTATTATTCTATTCTAAAATTATTCTATTCAGTTAATAAAGTAGCTGTTGTATTAAATTTTACACAAAGTAAAGCCATGAGAGAAGTATTTTATAAATTATTGCTCTATTCAACACTGGATGAATAATGTATGCGGTTTTGAAAGTCAATACAAATTAAGAAGACTGGTAAAATATTTTTCATTTAAATGTATTATATTTAAATGTTGAATCATGAAATGAAAATAAAATGAACACAAACAGATTGTTCTTTTATTACACAACATCACACTCAACTTTCCCAGTGATACCACACCTCCCGATACTATAACCTCTCTTTTGCCTTAAGGATACCAAAATGTTCTGTAATTCCTTCTCAATGTTCTCCAAATGAACTCTGTGGTGTGATCCTTAGAGCTGCACGGCAACATCCTGTCTTTAAACAGCATCAAGTTTCAATTGAGTAACTGCCAGAGGCACAGACAAAGAGAGGAAAGGTGTTGCATCCTTCTGCCAATGAATCAGAACAGAGAAATTTGATGTCTCTCGCTTTGCATTAACACACATTTACAGTCTCATAAATACCTTTCATATGAAATGAAGGCACCAAATTGCATAAAAACAGCAGCAGTAGAGTCTAGAGATCTCTGATTTGCCAAATGGAAAGTAACTAGATCAGCTGTGATTTTGTCTGTTCATCTATCTTGGGCCCCATTTGATATTTGTGAGTCCCTGGAACTGTCTTTTTAGAGCCTGTCTGTCTGACCAATCGGACTGAAGATACGAGTCATCATCTCCCTCTTCTAGTTTCTATAAACAAGAAGAAAACAGACCAAACAATGATAAATGCTCTAAAATAAAAAAATATAAATTGACAGATATGTTATAATTAATTAATTACACCTATATATATATATATATATATATATATATATATATTATATGTGGTGTGTGTGTGTGTGTGTGTGTGTGTGTGTGTGTGTGTGTGTGTTGTACATATACATATAAATTAAATCAAAAGTTAATTAGAGACCACTCACTTTTAGTTCTTCCTGCCTCTTGTAATAGTGCAGCATCATCTTTTTTTGTTCTTCTTCACTCACCACTGGTTCTCGCGCTGGTGCACCCTGGCCTCTCTAAAATTAATGTGCGAACAATGGTGATTAGTTTTCATTTCATTATGTCAAAACATCTATATGGAAATTCAGGGCCAAATTAAATTCTTTGAAGATAAATTTAAACACCAGAATAAACTGAAATTCACACCAAACACTTACTTTCTGAATTTTCACAATTATTTTTGTTTTCTCATTTTTCCCAACATAATCCTGCAGCTTTTTGCCCCTCTGCAGTTCTTTAGACGCCCACCACAGCTGAGCCTCTTCTTCTGGGATCACCTGTAATGAGGCCTGCAGAGGAGAGCCTTCATATCAGTATAAAGCCTTTGTTATGTTCATCAAAACAAATAAAGAAAATTATATTGGTCCGTTTTTAATAAACAATGTGCATGTAGTTGCTTAAAGGAATATTCCACCTAAAAATTTTAATTCTGTCGTAATTTCCTCCGCCTCATATTGTTTCGTCTGCAGAACATAAAAGAAGATATTTAAAAGAATGTTGGGATCCAAACAATATCGGAACCCATAGACTTTCATTGTATGAACAGAAAAAAAAAGAGAGAAACATTTCTTAAAATATCTTCTTCTTCTTTGTTCCACAGAAGACAGGAGGTCATATAGGTTAGGAACAACATGAGGGTGACTAAACGATGACAGAATTGTAATTCCGAGTGGACTCATTCTTTAAGAAAGGCAGAAAAGATTTCAGTTACCTGTGTTCCAGTAAGATCCTCTTGATTTTCAAACTCCATCCTTATTGGATCATGTGGAGGCAGCCCCATCGGGTAAACTATCATCACAGCTCCTCGCAACTGATCCAAAGCCTCTTTGACCATATCCATGGTAACGCAGACATTCGCTTGCACTTGTTTCTTTAGAGTAAATAAAAACATATATCACAAAACATATCAAAAGGCTAACCACATTTTGAGGTTTAGAAGTATTCTATATTAGAATTAGATTCATAACATTTGAGATTTAAAGCTTTGGCTTCCCTCCACAGTTTTCCTTAAAACTTCTTTCATCTTCTCTGTTTGGAGCTAAATGGAAAGTAAGAGTTTAGTTATACCAATTAATTGGGCAATTCAAATGTAAACTTTAAACGTGACAGGACTACCGTGTCCATTTCGACGTCCAAGCTCATCCTTCTTAAACTCAGCACTACCGCTGGGAATACAGCGGTCTTCCCATTCATCCTTTAGTTTGAGCTCCATGATCTGATCATCGGTCAGACCCTGCATATTCAGTGGAAGAGAGACGCCATGATCTGCCAGCTCTGGAATTTCTATGGAGACAAAAAAATGATTCCATGTTTTAATGCTATGATATGCAATCAAACGTTTCACACGTGCTTTAGAAAATTGACTTTAGTTAATGTATCTGACACTTACACAATACATGCATTTTAGGAAATGAATTCGTCTGTCAAGAACATAAACCATCTGAACCCAAAGAATGTGATGCATTTTTATATCATAAACCTACATAAAATTATTGTCATACCAGAGCAGATCCTGTCCACTTTTAATCTCCCATTATAGATAGCGCAGATCTGCTGGGTCAGTGTCTCGATCGAGACATCCACTGTAGTACTGAAGAGAATCTGACTCTCATCTCCTCGTTTGACGTGCAGCTGAACCATCTCCCACCTGCTGAATTTGTCCTGTGCAGGAATGTAATAACTCTAAGATTTGAAAATAAAGTATATATATAACCACTAGACAACAACAACAACAACAACAGAGAAGTGAGGAAACGCGACTATCGCCTCACTGTGTTTGCGTTTGTTGCCATGACACCCACAACACCGCGCTCCAAGAATATTCTAGCATGCCGTGCGAGCAGGCTGCATATATATGGTTTTAACTCGGTAACGTCCTGAAATTAATTATACATGCACCAGGCAGAATTAAAACAAAACAAAACTCATTTCCACTATCTAATTATCCAAATTATACTTACTCTTGATTCAGTAAACTAACAGGAACGCGGATACGGCAGCAACAGTGGTGATACTATTTCCACCGGATGTGTTGTATTCAAAATAAAAGCCCTTTCAGAGGCGTCTAAATAGTGTGAAGTTATTTTTCACTCCTGAGTCCTTTCTAGTTTACTACAAAGTAATTTAACCTAATTAATTTAGCACGATAGTTAGTTTTCCATTATGCACAGACGGATACGCATTCAGTGACATCAAATACATGCATGATAAGTTACTCGCTGGCTACTGGCTAAAGATTAATCGCCACTCATAAATCATTGCATGTCATAATATCTGCAAAATCAAAATTTTGCTGTTTTTTAATGTCACCAAAACAGAAAGTCAGTCTCATTCAAATGATCCATACAGTCAACACAATACAAATATATATATATATATATATATATATATAATATATATATATATATATATATATATATATATATAATATATATATTCTATATATATATATATATCTTGTTTTTGACCTCACTGATTGGAGTGGTTTTGAAGCGGCAGCCACCTATCTGGATGAGCTCACAAAGACTGTAACTTCATATAGCAGTTTCTGTGAAGATATGTGCATTCCAACCAGGATATTCTTATCATTTAATAATGATAAACCGTGGTTTACTGGGAAGCTTCGTCACACCAAAGAGGATGCTTACAGAAGTGGGGATAAAATATTGTATAACCAGGCCAGGAACAGACTAACAAAGGAGATCAGAAGTGGAGCTAAAAAAAAAAATACTCGGAAAAGTTGAGAAAAGAGCTGTCAGCAACGATCCGGTGTCAGTATGGACTGGTCTGAGGAACATCACCATGGACAAGACACAACCCCGCACAATCTGTCAACAACTGGCTGACTATCTGAATGTGTTTTACTGCAGATTTGAAAAGGATAGTCTACCACAACCACTTCCACTCTGATCTGCATTTCACACATTCACTTACCACCCCTGCAACCCCCCCTCCCTCCCCCACCATTCAATCTGTGCTTAAGGTCTGAATAGAGGATGTGAAACCAGGTCATCAGGAAGCAGAAATCTAGAAAGTTTCAGACCCAGATGCTGTTTCACCTCCCTGTTTAAAAGTCTGTGCTGACCCCCAGATCATTGGAGCCGTGTGAAGTTCCCTGCTGCTTCAAATGCTCCACCATCATTCCGGTCCCCAAAAAGCCCAAAATCACAGGACTTAACAACTACAGACCTGTCGCTCTCACGTCTGTGTTCATGAAGTCACTTGAGAGACTGGTCCTGGCCTACCTGAAGGACATCACTGGACCCTTGCTGGATCCTCTTTAGTTTGCCTACAGAGCAAACAGGTCTGTGGATGATGCAGTCAACATGGGATTGCATCACATCCTGCAACACCTCAACAGACCTGGGAATTACGCAAGGATCCTATTTGTGGACTTCAGTTCAACCTTTAATACCATCATTCCTGACCTTCTCTCTGACAAACTCACACAGCTCTCCGTGCCCACCTTCATCTGTCAGTGGATCACCAGCTTCCTGACAGACAGGCAGCAGCTAGTGAGGCTGGGCAAACTCACAACAAGGATTATCACCATCAGCACTGGCACCCCCAGGGATGTGTTCTCTCCCCACTGCTCTTCTCTTTCTACCCGAATGACTGCACTTCAAAGGATCCTCTGTCAAGCTCCTGAAGTTTGCAGACAACACTACAGTCATCTGCCTAATTAAGGACGGAAATGAGTCTGCTTACTGACAGGAGGTTGAGCAGCTGGCTGTCTGGTGCAGTCTTAACAATCTGGAGCTAAACACTCTCAAAACTGTGGAAATGATAGTGGACTTCGGGAGAAACCCCCCTGCACTCTCCCCACTCACCATCATGAACAGCGCTGTGACTGGAGTGGAGTCATTCAGATTCCTGGGTACCACCATCTCTCAGGACCTGAAGTGGGACACTCACATAGACTCCATTGCAAATAAAGCCCAGCAGAGGTTGTACTTCCTTCGCCAGCTGAGGAAGTTCAACCTACTACAGGAGCTGCTGAAACAGTTCTACTCTGCCATCGAGTATGTCCTGTGTTCATCCATTACTGTCTGGTTTGGTTCAGCTACTAAATCAGACATCAAGAGACTACAGCGGACAGCCAGGACTGCTGAAAGGATCATTGGTGCCCCCCTGCCCAGCCTCCAAGATCTTTACATCTCCAGAGTGAGGAAAAGGGCTTTTTTTCCCCCTATAATTCTATTTCTGTATATAAAGTACATTATTTAATGTTTATTGTGTAATGTTATATTACATCCCTACTGTGTTATTCCTATATATGTCTGCACTATGTTGTACATTCTTCTACACTGGAAGCTCCTGTCGTTAAGTCAAATTCCTTGTGTGTGTAAACATACTTGGTAATAAAGCTCTTTTGATTCTGATATATATATATAATTTTTTTCCCAATATTACTGGCACGGAAAACTATCAGTCTATCTTTACATAGCAGAAGTTATTTAAAGCGAGTGAAGACAGACACAAGGACTTGCGCGCAACACACGCAAAGTACAGGGAGTTGTGCTCAGGATTGGTGGAGAGGGGCAAGGGTGTGTGTCGCAGCAGAAAACTTGACGTGTAGGTCAAACTGGGACTTTATTTACCTCCTCACAGCCAGCTAATCTAGAGCAGTGTGACGAGATTTTTTTTCTTCACGAAAGGCATAAAGGGTTTCTTCACCTCGTTTTTAAACAGGAGAGATGAAACACTACCACTGCGTCCCAGCTTTTGTCAGCAAACTTTGGACACTTGTAGAGGCTCCGTCAACGAACGACCTGATCTGCTGGAGCCAAGTGAGTATGTTATGCAAAATGCAGATTTAATCTATTTTATTTCATTATTAATTAATAGTTCTTTTTTTATTATTACGTGTATTACTTGTCATGAGTACAAACAGTACAAAAAACATCCAGTACAACAATATTAACTCTTCAGAATAATAAACTCCATAATAATAAACTCTTCAGATTTTTTATAACTCATTAAACATTACTTAGTTTATCTGCTGGGAAGATGTTTATCCTTAAATGCCATATTAGTAATGCGCTGTCTGACCCACTTTACAAAAACTGATCCACGTGTATTACGCTGATGCAGGTGGAGGCAGCTCGAGTCCGTCCAATCGCTGCTAATTATGTTATTAGAAAGTATCAAAGTACTCTGAACCTACACGTTTGACAGAATGACGTGAAACAGAACGTTGCGCTTCCGACCTGAAAATAGAATGATTGCCATAAACATCCACGAAAATTCTATAGTCTAGTAGTCTCATTCTTATTATCTTAAAGATGATTATTGATTGCAAAGTAGTGAATTGAACACTATAATTTGTGATATTATATTTACATTTGCCTTGACGTTGATGTTTCATTAACTAGACTCCTCCTAGTGGTAAAGATTATATTATATAAAACCACCATAATAATTAAATTAATATATTATTTTGATTAATATCTATCTATCTATCTGCTTACTAATCTTATACTATTTTTTTTTCTTCAAGCAGGCATTTGTAACAAAAATGTGCAAGTGCTCTTTAAGTACAAAATAGTGTTTCCTGCCAGACCAGAATGGGCTTTTCATTAGAAACAGTCTGACATATATTTGGTGATGTAAGTCAAACCACATCTTCCTGTTTCCTCTCTATTAGGATGGCTGCAGTTTTCTTGTCCAGGATGAGCAGCAGTTCAGCAAGGAAGTCCTGCCCCTTTACTTCAAACACAGCAACATGACCAGCTTTGTGCGCCAGCTCAACATGTGTACGTGTTCAGCAAATGATAAAATAAACAGCATATAGATATAGAGCATCATTTTCTAATTCTCCTGTGTCTGACCTCCACATACAGATGGCTTCCATAAAGTAGTACATATGGACTCTGGCTTGCCTAAATCTGATGGACAGGTTAATTGTGTTGAGTTTCAGCACGAGAACTTCCAGAGAGCTCAACCTCATCTGTTAGGCCTCATCTGCAGGAAGGTGAAGCTGATAAATGGTATCATGCAGTGCTTGTGTAGCACTGAACGAGCATTGATATCTGTAGTACTCTGAAGTACTCACACCCAGCTGCTAACCCTCACATTCTTTCATGCTGAGGTGTGTGTGTAAATATTGGTTGTATATGTGGTGTATATGTGATTTCATGACTAGGTTTCAGTTAGCCGTGGAGTTGAAGAGGCAGGTGTCTCAGGTGCTCATTCAGGTTAGTCATGTCAGAGGCTGGCAAGACTCCTCAGACCTCAGACTCATCGCTTTGTGCAGGTGAGCCTTTCTCCTTGACAAGAACACTATTCATTAGAGTAAAGCTAAAATTCAGCCTCGTTTACACACTTAAGAGTGGATGTCAATGAAACTGAAAAGTCAGTTGGTATTTATTTCCTCTGTTTTTACACAAATATGTCTACTTGTGTTCACCAAGACAAAAAAAAAACGTTGTGCTGGATTTTTCAATGAATAGAAAGTTCAAAAGAAAAACAGTTGTAAATGTCTTTACTGTTTCTTTTGAATGTAATGCATCGTTGTTGAATAAAATTATTAATTTCTTATTAAAAAATCCATACATACATACTATCAATACAATCCAAACTTTTGAATGGTACTGTAGATCAATAACAGTAACATTTAAACATTCAATTCTCTGCCATGACTAACTCTTTTAACCGTTTAACCGTCTTTCCTGAAGGGATAATGAGAACTTGTGGAGAGAACTGGACTCATTAAGACAGAACTATCAGCAGCAGCACAAAATCATACGCAAGGTAAATAAAAAACACATTTAAAAAGTTTATAAATAATAACAATGTACTTTATGTATATAATATATATATATATATATATATATATATATATATATATATATATATATATATATATTTGATAATCACTATAGAAAACTCTCCTATCCTGTCACTCCTTTTCAGATTATAAAGTTCATCATCAACATCGTTCAGTCAAATGGGATAAAAGGTTGCAAAAGAAGACTGTAAGTTTATTCACTTAAAGTACACAAGATGTTTTCATAGTGAGAAATGTTATTATTTGCCAAATTGCTTCTAACATGACATACATTTCCTTTCTCCACCCTAACAGCCCCATGATCAACAGTTATGGGGAGTTTCAGTCTGCACCGAAATACGCCCCGTTCCTTCAGTGTGAATCCCAACCTTACCACTTCCCCCCTACAAGAGATCCCTTCATTGCAAGAGGTGCATGCTAAAATCTTTATGTTTGATCTAATTTATTTTTCTAAGTTTGAATTCTTAGAAAAAAGCAGCTTGATTTCTGTCATTTTGAAAGTAAGTGACATCACTGTGGGTTTCCGGGCAGCTGGATGTGTCACCAGTTGACGTGTACTCAAATGGCTTGATCATCTCTGACATAACCCACTTGCTGGATCCCACACCTGAGCCTAGCAGGTTAGAGAGCAGCAGTGCACCTACAGTCTTCATCCTCTACAGAACTCATGTTTTTTTGTATAATTTTAATCTACTGAGGTTTTTAAACATACTCTTTTCTTGAGTAAATAAAAAAAAAGGAACTGAAAGTGCTTTTCAGGTTTTTACAGTCTATTTTCCGGCTTTTTATTTGTGTTTTCGGTTTTACAGAGAGCCAGTGACAGAACCCTTCCCGCAACTCACACCACATTGCTGGATGACCCAGCTACCCAGGAGTCTGAGGAAATACCCTCAGAAAGGTTAGCTACTGTAGCAAACTGATCATGTGTGCCATTTATTTTATAATTATAACAGATCCCTGATCTGTTTTATTACAACTGGGGGAAAAATCTAATTGCAAATTTTTTTTTTTTTATTTAAAATGCAGTTTTCCAGATTTGATGTGCTTATTTTTAGGGCTGATCAATTTAAAAACAATATAGACAATTTAAAATAATATATTATATTTAAAAAAATGGGGTGGGGCGGGTTAAGAAATATTACTTTCAGACTTTTTCACTTTTTAAATAAAAAAAATTGTCTTTTAAGAAAATAATAGAATAATTAATTTTACAGTAGATCTGTAAAATTACAATAATAATATATGTTTCTTTATCTTCATTTTAAAGGGGACATTAGATGCAAAATTCATTTACATGGTGTTTGCATATAACTGTGTCTTGGCAGTGTGTGGACACAACCACTCTACAATGATAAAAATCCACTCAAAAACTAATCAGTCTCAATATAAAGCCATTTTAATTTTCTGAGCAGTTTGACGTCATACTGCTCAGCAGCCCCCGCCTATGATCGCTATATTAGTTTTACCAAAAAAAAAAAAAAAAAAGGAAGATAGGAGTGGAGTGAGCAGTAGCTCATTATCATTTAAAGAGACTTGCACCAAAATGTGTGAACAGAGTTGTTTTTGACAATGTAAAAAGGGTGTTGCTTTACAGGACCATTGAGGAATTTTAACCAAAGTATGTTGCAGACATTTCATGAAGACCATGAAGAATCATTAAAACTTATAAAGATCATAAAATCATAAAAAAATGGGCATCCAATGTCCCTTTAAAACATTATGCCTACAAGCTTTTATTTTCTTATTCTTCTTTTTTGTTGGCAACAGATTCTAAATGCTTCTCATTAAAAATCTGCTGAAATGTTTGGTGTATTGTGTTTTCAAATGCAAGCAACCCAAACTAACTGCACTTGCAGAGATGGCGATCGTATGAAGCAGCATTTACTGCAAACCAAGTTACTCTGAGACACTGAAAACACCATTATCCTGAGCAGCTCGCATACTGTATAAATAAACACAGTGCTGTGCTTCACTCTAAAACACACAGCGCATACACTATCACACTAAAACATTTTGATTAAATATGTAGCCCAAATATTACACTCCCCTTCTTCTCTTGAGAACAGAAATGATGTGTTTGATCCACTGGCACTGATTGACTCCAGTTTAGCAGCGATCCGCTCATGTTCTCCCCCACCCTCACCAGGCCTGGACAGTTTCAGCAAGGTCTGACTTACAACATCTTTGAAAAATACAACACAGACGCTATTACAAACCAAATCAAATTTCAAATCAAAGTGAAATATACGTAGAAACAGCGCATCCTTGTGGCGCGGATGACACAGAAGAGCATACACAGCATACGGTGATAATCAAAGACACAGAGGAGACCGCTGACAAAGGAATTATTGAATAAAGTCATTATTTTTGTTTTCTTTGCTTACAAAAAGTGTTTCCGTCGCTTCATATAACCCAGATTGCACGTCTGATGGCAGATGGAGTATTCTGACGACAACTTTCATACCTTTTATGGACTTTGACAATGTTATTTACTTGCCAGTCTTTGGGACAGTCACAAGCCTCCAGGTTTGCATCCAAAATATCTTAAATTGTGTTCCGAAGACGAACGGAGCTTTCATGGGTTTGGAACGACATGGGGGTAAGTGATTAATAACAAAATTTTCATTTTGGGGTGGAGTATCCCTTAAAAAGCTCATGCATGATCTGACATGTTTGGTTTCATGTTTATTGTAGATCTTTACCCCTGACTGCCACATCTCTGCTGTTAAAGACTCCAACACAAAAACCAAGAGCAAACAGAGAAGCCAGAAGGAAGCAAACACGTTACCTCACACCAACACAGGTACACACATATACGCCCACGCTTCCCTCTATCACACACCGTCCCAAAACCCACACATGATCACCTGCAGAAACCACATGAATTCAGAACTTACACTTCTGGTTTGTTTACTATATTGTGTTTGTGCAGTTACACAGCAGCAGAGTCTGCAACAAAATGCAGACCTGGAGCAGGAGCGCTATGATAGTGGAGAGTATTCAGATCTATTGCCATCCCTTCTGCAACTGGCGCAGGAAGCGTCCAGCTTATCCTTCAGTTACACTACACTGCCTTTAGAGCTCTCTTTTGTCATTTAAAAACTCTAATGCATTTGACATTGTGAGATAAAAAATCTGTTAATGCAACCTCTGCATTGGGTGCCATTTTCAAGTCAGCATTTCTGTGTGGGAGGCTTGCCATGATAAGCATTAAAGGTTTAATCTTTCAGAATATCTGCTGCATACTCACCCACCATTTGTCTAAATATGTAATAACTCATTTACTTGCTCAATTAAAAGTTACTTGAGTGTATGATATGCTATTGATACACACACAAAAAGTTTTGTAACACTAAAACATTGAAAATGTCACAAAAAATGTATATATACAGTATATATATATGTATATGTACACAATTCATAATCTGTTTATTTAACAGTTCATCTACTTTAGTAAAACATTTCTCCACTGAAATAAAGATATGGTCGCCAACTATATGATAGCATTATTTTTGAGAAAAACGAGATTGTTTAGAATAATTTCTGATGTGGATCAGTTATTTTGCTGTAACTGATTGTTATAAATGTTTAACTAAAGGCTAGAATATATATTTATTCCTTAGCATATTTTAGGTTTTCTTTATGACAATATGTGTTTTTTATGTAAAAGTGAATTCTGTAAAAGCAAAATAAAATGTTCTAAAATTTTTAATGCCCAATTTCTTTCATACACAAATTTAGCATTTAGTTGTTTTCACAACAGACAATCAGCAAAATGTGGCTTCTCTTGAACAGGAAATCTCACAGACGTACGCCAGCCCACACAGAGAGCAGATACATTAAGGCTAGAAAAGGGAAGCCTGAAAACATACCTAAGACAACAAGTGCGTTATGTGACCTGTCCAAGATGATATTATTTTTAGTAATTCTTTTTCCTTGGGAACATTCCTTCATTTGTATTTTCAGCATCCCAGCCAAGTGAGTATTTTTACAACTACACCATTCTGAAATTAAATGTACTTTTTCCCTTATTATTTAAATTTTATATCATGTTTGCATTTACAAAACACATAATACATAGTATTAAAAAACAAAAGGGTTTACAGAATTAATGTTGAAACTATTAAACAAAACGGTAAGGTTTGTTGGCTTTTTATTCATTTCTTCCTCTCTTTTTGTGGTTTTATTTGCTCTCTAAAACTACGGAAGTATGTGGTTATACAACAGTTAAGATGTTGAAATCGAATTTGTTAACATATATAGGGTTTTAAAAAGTCTGGCGACAGAGATTGTTTCATCACAGAGAATACCATTTCCATACTCCTCAGCAAACTGTGAAACTTTTCAGCAACCTGTCGCTGAAGGGTTGACAAATGTTCAGACGCTTGCGTTCCAAAATGGCTGGTCTGTGGCCATGATGAACAAACGCAACATGAGCTTACAACATTTTTGTTTCCGTTTTTCATGTAATGAATAAGTCAAAATTTTCTAAGAATTCTTATGTAAGACTACACTTGAATTTGAAACAGTAAGACGGTATTAAATAGTGTTTTTTGACTGAAAACAGAGATATTTGCTGTATCTATATGTTTCTTTTCAGTCCTCACAGGCTGAGCATCCTCTCGGTCCGTGTATCTTTTGGCCATTTGATTTTCTACTTAAAACATGAATAAAGAGAAATGAGAAAGGGTTTTGATTTTCGTTTTTTTCATTTTGTTTAAGAAACGGTAAAAGAAGATTTAGCTGGATTTTTCGTATTTTTGTTTATGAAAAAAAAAAATAATATTATTCATTATTATTTGTTTTGAATGTGTGGGCGGCGCTGAAACGCCACTTTCATCCCTTCTGTACTGCACCCGATACGCGCGCGGCACCCGCGAGCTCAGTTCATTTTCAGCAGAAGAGAAGCGGCACGCGAGCCGAGTTTATTAATCCTGCGGATTCTTTGCTAGCGGCGCTTAAAAATAAATAAATTACATTAAAAATTTTTTTATATATATATATATATTATATATATATATATAGATATATATATATATATATATATATATATATATATTTTTCTCTTTTTTTCACGGCTGCTGCATGCTATTGACAAAACAGAAATTACTTTAATCATAACCATTAAAACAGCATTTGGATTTTACTTTAGCCTATGTTATCTACAACGACATGGAATAAAAATATGATACTACAAATTTTTAACCTACTCATTTTATTCTAGGCCTATTAGAAAAACAGGTAACATAACACAGTTTCATGGGAAAAAACCAAACCCCACATAAATATAATAATATTTATAATAAAATACTATAATACTCATTAATAAATAATAATAAATCTTTACTTAAGTTTTCACCATAATTAGTCTACTGTAATTCTTAAATCCAAATTATAGGTTATACTTTGGAATTATGAACTGAATTCACGAACTCCGTGGATGATGACAGTAACAGAGTGTGGGTGTGACCACATTACAGGTTTCTTTATTTTACAACAGAGTTTTGTAACATTTTGTTGTTATTAAAGGGTGTCTTACGACCAAAACTGACGGAGCTGAAGCTCTTTCTGCTGTTATCGGGATGGAGCGAAGTGCAGTAGGCTACTTGTTGCGCTCTTCAAGAGATATAGCTTTGCAGTTGCTGTCGTTTGTAATAGCAAATGAAGACATGTTACCTGTGAGGTTTTTCTTAAACAGGCATAGAATAAAACGAGTAGGCTAAAAACCAGTAGCTATCATAGGCCTATTCCATGTCGTTGTAGATTCAAATGCCATTGAATAAAGTCATTTCTGTTTGTCAATAACATGCAGCAGCCGTGTAAATTCGGCTCGCGTGCCGCTTCTCTTCTGCTGAAAATGAACTGAGCTCGCGGGTGCCGCGGCGTGGGTATCGGTGCAGTACCCAGTACAGAAGGGATGAAACGGGCGTTTCCAGCTCCGCCCACACATTCAAAACAAATATTAAAAGCATAATCAAATTTTTATTACCCCGTGAACAAAAGTACGAAAAATCCAGCTAAATTTTCTTTTTTTTTTTCCTTTCTTTAAAACAAAATGAAAAACGAAAATCAAATCGTTTGTCATTTATTTTTCTAAGTAGAAAATCATATGACCAAAAGATAGCCTAGCACGGACCCAAACTATATGCATTACAAGCTGTCATTTATATATGATGTACATTAGAATTAAAAAAAAATGATGAATTTAAATGTTAACCTTCTCTCTTCTTTACCCAGAAAATAAACTGCCTTATCATAAATCTGGACTATGTTAATTGTACTGTGAGTGAGCATGAGCAAATTACAGTTTCAATAGCAGGTGCGTATGTTGACACAAAACTGAAAAAACCTGCATTTTTGGATAAAATTCCAGGACTGACATTAACATGTGATTTCTCTTAGGTTTTTTACATGACCAAATTCAGGCAGTGTCCCTACTTATCTCAGGATTAAAGGTGTTAACGTTGGCTGCATTTTCCCCGCTACAAAAACCGCAGCGGTTTAATACTTTTAAACACATGGCTGTACAGTGACAACGGCACTCTGGTGATAGAGCAGAAATCATGAGATAAAGCACTTGGTATTAGCAAATTATATTCATATTATTATGACTTGGTAATAATTATATGGAAATAACCGGCTGATGGATTGATACTTTATATTATGTGTTGCTCATCAGTGAAGCTTAACCCTCCATTCAGATCTGTCTGTGGTGGAGAAAAAATATGCTGAACTGTGGCTGTACTGACAATATTACATACGGACAGCAGCTGCAACTGAGAGTTCAAATTCGTCACAGGACAAGACAACAATGACTGGAAGGTATGACATTATTTAAGAAAACTATACTAAACTTTAGACTATTTGTTACACTGATTGATGAAAGTCTTTTTTTTTTTTTTTGGCTCAGAAAAATTACGATAGCCTATTAAACAGAATACATTCTTCAATTCTTTCACTTCTCATTCTTTCTTTTGTTAAAGCCGTAATTATACTTTCATTGTTTTGATGCTTGAAAAAACCTTTTCGTCTTTTGACTCGGATCAAAACGACACACACAAAAAACCCTGCATTCTTTTGCCTTGTCCAATTACCCACACTTGGGTCTTTGCACTTGACCACTTTTGTATGACGTGATTTTCCTGTGTTTAGTCCCAATTGTTTAAGTGAGCATTAGACCATGTGTGTGTAGAACTTTTCATTATCTGATGGGATGCACTTATAGTGTTGTAAAAATGCAAGCTGTGTTTTACAGAGATTTATTTTTTATTTTTCAACTACTTTGATTTAAAAATCCCACTTCGAAATTGTCTCAGTAGTAAGTGCCTATAACAGATGACACATTTTAATTTTGTGGTGCTTCTAATTAAGTGATAAAAGCAGTTGCAAATGTTGTAAAATAAAATAAATAAATATCACTACTACTCATATGCACCGATAAAACCCGCATTTTACTACCAAATTATATGTGCAATCTGGGTTATATGAAGCGACGGGAACACTTTTTGTAAGCAAAGAAAAATAACAACTTTATTTAATAATTCCTTTGTCAACAGTCTCCTCTGTGTCTCTCCATATCACTGTATGCTGTGTATGCTCTTTTGTATCATCCGCGCCACAAGGATGCGCTGTTTTATTTCAAATCAAAGCTAAATACATGTAGAAACAGCGCATCCTTGGTGGTCCAGATGATAAAAAAAAAAGCTTTGTTATTCTTTTCCCTAGATTACAACTCCAGGCACAGGACCCTCCTTTCAGTTTGCCCTTTCCCCTCAAACAAAGCGGTATGATTTCCAGGTCAGTGCTCGAATAGTAAATCCCTGCGGAGAGTCCATGTTTTGGAGCGACTGGAGTGAGCCTTGTCTACTGGGGATTTTTAAAACGGCCAACAATAACACAGGTAACTTATCTTATCTGTATTAAAAAGAAAGTCTCTCAGCATTTTATCTGCCTACTAGTATGCTGCAAAATGAAAAGGATGAAGAACTTGGAGACAAACAGTCACAAGCATGACGCTCTGGTATCAGGGAGCCTATCTCGATTATCCCATCCACACTTGCATTCTTTGCACTTGACCACTTGTTGACTCATATGTTGTACTGTAGGTATCGTAAAAATGCAAGTTTTTTCATTATTATTTGAACATTTTGATTTTCAATACTTAAAAATGTCTCTTTCAGTGTTTGAGCCTATGTAATTGTGATTGAGGTGATAATGTTGCAAACCTTTTTACAAAGATCAAATACACATGAAAGATGATGGGATACGCTTAGCCTCAAATACCCGCTCAGAAGTCAGAAGGGGCACTGAACAGGCCCACTGTCAGTTAAAGGAGCAATATGTACATTTTTTTTTACTGTACAAAAAACACATAAACATATGTTTGCAAAGATTTTGGGGTAGATTGAAAAAACAATTAGGAAACTATAGCAGTGGCCTTAATGACAACTCTTTTCCCCCAGAGAGTGTGATTAACATGTCTGTTGATGTCAATGGTGGCCGTATATAGTGGGAGCCACAGTATTCTCATCATACTCTCCTGCTGTGCTCCGTCTATAGCGAGAGGTTTGAAAGCCTTTTTTTTTTTTGTCCTTTAACCATTTTAAAAAATTTTTATTTTAATTTTCCACAGTAAAATTCTTTTTATCTTTTAATTCATAGAAGTGTTTTATTTAATGATAATTTAATGTTTAATGTTCCTTAGGTTAAGAATCATTTTAATACCATGGTACCAAAGCAGGACGAAATGTGAGCAATTACCTTACACCTTGCAGGCCCCTTTTTTGAACAATTATGATGGCAATGTTGAGTAAGCAACAGTTATTCTTTTTTCAATTCATGTAACCATCCTTGAATTTGTACTTTAATTCATAGTGGTGAAGAGGGAATGTGAGAAATTAATCTTTTTTTTTGTCATACAGAAATGGCTGTCCATGCCTAAAGATCTGGAGAATGGCTTCAAACCCAATTTCACGGAGCGTGCCTGCCCTGTGCGCGAGTACAGTATAGTGTCCCAGTCCAGCACTGACAGCGAAAGTCATCCTCTCAAACCCAACAGACCTGTCATCAGATTATCAGTGCATGCATAGCTACTCATCATCCTCCACCATACCTGGATCAGCCGAAACCCTACAAACCCAAGATCTATCGCAAGTGGATTTCCATTCTAAATCTTCAATTTAATCTGAGCAATTCAAATTGAGGGTTTAGAAATTAAATGTCTTTGAAATTCGAATCTTGATTGAAAAAGTAAAATATTTTCATGTGAAAAGGGGGTTTTGCAAGTGTTATACAATTATGAATACCAGTCAAATTCCAGTAATTGTCATTTTGAAACCTGTTTTTATTTTTTTTATTTTTTTAAATCAGTTCAAAACAGGAATAATAAACATTCAATTGTGTCTGTTTTCTTTCTTATGTTTAAGCAGGGTAATGTAGTGTTTGTAATTGAAATAGTTTTATTTTTATTTTTTTTTTGCTTTACATAGTTTGGAGTTGGTTTTTGTTATAATAGGTCAGTGTGGAGTTTGTAGCATAGTAGTCATGTTTTAATGATCCCCCCCCCCAGAGTGTTTTTGCTCCTGTTCAGTTTTTTTATTCGTTTATCAAAATGATTTTCTTTACAGTGTTATGTTATACTGTGTTTCCACAGTATTGTAGGTAGATTTCTTTAGGGTCGCTTGAAGGATTCTTCTATAAGTTTAGCGTTTTTGCAAGCAGTGACTGTTTGTATCAACGTGTAAGATGTGTCTGTGATAACATTTATACTTGGTTCAAAGTAAATTCCAGAATCTGATTTGTGTACTGGTGGGGAAATCCCATCACTACAAACCTATTATCTTGATTATTTAGCTGAGTGCTATTTGTGATTCTTAACATAGTTTTGCATATATATTTGCAGAAATTTCACTTCATCGAGACCACCTGCTCTGAATATTTTTTTATTTTTTGATTATTCAGTTTTAGCTAGCCATACAGACATACATACATACATATATATATATATATAATATTTGTTTTAAATGTATATTCTCTTTATCATACCAATATCGTAAAAGGCCCTAAAAAGGCCCCGAACTGAATCTTAAAATTAAACAATGTCGGGGTAGCATATGTATCTGGTTTAATGAACTACTCTCTGTGTGTTTTGGGGATTTATTGGATTTAGTTTTGCACTTTTGGCGTGGCTGCTTTTCTGTAGTACTCTGATAAAATGTCACATTTTTGAACACACTTCAACATACTTTTGAGACTTTTTAACATTTAGAATGTGAATTTGCTATTTTAAGATTATTTAGATGAGTGAAGACAAATATGATGCTTCAATGTAATGCTTTTACAATCTCTAAATAAAAACATTCAAATTCACATCATTCACAATGTCTGTGATGATTACTTATATATTTTGATAAAATCATTATTTTTATTTTTCACAGTAGATTTGATGTTTGTGTGCGCATCTGGAATTGGGATGCTTAACTGCAAGAACACTCAAATACATTAACATTTTCCAAATGTATGAAATAAAGATTGTGACACACCTAAAGAATCATTAAGAACCGTCTTAGTCACCTTAATATTTTAAAATGAGCAAATACTTTAGAATCATCCCCCCCCCCCCCAAAAAAAAAACTTACTATGAATAAATAGCATGCATTTGGAGTGTATATGAGTATAATGATCTGGTATTGTGCAAGTCAATAACATTATTTCTACGTGTAATTTTTTCATAAAACAAAAAACATGGATTGTCAAAAACATCATACTACTGTTAAAGGCTACTGTACGTACTAAACAGAAAAACATTTATCCAAGCTGGTCTTCATATTGTTTTCTGAAGCAGTCTCCAGCAGGGAAGAAATCCCAGCATCTCTCCTGGTACATCTTCCACACATATGATTCCTTCAAACACACATTCACAACTGTCTATTACTTTAGATCACTTGTGATATTTATGATTATGAACATTGTGACCACGTCTTACCCTGCCCAGTGTGCTCAACATTTTTCATCCTTGTTGATTAAGTACATCAGGAAGAACCTAGCGAAGAGAGAGAGACTGTATAATGTCCCCTGAAGGTGGGAGATTGTATAACATCAGAAAGGTGGCAGAAAACCGAATCGCTCACATGTAGTTTGGCCAGTTTGTGTTCTTCAAGAGTAGCGTCTCAAAGCCATGTGGAGGTGTATCAAAGTAATCACGCCCAATACCACATATAAAGCATTTGGTCTGGCAATGCAAAGCGGAAAAGCAGATACAATGCTAAGTATTTAAAAACCTTAAACTTAATATTGTTTTTTTTTGTTTAACATTAAAGATCTCAATACCTCCATGTCTTTCTTTTGACATTGCTCTTGCTGGTCTCTCAGCTCACCAAAAGCAGTCAATGATCAGACCTTTGAAGACAAACGCATTGAATTGCAGTACACGTGTTTTCAATCTAATCCAGAAATGACGTTTTTCCATACCAGCCATAAATGTAAGATTTAACCTCGCGGTAGGCCAAGTTTGAATAGAAATCTCATAGAATTCTCACCTTGAATAATGGCCACAGATGACGATACAAAGAAGAAAAAGGTGATGTCGAAAACCACCCGATAGAGTTCATACTCATCCCCTGCTGGGTCCTCAATCTCATCTCCTATACCTCCACCTGCCCGCCACACCCACGTACATGTGGAACAGATAACGACTGAGAAGAGAAAGAGCAAGAGTGTTTGGCAGTTTGTTTGGTTTAGGGAAGAATGCAGGAAAAAAATTAGCAACCCCCAACAAAAGGTTTTTACACAGTTTTGTGTTTACTGTATTAAGAGAAGGACTTTGGACACCAATATGTTGTGTATATGCAGTGACCAACCTTCATCAGTCACATCACAACTTCATGTCCGGCTCGTCCTCATCCTCGCTCTTATTGTAGAACTTCCTGAAGAAGTTAAATGCCACCACAGTGTAGAGGTAACACAACCACAGCAAGCAAACCCACAGTCATCATCAGCTGAAACAAGCCAACAGAGTCAACTGGTGTGTAAATTCAGATTTTCAGAACCAGTTTGAGTTTTTTTGTACTGACTGTACCTGTTTTCCATTGTGTGTGACTGAGGAAAGAAGTTGTAAACGCAGGGTCTTGACACCCATTGCGATGTCCAGCAGGTGACAAGCAAAGAGAAATTGTTGTAGATGTCCAAGAAGTGACATAACTGTGTACCATACCGAGGTAGAGAAAGTCTGCAAAAAAAGAAAGACTTGGAGCCCACTTGACTTGTTAACTTTGTTTTGCAAAAAGTCCCTGCGATTTTGAGAAAATGCTGTAAGATTTTAATACCGGAAGAAAAAAAAATACTTACATTGGGTCTGTAAACACAACCCCAAATTTCCCAGATCTGATACTTGATGTCAATGGCAGTGAGCCTAAAAAAATAAATATGGACTGAAATCCTAATACTTGATCTCATATAAAAAACCTGGCTTTGACCAGTGCTCTAATCTGTTTTTGGCTGATCAATTTCGACGGGGGAGCATTTCAAATAATCTTTTAAAAATCTGTATTTTTGTAATTCTGTTTGGTGCCACTAGTAGCAAAGAAATATCGGAACCTTAATGTAATGTCCTTAAACTGTCACAGAATTGATATGTCACATGTAATGTATTTTTTAATACCATGCAAGCATAGAGTTTGTCTGGCTCTTCGGCTTTCTTGTCTGTCTGTTTTGTTGTTGCTGACATCCAGCGATGTCCGGTCCATACCCAGCAGCTCTGCAAGTCGCTCACGTCCATAATATCTCCATATTTATCCAGAACCTAGTCAAAGGACCCACGAGAACTTCTTGGCTTCATAAAAACCTAATTTTAAACCTAAACACCAATTGAACAGAAAGAATATCAGTTTACCTTTGCGCTTAACAATTTGTCCCCAGTATGTGGAGGGAAAGGAGCTAAAACATAATAAAGAGTTCTTGAGTTCTACATTTCTTGAAAAGAAAAACAATGACAACAGCTGGCTAGGTCTGCTAACAAACCCTTAGTAGTCCCATCCTACATCCTTGAGTATAAGAGACATAAATTGGCGACCACATATGGTGCAAACAGTTTGACCTCAAAACAGAATCCAACTTTTCTCCACACTTACGTGTGTTTAGAACCAATCTCCCCACTGGCCTTTGATGTCATCATCCTCTGGCTGTTCAGTGATTAAAGGCCATCAAACGCCAGCTTTCTTGCCAGCTCTTTTCTCTCGTCTTAAAGATGACCAGTGGAATCTAACAAGACCATGCCCATGATGGATAACTCAGTCTCATAATAACACAAGTTCAAGCACTAAAATATAAATCCATGGTTCAAACCTTGAGTCAGTTGTATCCAATAATGGATAAGAAAGCGATGATGGTGTGCACAATGGCCAGGCAGGCCAGAGTGGGCTGCATGTATCCGGTACTCTCTTCCAGAAAAAAATAAACTGGACCTTCCTCATCATCATCATCGCCGCCTCCATCCTCTCCACCACAGACCCCAAAAAGTCCCCCCAAAACCCTCAAAAACACCACAGACCCCAAAAACACACATCAGCCAAAAAACTCGACAGTAATCGTAGGAGTATCAGATACCTGGCAAAATAACAACAAAAAAATTGACATTAGATTTTATTTTTACATCTATATGCATTTTAAAGTAAAATTATTGCGAGGCATGCCATTTTGACTGAATTAATTTAAACATTTAAACAAAAGGACATAAAAACAAGCCTAGAAATCCAAATAAAACCATTAATTAAAATCTGAAAACAGTGTGAAAATCTAAAATAGGTTTTCCGACCTTGTAGAAGAGAAGAATGAGTTCAAGGCAAAGGCGATGAACAAGCCAGAAACGAAGGTTGTAGAAGTTACGGGACAAACAGTTCTGTAGATGGAAGTGGAGAAGAACATTAATTCTTCTCATTATTCAAAACTCATTAATTCAAGATTTATAAGAAAAATATATTTTCTCTTACCATGAATTTATTTCTTTGAACTCCAATTCATTCCAGAGCTCAAAATCCTGCCCCCCATTGGCTGATTTCTTTTTTCCTTCTTGGCTTTGGTGGCTTTCACAGGTTTTGGTTCTCTTCTGGTGTCGTTTCAGGCTTGAGCTCTGCTTCCTTCTCAGCTTCTTCTCTCCATTCTCAGTGCTGTTACACACGGAAGAGGTCATTAAAATGTAAATACATCTAGAAAAAAAACAACAGCAAAAAAATCTAACAAGCAATACAATGTCCTTGTTTTCCCCTTCATTTGGGAGTCAGACTCACTCTGCTTTCTCAGGCTCAGGGGGAGGTTCTTCAATAGGAGGTTGCTCAGGTCCTGCTTCTGGTTGCTGCAGCATAAAAAAAAAACAAGGACCAACATGACACATACAATTAATATTCTTTGTGTAGAAGATCAGTGAAGGAACACTGGGAACCCAGCTGAATAAACACCATACCATTTTCCTCTTCAGTAAAGGAGTGCCCTCTGGAGTCGGTGGCTCTATGGGGGTCGTGTCACCCATATCTCCAAGTCCACCAGGTGTATCGATACCAGGAATCTTCCCACCGTCTTTTTCCTGGATGTCCTCATCCTCTTCCTCTCCCCCTCCTGCTTCCATTGAGTCTGTTATACCTCCTGTGTCCTGCTCCTCTCCGCCCCTTGGTTCTCCAGGTAGGTCTCCATGCACCTCATCCTGTGTGGGATCCGGCATGCTGGCCAACAACTCGGTGACGGTGATGTTTCTCTTGGCCCCTTCAACTAAACCACCTCCAAAAAGTGTATGCCAGATGAGCAGGAAGAAACCTTTACACACACTGTAAATGAAATAGAGGATGCCCATGAGGATTGTCCACAGGAAGGTAGCAACCCTGACCACAATTTCCTTGATGGTCATCTTCCTGATCCTGCGGTACTGTCTGCGAATATTCCTAAAGGTAAACATTCCCAGGAAATTCATGATGCTTTGGATGAAATCAGCAAAGGCGGAGCTTGATTCTGGCTGGCCCTCCTCTCCACCACCCTCTTCATCTCCGCCATCTCCTCCTTCGGGTTCCTCCTCATCATCCTCTTCTTTCTCCTCCTCATCCTGCTCTGAAATCTGTGAAGCGATATTCATCTCAAAGATGGTGTCCTCACAGAAGTTGACAAAAAGCTCCATCTTCTCCGATTCGCCACCTTCGTTGACCACGTCAAATATGAACTGCCGCTTGGACTCTTTGACTTGCGGCATTTCCCATTGCTTACGATTCACCTCACTGATCTCAAAGTAGATTCTCTCGATCTTCCTGCTGGCGCCCATTATCTCGATTGCGACCCAAGAATGGGCGGAAATAGTTCAGAACGCTCTCAGCTTGTTTCGAGGAAGTTCTGCAACCTAGTATCATGAGGAACATGTTCAAGAGAGGTTGGTTAGCAGCACCGCTATGTTAAAACCAATGTCTTTTGCTGGCTCTTGGAACCGACTGGCAAACTCCTCGTAATTAATCATCTCATTCTCATCTGCCTCAGAGCAGGACAATAGGAATTGGATCTCTGCAGGTGTGTACTGTTTCTGACTGTCCATGGCTTTCTGGAAATCCTTCTTGGATATCAAACCTCTAGAGTCTGTCACATAGTCACGGAATGCATCAGACGCAACAATGTCCTTCAGCTTGAGGAACATGTCGAAGAATTTAAGGATCATTTCTACATTACTGGACGACTCCACTAGCATGGTCCACCATTTGGCGAGCAATGGTGCCATTTACAACATTACCTGTCAAAACAGAGTCAGTACAGTGTAATCAGGTCTAGACTGAATTATATTAAACCGATGAACATAAACGCAAGATTTTCTTCATAACCTCCAACAGAGACAATAACATGACCCACCATATCTTTCTGAAGGTCCAACAACTCTTTCAGAAGACCAATCTGACTGGAATCCTATGAGAAATTGAAAGACATATTAGCTGTACCATAACATATATAATCTAAATCAGCAGCTTTTATAAAAAAAATATAGAATGTATAATTTATAAAATGAAAAGAATTTTATTTTAGACATAACAGCTTCATTATTTGTGAGGGTATAACTTGCTGTTTAAGGGTATGATCACATAATAAATACATAAGCATCTTTATAAGAAACGTTACCTTATCAGATTGGTTGAGGATAATCTAAAAACTGTAACATTTAAATGTAGGTTAATGCATGCAGTAACAATAAGGGTTAATTACTAGAAACAGAAACACTCCATACACACAAGAGATCATGAAAAAAAAAAAAACATCACACCAAAGGCAGAATTGTAGAAGAGGCAAAACACTTTTTAATACAGCAAATTCACATAAAGCTAAAACACATGGTTTTTTATGGGTAATGTTAACTGCCATCCATTCTCTCAGGGTGTTTGACACACTTGTTTGCATACTTGGCAGATTTTTTGTTTTTTCCTTTTTTCAATGCAGAACATTTAAATGAAATTGTCATGTTAAATGAACAGAAATAATTATTTCAAAAATAGATTTTGTGTCAAAAAAGAAGGCAAACTGGGTTCAAACACCTGGAACATAAAGGGGTAAATTCAAATACAGCCACTTCAATAGATAAATAAGAGTGATACATACTCTTCCCTGCATACGGCATATGAAAAACAGTTTTATTAATCAGTAAAGCATTGAGAGTAAAACAGTATTACATTCCAACATACCAGTCGTTAAAAGCTTGAAAAAGGCATTTAACATGCTCTTTAATTTAGCTTGTAATCTAATCATTAAAAACAGTTCATAAGCAACTACTACAACTTCATTTACATGCATTTCCTATTAGCAACTTAAGTAATGATTTCCCTTTTAGTAGAAATTAAACACATTTGCTACTGGAGAAAGTTTGTAGATATATTGAGAAGCTGTACAATATGTTTTATGTTACATAAAAGATACTGAGATACCAAAACTACTAAAAAGCAAGCTGTGAAAATTACGTGAAATTAAGCCAAACTTCATGTACATGAATGACTATCTCAACTATGTGATCTAATGCATTCATATAGAATGAAAACAAGAAATGTGTAGGTAACAGAGCAATCAAGTTCAGATGGGTTTACCTGAGCCAGTTTCATCATCATATGGGCAAACACATGCAGGAAGCCCACCACAGCATCCCACAGGCGACTGTGGGCCAGGGACTGCTGGTTTCCTGTGCAGGGACCCTGAAACAGAAGGACAACTTAAATACATGAGTGTATGGTTTTAGAAGAAATTAATGTGCTGAGAACACTAAAAAATCAAATTTTTCTCGGGAGAAAATTCCACAATTCAGCTATTCAAACAGAGGGGTTGTGTATAAGTTACACGTGAAGACCATAAAATTTATATAATTTTATATTAATGTTAATGATCAAAGAAATAAGAAGATGTACCTGGATATACTCAGTAAGGCTGTTGAACACCTGTTTGGCCACAGTCATAGCTTTAGAGAAGTTCCTCTTGCCTGGTTCATCTATGATGTCTTTTCCTGAGTAATACCAGTAAAAATCACTGATAGACTCCTGGAAAGAGGAAAATAAACATCCACAACTAATAAGTGTGCAGATATCAAAAATTAAAGCAACACTTTATATCGGTCTGTAAGTTCAAGAATATTTAACTATGCCTGAATTAGTCAGTTTTCAAAAGGGAAAATGACATCACCTGTAGTCTCAGCAGGTAATCCCAGTACAGATAATGACATTGATAGTTGTGGTGCTGCCTGTCTGTGTTCTCAGGTAGTTCTGGAAGTCTAACATTAAAGTAAACTCACAGATGATTAAACAGTCAATTTGTACAACAATTACATACCATAACTCTTGAACCTTGGTTCTTGAAATTCACTCTTTGTGTTTACAATAAAAAACAACCGCATAATAGGTTTCAAACAATATGATGGTGTGTAAATAATGACAGAAATAACCTTTTTTTCAAGCAATTAAAACAAACTGCAATAAATTTCACTGTACATGCAGATTCAGGACCCACCATTGTTGTGGCCCTCACAGAGGAGCTGCAGAAAGCGGAAGAGGTCACAAGTGAACTCATCGTCAAGCCATGACCTTCTCACCTATGTGAAAGGGAAGTAAATATGTGGAAACACATCACACATACGTGAACATGTTCTTTGTGACACTGATCACAAGTTTAGTGTAGCGGCAGTCTGATTAGAACTGAGAAGAAAAAGATAGTAAGTGGAAAAGAGAGTGATTAAACAGCTTAAATCGCTCATGTTATAATGTTAGTGCAAACAGCAATATTTTCGTCCCTTTCTGTAAGAGATAAGCAGGAAATTTAGTTCTTTTTGTTTCAATCCACTGCCCAGTTCAGTATTAAGTACACTGACCAAGTTGTCCCACCTAGTGCACCAAAAAATCCCAGAGAGCACCAGTGAGCAATATGACACAGATAACTGATAAAAAAAAACAATTGAACAGAATTGAACAATTCACTTCGTTGTGAACTAGGGAATGGAATGAGACAGCCTTTAGCGTAATCACTGGCTCTTTAACTTAGACTGAATTACAGAAGCACAGAATAACACACATCACTTTATTCAAATAACACAACACATATACATAAACTATACACATACACAATAATGTGCATATATGATATAACACAGATATAAGGACACTGATATAATCACATATACCGTGGCTCAAACACAGATGTGGGTTTAATTACAACATGAAGCCCTAACATAGACGATACTTCAGCATGCAGGACCAGACCTACTGCAATCCCTAAACCTCAGCTGTGTTTGGATAGGTAAACAAATCTAAATTCATGAAAATTACAAGCTTTCAGCATGGAATGATCTGTTCGCAAAATAGCTTCTTTGATAATTCCAGCAGATTTGTTGCATAGAAAATTCACGATGTTAAATTGCACCGCTAAACTGTTTGTGCGCTAACATAACCTACCGTTTTGATAATGCCTGATTACTGGATTAATTATGACCTCAAGCTAATGTCTGATGGTGAAGCCAAGACCAGAGTTAGATCATTCATATGGTTTAATTCATAACCAAGGTCAGGATTTGGTAAGTTATATGTATTTGTTAGGAACAAAAAACATATTCTGAACTTTTAGTAACATTATATGAAATGTTAAGACCTTTTTATATGTAAAAAACAAAGTTCATTAATGCAAAAACAACATTAAAAATAAAAATGTAAGTTCTGTTACACTAATTAAAATGCAGCATATATTTATTATATAATTTAACTCTTGTTTTCTTTAGATTAGACACAATGCAGAGTTCTAGAGTTACAGTAGAATCTGTCTCAGCACTCAAAAGGAGAAAGAAAACACTTCAGTCACATTCTGTGTTGGTGTGTATAACTATTATACACACAGTTACTACCCATTTGGATTTTGTATCATTCTTAAACAATAATTTTTCTGGGTTAAAATACAGTAGAGATTCAATGTAATTTCTTGATATAAATGTTAAAAGGAGGTAAAAGCATTTAATTACTTTCATTATATACTAAACTAATATTTACTAGATAGAAATACACTTATCCACACAAATAGTTATCATCCGGTTGCCTTTAAAAAAGGTTGACCTATTAGCCAGTTAACTAGAATTAAAAGTATCAGTGAAGATGATGATGAATTTGAGAAAGAGAGAAAAATAATGTTTTATTTTATCAAAGATCTAATACTAATCCAGAGCTTATCTTTTACATATACTCCAAAGACAATTAATATTAAAGATATTATATTGAAGTATTGGTACGTTCTTAATGATGATCCAAAACTTAATGGGATATTTAATCAGGAACTATTAATTACTTATAAAAGGGCTAGTAATATAAAAAACAGAGTTGTAAAAGTGTGTTCTACAAAACAAATTTCACAAAATATAATTTTATTGGGCGATTGTAAATGTGGAAATTGTGAATTTACAAAAAATTACAATTTTTTTTAAATCATCCTGATAATAAAAGTCCTGTTTTTATCAAGAGTTTTATAACATGTGAGAAAAATTATGTGATTTATATAACCCAAGGCACATGTAACAATGTTATGTTAGTGAAACATCCCGTTCATTAAAAGACAATTAGAATAGAAAGGATCTTAAGAGTCCTGTTGCAATACATTTAGTGAATGTAACCATAAAATGTCATCTTTTTTCTTTCTTTAAACTGAAACGGTTAAACAGATAACATTGATTTTATATGAAAGAAGCGGGAGACTTTTTGGATCTTTTATTTGAAAATTTTCCAAATTGTATAAATGAGGATTTTTCTCTTAAAGAATTTTTGTGATGGTGTTTTAAGTGTGTTGTATGACTCTTTTTTTTATGTGTTTGGGTACCTTAACTCTTGCTAATTAGTGTGATGTCTTGAGTGAATCTTGTCAGCTGTTGCTAATCCAATATCGAGTGCTTTTAAATGCTTATGTATTATACGTGTTGAATACCCGGAGGAAGGCTCTTAGGCTAAAACGTGTTGGTATTTTTATAAAAAATTATTACAGTTCCCTTCATAACAAGTGGTGCTGGACTCTTTTTCATATATAGGTCTGTATAACCATACAGTAATTATGATAGAGCATAATGCAATCTGCATTTAGGATGTGACTGAAAGTTGTTTTTTCAAATCCTTGAGTGATAAGATTCATAAATGTATTCTAAAAATTCCGAAGCACATAGAAAAATTTCAAACAAAAATGATTACAAAGAGATAAAGGGACAGAGAGGAGTGACAGGAAGAGAGAAATGAAAAATAGAGGGACACAGGCATTATTTACCCCGTTCTAGCTTCACGTCTGAGGCCCATGAAAGGAAGGAAGGATGAAAAGAGATGGGGGACAAAAGTATAATTATGGAAAAATAGGGATGGTGAGTTGATGGCAAACAGACGACATGGAGTGAAAAGGGAATTATTCATGGTCAATATCATAATCTGTTTATTGACATCATATTAGACTAGATTTATTACATCCGGAGAGGGTGGCAATATGATTACTATTAATTTTTTCAACTGATAAATTTGGTCAACAAATTATGTGCATTTCCATGTTAGAATGACCAAACATGTATGATTACAGATGGATGACTGAATACTTAGATGCCGTATCCCATTTTGGCCTCAAGTTTTGGAGCCAAACAAGACCGTCTACACGTTTATGGATTCAACAATCTCTATTTGCTATAGTTACTCTATAGCTGCAAATTACATTTGGTAAGACTTAACTGATCTTCCTTTCGACAATATATTGGTATTAATGTTGATGAAAAAAAAATTCTAGATCATTCATATCACTTACTTGTTCCCTCCTCTGACACCATACCTAGACCCTCCGCTTTATTCTGCCTCTCAAAGGCATTCAAGTCCAAAACACTGTAAAAGAGGAAGAGACACTGACTTAATGAATCATTTAACTAATGTGATTGTGAAATGACAACAGCTCCCAGTCAGAATATACCTGCAGGTCTGCATTAGAGCCTGGACAACTGAGGAAGAAACCCACATCCTTCTTGGTCTTTCAGATAGTCCCAGCATTTTCTGCAAGTAAATTACCAGTGCGGTTACATCGGAGTATTAGTTTAGGGTCTGATTCACTGTCACGCCTCCATGCAGATGACTGCTAACAAACCTGTTGGACCTCACAATTCCCGCCATTTAGAATAGAAATACCAAGTTTTAGGGTGGAAGAGACCATGCAACCGTCTCACCTTTACAAAAAGAAAAGGATTTTAAAGATCCACTGAAGTGCTTAGTGCTAAGTTTGAATGCTTATATCTTCTAAATGCGAATTTTTGTCCTTGTTTTGGAAACACACTAGATACCTTAAGGGTTAGTTCACCCAAATATTAAAATTATGTCATTAATGACTCACCCTAATGTCGTTCCAAACCCGTAAGACCTCCGTTCATCTTCGGAACACAGTATAAGATATTTTAGATTTAGTCCGAGAGCTTTCTGTCCCTCCATTGAGAATGTATGTACGGTATACTGTCCACGTCCAGAAAGGTAATAAAAACATCTTCAAAGTTGTCCATGTGACATCAGAGGGTCCGTTAGAATTTTTTGAAGCATCGAAAATACATTTTGCTCCAAGAATATCAAAAACTACTACTTTATTCAGCATTGACTTCTCTCCCGGGTCTGTTATGAGCGCGTTCACCTCACATCTGGTTCGCGAACGAATCACTCGATGTAACCGGATCTTCTTGAACCAGTTCACCCAAATCGAACTGAATCGTTTTGAAAGGGTTCGCGTCAACAATAAGCATTAATCCACAAATGACTTAAGCTGTTAACTTTTTTAACATGGCTGACACTCCCTCTGAGTTCAAATAAACCAATATCCCGGAGTAATCTCATTTACTCAAACAGTACACTGACTGAACCGAGCCAGATAACGAACGAAACATTGACCCGTTCATCGTGATGAGTCATTAATGACATAATTTTAATATTTGTGTGAACTAACCCTTTAAGGCTAAAATATTCATACTAAATAAAAAACTTCAATTTTGGTTTCATGGGGACTTCAAAGGTTTTTAGGACAAAGAATGAAGACAAAGTGTTCAAGCTTCAAAAAAGATGAACATGTACCTTTGCAGGCGCTTATCATCTGTAGGACCATCTCAGCAGCCCCTCTGTTGTGTAAACGTGACTGCTGGTAGAGGAGTCTTTGCTTTTCCATCTCTTTTTCCTATAAGGTTAAACATGGAAAAAATGCACTGTCTGAAAAGCCTTACCAAGTCTCTTTACTCATAAAATGGTTCTTTTGCTCAATTTCCCTTTCCCTCTAATTAAACTACAGACACCTTACCATAACACTTAAATCATCTTTCTTTATAAGCAGAAATGCTTGTTTTTCTATACTGGCCAGTTGCTATGTCATTCATAACAGTCTTTTTTTGTCCATGATCTAAAAAAAAAATAGAATTACAGCCAAAAAATGTAATTTTCATCAAAATCATTGGGTATTTCTATATTTAGAAGCTGCTTTTTACTGAGAGGAGGACAAAGGGCAGCAGCGAACATAGGAAGTTACACTAGCCTGAAGCTGTCATCAAGTCAACCACAAGCATTGCTGATGTTCACAACTTCCTTTTCAGCAGTATCATCAACTCTTTTTTAGCACCCTTTCGCAAATGTTTTTGCCTACATATCTTATGCAACACAAACTAAACATTTAATTATTTAGTTAAAATGTGATTATAATAGTGTTAAGGCGATCAGGTGATTGTGAGTGCTTAACATTCGTAAATAATTTAGGCCCTGTTGATGTAATTAATCTTTTTATATTCTTAAACTCTCTTCTCTTTCAATCATTTTCATTTAGCATGCTCCCACCATCACCATTAGTTACGGGACAGTCATACTAACTTCCCACGTTTGTCTATCAGAGCAAACGTTGGACTACAGTAAACTCTCCTGATGGTTTTGCATCTCACAGAGAAACAAAAAGCCATGCAGGTGTTACTCATCTACAGCTCCGTCTCCTGGAGAGTCAACAGTAAACTCAATTAAGTGCCTTCTGCAAATTATACATAACCCTTAACCCAGCATTATTAAATATCAAACTTGTTTTTTGAAATAAAATGGTATTGTAATTATAGATATATTTTAGGAAATACAATTCCATAACAATGTTATAAAAAAGATAGTAAAAGCAAGCTTTTTTTTCCAATTATAGACCATTTAAAAGGTACTGTAGTCCAAAAGGAAAATTTAAAAAGCAAATACAAATGCTGGCTTAATTACAGAAGCTTGCTTTGCCAAAAATTCATTAAACCATAAAGTTTAAACATAAATAATAAATGCATGCATAATACACCCCCCTCCCGTCCCACCCATGCCACCCCCCCTCCCCTGTAAGCCTGACCTAAGTATGCGCCCAAAAGTGTTGGAATACGGTGCATTTTTTCTTCTTCCCATGTCTACACGTATATATGCTCAGTCTGAGTGAGTGTGCGTGTATGGCGTGCACAATCCACTTTCTTATAAGTGCATCTGTGTGTTTGTTCCTCTGTGTGTGTGTGTGTGCAGACTTGGAGACTGCTCTGGATTGAACTGTAGTCTGTGTGTCAATAGATTTGAGAAAACATTAATTAGTCACATTTTTTACATTATTATTGTGCATGAGTTAAAGGAAATCAAGATAAGTGAAAGAATAGAAAGCTAAGCATACAGAAACAGAAATATAACAAATATGCTATCATTAGTGATTACTTACTAAAACAGCATTTGTAAGTAAAATGCATGTTCACTAGACACCTCAATCATAAAGATCACAGCAAGAAAACAATTAAAAAACAACAATAACGTGTCTTTCAAACAAATGATTGAAAAGAAACAATGAGGATGGTGTTTCTTTTGGACTTAAAAGCTGCAACAGGTGAAATTTCACACATTGAAATCACTCCTAGTTCTCAAAATTACCTCTATTTTCGTAATGCAATTATAATTTTATACTTTATAATATCTATTTTTTATTTTTCTTTGTAACATTCAACCTTACAGGTTCATATCTGTTCAACTTTAAAGTATTGTTCTATGACTTAAAAGCTTTATGGCTATTCAATGCAATTTGCTGAACAATTTTGTCATTTTTCCAGCATATTAGTAAAATAGCACATGCTGCAGTTTTAGGTTATCCAAATATTGAATGGTTACAACAAAAAGCATAAAAACAATGACTTAAGCCTAAACTACTAAACACATTATGATAATGCTGCTCTTTTGGTATAAAACATAAATTATTGTTTTTGACAATTTAATTCATATTTATTTATTTTTTGTATTCAAATGTATTCAGCTATTTTTTTTTTACCAATTAATATCTGTGTTTAGTAGGTGGCCCAAAGCTTCATGTCAAATGTTAAATACAAAGAAAGAAAAGAAAAGAAGTTAAAAACACTGAAGTAATTGTAATGTAATAAAACATATTAAATGGAGTCAGATGGAGAGACAGAGAGCACAGCCTGGACAAAGAGACATAAAATGGGATGTGAGTGAATGGATGGATGGATGGATAGATGATACAGTGGTTGGTTTGGATGTCACTCGGGTCTACCACTTCTGTGTCTTCCCCGTCCCCAGTCCCCGGACTCCCCCTACCATCTCTGTCTGTCGCACCTCAAAGGACATCTCCTCCTCTCCCCCCTCTTCCTCCTCCTCTCCCCCCTCATCCTCTTCAATGATGTGGCAACTCTAAATTCACCAGCGATGGACAAAAAGAACATTACACAGCATGAGATCCTGATCCTTTTATATATTTAATAAGAATTCGACAAATCTAAAACCTAATGGAAAATGGCTTAATTAACTGAAATGGAGAGAAGTTACAGTAAATTAGCAGTCTTATATATATGTGTGTGTGTGTGTTTGTGTGTGTGTGTAAAATATAATGACTAAACTGCTGATGATTGTTAACCATAAGACAGAGAGGTCTCACCTTAGCCATGATATCAGCATATGCCATGTACAAGTAATCTATGTCCAGTTTACTGTGACAGAAGTGAGGGGAAAAAAGTAAATATATAGTCAAAGGAAATGGAAGATGTTGTAATCCTAATTGACCCTACAATTTCTTGTTTTTTTTAAATAATTCTAAAAATCATATTTTTAGGTCATAAATACATATTTAGCGATATATTTTTAGATTACAGACATCATGTGGTCAAATTATAATGACTGTCAAACTGTATAATTTGACAGTTACATTACTAATGAACACTGTACATTATAGAGTACTTCTAAACCTATTCATTACATACAGTGTGTATAGAAAAGAATCACCCCCCTTTAAAATAATCACATTTTGTTGCTTTGCAGCTGTATTTACTCAGTGCAACTTATAACAACCAAGCGAAAGATATAACACCAACATATCAAAAAAGTGGACTGCAGTCTTTAAGTCATTTCAAAGATTTTCAATTGGGTTTAAGTCTGGGCTCTAATCAGGCCATGCAAGGACATTCACCTTTTTTCTCCTTCAACCACTGTTTGGTCATTGTCATGTTGGAAGCCTTCTTCTGATTGACAACTTTCTGGCAGAGGGAATTTGACAGTATTTTGCCCCATCCAGTGTTCCTTCTATCCTGACAAGTGTTCCAGTTCCTGCTGTAGAGAAACACCCCCTTTAACAGGATTTTACCACCTCCATGCTTTACTGTAGGAATGCGGTTATTTGGAAGGTGAGTTGCATTGGATTTCCGCCGGACATACTGTTTGGTGTTGAGGCCAAATAATAAAATTTTAGTCTCATCTGCCTCAGAATCTTCAAGGTGTGTTTTGGCAAAGCTCAGTCGTGACTGCATGTGGCCTTTCTTGAAGAGTGGATTTTTTTCTTGCAACCCTCCCGTACAAGCCACATTTGTGGAGAATTTGTGATATTGTTGTCACATGCACACAATGACCACTCTTTGTCATAAATTTCTGCAACTGCTTCAGAGTTGCTGTAAGCCTCTTGGTCACCTCTCTGAACCGTTTCCTCTCGGCTCTTTCATCCAGTTTGGAGCAAAGTCCTGATCCAGGGAGGGTCTGTGTTGTACCAAATGCCTTCCATTTCTCATTAATAGTTTTTCACTGTGCTACTAGGCATTGATAAAATCAGAAAGTAAACACATCTCCATAAAACAAAAAAATATTTTTTCTTCAATATATGCTGGTGTTATATCTTTCACTTGGATGTTATAAGTTGCACTAAGTAAATACAGCTGGATAAAACAAAAACTTTGTTTGTCTTCATTTTAGGCTGAAGAGCAACAAAATGTGATAATTTTAAAGTGGGAGTGATTCTTTTCTATACCCTTTTCTATATCTGTGAACTGTTTTATTTAATAATAGATGATTACATAACATCATCAACGTGAATAGCTTGAGCTATTCTTGAAGCTATTCACTGGTTATGGCCATGTGATCATCTACTTTGGCACCGGAAGCCAAATGTGTCATTGACTATTCAGAGATGTGGAGGGATCTTCCACCTTTTCTCTGTGAGGGCTGTGCCCAGGCTAAAGTGAAGAATGAGCTGATGAAGAGGGTCTGGCTTTGTCTCCTTTTCCTCTTCCTCCTCCTCTTCTTCCTCCATCGCTTTCTATATCAGTAAGGAAAAACCAAACAATAAAACTCTTGTTACTAAAATTTGTCTACAAAGAAAACCAAAACTAACAGGAAAACATTCCCACCCAATATCTTTCATGCTAAAAAGCAACAGTTATTTTTGATATGTGGAGCACATACAGAAAGGGGCATCAATCATTCTAGTCCTCAAAGGGAACATCCTTCGGTTTGGATCCAGTTGTCGCTTATACCCATCCAGGAACATGTTACATGCTCTATGCCTGCAACGAGAGACAGATAGGACATTTCAGTGTATATTATCTTCTCCAAATCCATCCTTTTCTTTTTCAATATAAAGGATTCTTATGTGTAACTGTCGAACATATAATGATTGTGACCTTCTGTCTTGTCGTTCCTCCCTGGGGCAGGTTGTAATGAGGGTGGTGTCATCCTAAAACAGGCTACCGACTCCCTCTACGTCTCTTGCTTTGCCAGCTAGTTATGCCAATACATCTTTTTCGGCGACTTGAGGAAAGGCGGTGCTCAGTCTGAAAATAAAGAACGCGGTCTTGAGAGCTGTTTTCAGATTTAAAACCATAGTAGTAGGAATGGATATTTGTTGCTATATGTTGTTACTGTTATACCAACTCCTGAAAGCAATTTGAGTCGGATACTGACAGTTTCTAGTGGCATTGTTGGGCTGACCGTGTGAGGCCTACCGCGATGTTTGGCCGTCACCAAAGATGAATGCCAGTTATTTGAGTTGCATAGGATGTTTTAAACCTTGGAATTCAAACTCACCACTTCAATGCTGGTAGTGAGAACTGCAGAGACCTGTTTGAACCAGCTTCACAACTTTTTATGGGGCATCTGCCTCTTCGCCTTTCCTGCCATTACCTTACTACCGTCGCCATGCTGCCAGCGCACTAGCGAGGGTTATCAACCGGAGCCCTGAGACGAGAGACAGCATCCAGATTTCACTGCAAAAATCATCACTTTTAAAACAACGACTTTACATCCAGACATACACTCACCTTGCCCCCTGGTGAGGGTGCAGGTTATGTTTTTTTTTTTTTTTTTTCTTGACAGAACTCTTGCTGACCTCCTCATTTGTGTCTTTCTATGGGCAACTCAACAACACACAACAGATGTCCGCTCAGTTTACTATGTTTTAGGCTGACCAAACCTGAAGTTTTTAACGTGAAACTTTATTTATTTCAGCATCGAGGCTTGTAAGTAGACAAAGATAGAAGAGATAGACACAGACAGCTATTGGGACGTGACTCACAACTATCCAAAGAATAGCCCGTTGTCTGGCCAGAGTTAATGAGGGGGCTCCTGCGTCCGTGCAGGAGAGCCACATGCTTCGAGTTCCATATGGGGAAGGCATTTTCTTCAGGGCTGCCACAATGAGGGATGTGTTTGAACAGCAGTATATACGATCTTCCCCGTTCTCTTTTTCTAGATGGTACGCTCCACATATTCGAGCCACCCTAGCATGAGATGAACAATAATAACAGATTCAAAAGCATGGATAACTGACATTAGACATCATGAAATAACTTTGCAATGAGGACCTTATGGCTTCTTGTGAGATGATTTTTCAGAATGAATGATGTCCTCACAGATTACTGTTGACCACAAAAGTGAGACGTCCACCTCAAGGACTGTACTGTCTTTTATTCTTTCTTCCTACCGTTTGGCAAAAACACCAACGCTTGTCTGTGTCCCTAGACCAGCCAGACCCCCCCCGACAACACAAAGCCGACCAATCCCACCCTACTTGAAGGCATTATTTCAGGTCATTAGATTTTATTTGTAAGTTAGGACTTCTTTAGAGAACAGTCCTTGGAAATGAGTCATTTCTGCCGCCCGATTACTGTAGGGTCATTAAGAGGGGAAGGAAGGGTAAATGTTTGAGGGTATGCCTTTTTATCAAAGATAGACAACAACCGTGGACTTAGTGGGTGTGAGGACCAAGTTAGTAGTAGACGTGTGAGAGCTGAAATCCTCACATGCTAACTTAACAGAGAGGTGAGGTGACAGGATCAAAAAGGTGGGTCGATCTGTGAAAATTCATTCAGCTGCAACATCCATTTTAAGTTAGACACATAATAGTGCAGGCACCACTACAGTTAGACCGCAGTACTTTGTAACGCTTGCCAGTGCCATTATTACACATCCATGCATTTGTCTCGCCTAAGGACATGCACCCATCATAACCTATGCCTTGTGCTCAGCCCTCAGTGGTGGAGGAGGAGGAATCTGCATATCCCACACGTAAAATCACTCAGGGGAGTTGTTGGTTAATTATAAAACCCAGGGGGGAACGGATGAATGATTGCGTTTGACTCATTTTGGGTTGCCAAGTCCTTGTAAGGAAACCCAACCCATCGAGGCACCAAAGGAAATCATTGTCAGTAACCTGGATCACACAAGTCCTGTTTGCACCAAATTTTTAGCCCCCTCCAAACAAAACACTTTCCCAGTTTTAGACACTGGGCCTCTTTTTTTTCTTTTTGTGGAGAACATGAGCCAAAACACTATTTTATGTAACTGCTTTGCATGCAATAAGTAAAGCCCTGGTTTTAGACACCACAAATTGTTCTGCTTATGCTTCATTAATGAGACCCATTGCCTGGCGAGAGAGAATATACTGTAGTTGCTGGAAATCTGATTGGAGTACTGATCTTATGGTCTAGCTCTATTAAGGCGGTCGACATCGGACAAAGAAGCACCAGAGTTGCGCCCGTATCTAGAACAATTCGTACATCAAGTACAACACGACGTAGCTGGGTGCCGGGACAGACGCCGCAATGGTGCTGCACAGTTGGTACAGGGTTTCTAGTGTACACTACCAGAAGAAAACAATGTGTTTGAATTTTAAAGACGTGGCGCGATGCGAAGCTGCACTGCGCTTCTTGTCCAGTGTACGAACACCTTTAACGTTTCTAAAGTATGACATATGAAATAACAGGTCAGTAAATTTTATTTTTTTGAATAGAACAGTTGATTTTTTTTTTTAAAATGGAAGTTCGCGTGTGTTTTTATTGAGTATCAAAATTTGATCGACGAGCTGACAGAGCTCAAAAAAAGAAAAAGAAAAGAAAAATGTATAGATAATTTCAAGTAAACTAATTTGCTTCAGCCCATCTTAAAATATTACTAAAATCAAAGTTATTCCGGTTTACGTTATATAAAATCAGTAAGGTTTTCAGTAGTAAGCATGTAGTAGTGTACACAAGAGGTTTTTCAATCTGTGACACTGTTAATAAGGCTTTTAGAAATTTGTGTATCAAATATGATACAGTAGACTGAGGGTTAAGTACCACTCAAAATGAAAAACATGGCCTTTATGTGGGTCTCAGAGCTTGGACCGACATGTCCTTGTCTGGATCTTAAGGGCTCTGGTATTGGTCTAGATTTGGGTCTTGGGAGTCTTATACTAACTTCAACCCTGGTCTAAAAGAATCCATCTATTCTGTTGTGGTGGTACTCAGGATTCGTTTCAGCTGTAGACCACTTTGTTACTGCAAACTGAAAACAATTAAAGCCAAGTTTACAGGTTAATTAGTTCTACAATATGCAAATGTAATCCCTTTTTCCACAATCCCACCTCAATCATTTGCTTTTGATTGCATCAGGGGTCATGGGTTTAAAAGGGGTGGATGGGGAAACAAAAATGGAACAATATGGAGATGTGAGCCATTAGATATAAGTACAGGAACAATTCCAGTTAAGGTGGGATTAATTAGGCAAACATTAGAGGATGGACACTAAATGTCCCCCTTGTTCAAGGAGGATGTATGACGAAATATACATTAATTGAGGTCAAATTCCTTCACATGAATCCAGTTTAGGAAATGAACTGAAATACAGTTTGAATCGTTTGATGTGTGCATTTCTGCAAATTTGGTCTCAGTTGACTTCCTGAACAGATTAAAATATTGACCCCAACCTGCAGCCGTTATACAAAAAGAAAAGGAAGAGAAGAGATGTATGAAGATCCCCATCCGAACTACAGTCCAACAGATGCAAACTGCTGTACAGGGTGATGGCACAGGCCTCCAGGGGCCCGGACCCCTGTGTGACGGACATGGAATCAAGTGCCATGAGCCTGACTCAACAAAGAGATCTTTCATCAAACGCCTCCATTTAGACTCCCCCCTCACACACTGGCTGGACGACGGGCGGCCTGTGGCACATGTGTCCATGGGGATGGAATGATTCTTGAGACTGAGAGGGGCTAATCTTTTCTTCTGCATGACAGAAAACCATTTTACTTATAATTCTTGTATTATATTCTCTTAAATTCACATTTTAAATTCTGTATCTATTAGAAATCTGATCAGTTGAAAGTACTACCATTTTGGGGAAAAGTAAACAAACCATTATGTTATCTAGCATATCCACTGCTATCCACAAAACATAAACATGTAATGGAGAGCGTGTTATTCCTATCGATACTAGTCTTGTCAAACAGTTGAGAAGTCACATATATGTGTGTAGAGTGCCAGTGTGTTGGGGGGGGTTGATGAAATGCCCCCCCAGATGTGAGGTGCCATGCGGTAGCACAGCAGTCGTGCACACAGAGAAGCTAACCTCAGAGTCCCCGGTCTAGAAACCCACCAGCATCCAGATGAGAAAAAGAGGGCAGGGCACAGTCAGAGAGAGAACACCATTAACACTGTTATCTAAATCCTGTAAAACGCATCCGAAAAGCACTTGCCTTTTTGACTAAGAATAAACGCAACGTCTTCAGAAAACGCATGAAACCACAGCATACTTAACCTTTGATGTGGAGCTTGTTGTAAAACAGTTGTAAAAATCACAGCATTTACTTTCACAGCATTTACAATCTGTTTTGTTACGGTTAACTAAAACGATTAGAAATTGTTTTGTTAATTGGCATAGAGCTGAAATTAAATATTAGATGAAACACTTAAACTTTTTTTTTTTTTTTTTTTTACAAAAACAAATTTTAGAAATGTTGCCTTGGCAACTAACTGAAATAAGTTTAAATTGAAGTAATAAAACTGACTTAAAAATAAAGCTAAATATATATATATAAACTAATAAAAATGACCCCAAAAAAAGAACTACTAAAACAAACTAATATTAAAATGAAAACAGAATCTAGAAAAAAATTCAAAATATTAATAAATACTGTAATAGTATATAAATCATTCCAGAGTAACACACAACACAACTATTATGTAAATGTAATGAAGGAAGTAATGAATGAATGAATGAATGTAAAATTGTCAACACACAGTCTAAACTAATATAAAGATGTTAATTCACTCAATAAAAAATACTCTGACCACATGATAATCAAATATTGAAGTAAATCATTGATAAAATATGAAAGTCTATGTCCCATTGATCGCACATTTCAGGGAGCCTCACCTTGCTCATCTTGCTCTTGCTGTCAGCAGTGAGAAAGGACATATTATTAATTTCGTTCATCACCACAAAGTTTTGCTCCTCTCGCTTGAAATTCTGCAGAGAGAATGAGATCACAGAATTGTAGGTTGTTGTTTTCGAATGTCATTTGTTGCAGTTTCAATTAATTAATTTAACATGACTGCTGATACTGTGAGTTGCAATCAGTTTTTTTCTTTCTTTCAAATAGTCAGACATTTGTCTCTTACATGAGATTTGGACCAGAAGATGAAGACCTCTCCCACCATGCGGAACAGCTCCTCAGCATCTGGGTCCCGGAACGTCAGCCATCTTGCTCTAAAACCCATGTGACATTTAAAATGTCAAGACAGTTAAAAATTAATCCATTAAAAAAAAAACACACAGGAACCACAAAATACCTGTTGTTATCCACATAGCGGATGAGAAGAGGGTAAAGCGCATACAGGTCCCTACAGAGAACTGCAAATTCATCTCTAATAGTTCCTTCCTCCTCGTCCCCCTCAGACTTCCCCTCCATACGCAGGTGCTCCTCCTCAGCAACTACTTTAGCCGTACGCTTCTTCAGCTTCTCCATGGTGGGAATGAAATGGGATTTGAGCATCTCTGGTTTGGCTCGGCTTACAATGGGCTGGGAGAACACTGGATTGAGACAAGGATATTATGTTGAAGATCAGGTACTGAAACTAAAATACAAGCACAGAGTTGAAAATGACAGCTTCTCGTACCCGCAAGCCTCTTCATCCAGGAAGCTTCGTCAATTCCCAAGTTGTTGATCACAATTTTCATGATACTTCCCAGGAGCTGGTTGAGATGATCGGAGGTGACGTCTGTACACAACTTACCCTCCGATTCGGGAAAGTTCTCCACTCCTCTCTCCCACCAGCGGGGCAGATAGTTACACAGCATGGGCAGGGTGACCTCTATCACATGCGGCATTTCAGTGTAGCGGGCCCCCGATTCAGCCAGGTCCCCGATCTCTTTCAATAATATGTCTAGCTCAGGAATGTCACACAGCTCATGGACATGGTTCGGAAGGCCCAGGACTGTAGATAAAAGGAAGAATAAAAGTCAGAAACAACTACAGAAATAAACATTATACATATATATATATATATATATGAATTTTTTTCTTCCTTTTATCTAATGTTTTCAAATGCAGGCTCTAATGTTCATCAAGGCTGCATTTTACACTAATACTGTGAAATATTATTACAATTTGAAATAACTATTTGAATGTGTTTTAAAATGTAATTTATTCCTGTGAGGGAAAAGCTGAATTTTCAGCGGCCATTACTCCAGTCATGTGATCATTCAGAAATCATCTGATATCCGAATACCATCTGATATGCTGATCTGGTGCTCAAGAAATATTTCTTATTATTATCAATACTGAAACAGTTGTGCTGCCTAATATTTTGGTGGAAACGGTGAATATTTTTTTCAGAATTCTTTGATAAATAGAGTTCACAAGAATAGCATTTATTTGAAATAGAAATCTTCTGTAACATTCTAAATGTATTTGATCATCTTTTAAACGGTAGTATAGCTGCAAAGAGAGGACTTACTAGCTCTTTCTCTGGGTGTCTTGGTAGTGTACACTGAAAATGCATTGTATTCATTAAGATGGGGCTCCAGGTAGGCCACAGGCATGGCTGCAGCGAGATGAGCAAGACATTCTCCAAGTGCTGGTCTATGCCTAATGTAAATATAGAAACCTCAACCACAGTCACATCACATACTGTACAGTCTTATACTCACACACAAATAGACTCTAACAGACCTCTCTGCATGAGGTGTTTTTACAGTTCCAGAAGAGTAGATACTACACATGATTCGGTAGCAGGACATCTGCAAATCATCCACTAATAGAAGCAAGAGGAGACACGTTAATTTAACTAAATAATTTTGAAACTATAAAAAAATATTTATGGCGCATTTAGTTTTCCAAAAAGTCCTTACAGATTACATCATCTCCAAACTGGTGTTGAGCGATGTGGTCAAACAGTGAAGTAAGGACAGGGAGCAGAGCTGTTGTGGTGTAGTTAATATTCTGGGACACGCCTTTCACCGGCTGAGAGACAAAAAACAAAAGGACTCGTGCCATGCAAAAACAATACAGCCAATGAACCTTGTCTTATACAGTAAGTATTACTCAAGCTGTACCTGATTGCCTTTGGAAACTTTGCCAAGTTTGAGGTTCTCCACCATCTTTTCAATGTCATCAGCTGCACTCTCAAAGAACAAACGCAGTCCTGCTTTTACTATCTCAGGTCCGGATTTCATCACTGTTCTGTTAACGTCGAGAAAAAAAAAAAAAAAAAAAAACATTTAACTGCTGTGCAACCTTTCTCCACTTTGACTGGAAATTCATTTCAGCGAATTTCAGTACCTGGCATCAAGTGACCGTGCAAGGATATGAAGGCAGTTGACAATAGCAGGTGCATCCGTACCTGTGAATCACAAATAGATGATATTACATCAAGTACAGAGATTCAGGTTTTTTTTTAAACCCATAAACACGTTTTAGATCAGTGGTTTTAAAACCCTGGGTCGAAAGACTTAAAAAATGGGTCGCCAGGATTATTTAAGGAAAATGTATATATGTATTTTAAAAAGTTCAAGACTCAGGAAAGAAGGAAACGGGAACCAGCAAACTTACCTGTTACATATTTGAAAAATGTTATTAAAATAAAACAAAATATTATAAAACAATATTGTGTCTCTCTTAAAAAAGTTTGAACACCACTGTTTTAGATAAGATTACCAAATTAGATGCTCTACTTGATGCTTGATGGAGATCAACACACAAAAGGAAAGGTAAAACAGTAAGCAGTAAGAAAACAGAAAGGAAAAGTGATGGAGGACAGCAGAGTAGATATCTTACCAAAGAGAAACACTCTGTGTCGCACCAGGGCAGACATCTTACAGAAGATGCTGATACCGAAATTAAAGGAAACCAAAGGAACATGAAGAATGAATATGAGAGAAGTAGGAAAAGAAAGCAGCAAGAGGAACATGGTGAAATAAAAGGTTTAAAGAAAGTAATATGAAATATTATTTAAAGTAACAAAACACATGACGTAATAAGATTTGATCTTGTATTTGACATACACAGTGTCTGTAAGTGTGTTGTTACCTTGCAATCATCTCTTTTTCCTTGTTTGAGGCATGTCCGCCACTGCCCAGGATTTTGGCCGGTGTGGAAAGGAAGTAGAGGCAGTGGTTTTTAAAATATGATTTATCAAAGGCAAAAGAATCTGAGGATGTCAGAAAAAAAAACACATATAAACAATATTTACAGTCTTGTGCTAATATTCAAATGCTGAAAGATTTCTTGGGGCGTATAGACCACGAGAGACTGACTTTGGCAAAGAACTTGATCTCTTGTTCGTGGGGCGACTTTTCCACACGGCCGCTGCTCACAACAGCCTCTGTAAACACAAATGTCACAGGAAATTTAGTTAATCTCAGTTCATACATAAATTCATGCAATAAGGATAAAGAACAAGGTTAAAGGATAAAGAAAGTACCAAGATGTGCTATGAATTCCTGGGCAATATCCATCCACTTTAGCAGCTTCTGTAGGAAGCCATATGCAAAGCGCTTCTCAATAGATGAAATGTCACTTTCCATATCTTTGAGGCCTCTGGACAGAGATATTTTAAACAATCAGAATTATAGCAATTATATTATTTTGTGGTATATATGCATTTTTAGTGGCTCCTGTACCTTGTCACAGCATATCCATTAAGTTGGAGAAACTTAAGCAGCTCATAAGCCTTCTCCCTATCTCGAGCCTTTTCTTTAGCCGTCAGTGTGTCATAAGGCACAAGCAAAGGGTGTGTCCCGCCCCCTAATTCAAAATACATTAAGAGAGATGTTGATGAACTAAAATGAGCTTCAACTAAACATACAAATAATAATATAACTATAAACCATTTTAACTGTTGAGACATTAGAGAAATGCAAACCTTTTGTTTGTAACTCCATTTTCTTTTTGCGCCCCCAGGTGTTGTGGTAGTTTTCTGCAAGCTGCTCTGCCATGGACTAGATCACATAATGTACAGTTAGCCATGATGCTCTCTATTGTATTGAAATGGTGATACTGAACTAAATAGGAATGTGCATTAGCACTGTGTACCTGTAGCTCTCTGGATAGTGTCATGCCTGAGATATCAATGGGCTGAGGGCTGTAGCCATGACTGGGGTCATAGGTCGCCTATGAAAAGAAATGAATTATGATATCATACTCATATTAGTAGTATCAATTAATATGTGTAATTTGTCATTTAATTAAACATAACTTAGATACAGCAGTATGTAGCTAGTATTTGGTTAGTATCTCAAGATATTTTTTTCCACTCTGTCCTTACCTGTGCAGTCTGTGAGATCTTGCGAGCTGTCTTCTTCTCTGTTTTCTCATCATCTCCATCTCTGGCTTTGTCCAATGTCCACTCCCACGCAATCATGGCCTTGATGGACTCTTTAATGGGCCAGCGGTAGATTTCTTTATCCTAATGCAAATATTATTGAATTAAAACATATGAAATAATAATGCTGTGTCTTTATTGATTTATTCATTGATTTAGGTCTTGGTTGTGTTTAATTGGTGTTCTCAGCTTTGGTTCTTGTTTTGCCTTGTGTTTTTGTTCTGTTTCTAATATATGTTTTTGGTTTATCTTTGTTAATTTTGTTACTTCTACACTAGGATTTAGTCCTCCCTTGGACCTTCATCATAGTTACAGAGAGGGTGAAAATCTAATATTATATGATGTCTGTTACCTTTTCAGAGAATGTTTTGTAAGGCCTGAGCATGGGATGAGTCTTGGCATTTTCGTCCAGCACCTCACCAAAAGTCCAGTTGTTTTGAATCTGATGGATTATAAGGCACTGGTAAGACTCTTACAAAAATAGATAAATAAATCAGACAGTAACCAACTAGAAACCACCCATAACATAACATACTACACAGAACCCCTAGCAATGTGTTATAAATAAATAAATAAATAAATATGTGAACAAATAATAAAATACATACCTTTTCAAAAGCCCATTTGTCATGCGTGTATTCTGCATATCTGTTGATGAAACCGTCCAGCTTCTCAGGAATGATAGTGCTATAAAAAGAGAACATTAAAACAGCACAAGTAATCAAATATTTGACTTTTTATAAATGTTATTTCTCTCACTAAAATAATAAATTAATTAATAATTAAATGTACTTGGTTGTATCCACAGGTTTGGGGGTCAAAGTTGCCCTCAGCATCGACAGAGGCCTTTTTCTCTGTTTTGGAGGAGTAACTGGCATCCACATAATCAGGAGGAATCGCTCCAGCAATCGCACATATACAAGGCATGGCGATTTTGAATAGCTCTGCATCAAATTTCTGTTGGTAGACAATAATTAGAAAAGCTACAATGTTACTCTGACTGTTCACTCTATTTTGGGAGAGAATAACACTCTCAATTAGTTCAGTAACAGCATCTTCTGTATTTATTACACAAAAGAGGGTGTATTCCCACCTTGTGGGCCAGAGATTCAAAAATTCCCCCAGAAGAGTTTACGGGTCAGATGAAGCTCCTCCTCTGATGATACGCCAAAGTTAGCCCAGCCATTGGGCAAACAATAGTACTTCCAACAACGCTCGTAATGATTAGTAAGCAGCTGCAAAATAATCACACACAGATGAGATAACTGTAGAAACCAGTTTAAATATATAGTACTGATGTGTGATAATATAATGCCATACCTTAAGGGGCATTTTAGCATACTCGTTCAGAATTGGCACGTCAATACCAGCCGCCTGAGGAGGTGCTGGAGCATGGATGGACGCAGGTACCTGTAAAGCAAACATTACAACAATAAGCAAAAGGATGTTGAGTCACCATTAAACTTATGAAAATAATCAGCTATGCTAAACATGTTTTGAGTGCACACTTGTTGTTTTATTGCTGTTTGCTGCAGTGAATAACACTCACCTGCACAAAGACATGAGGCATTCCTCAATTACATCTCTCTGAGCTTTGGTAAGAGAGCGTCCTCGGGACAGCCTGTAGATGGTGTGGAGCATGGAGTCGATCATGATGGCACGGTGGTCCGTGCCGGCAAATAAAGGAGCACATTTAGTGATGAGAGGAAGCACTGCGGTGCACAGATAGCGGTTCAGAGCCAGGGCCATTTCTGTAGTGCTGAATGCAGCCTTAAAGAAAGAACAGGATAGTAATTGTGACAGTACTGCAGACAGTTATGTACACTGAATGTTGCAAGCTTAACTTGAACCCACATTTCTCATGTGAACACCACAGCTCAATGTATCTCTTATCATTTGATTGCTATCACAGGCAGCATTTTTCTCAGTGAAGAAAGATACAGATAAGATACAGATATCTTACCGTGTCTAAGGAAGCTGCTGCTCTCATGTCAGGCAGAAAGCCCACTTCCAGTACATGCAACAGGAAGTCCTGGTTGTCGATGCCATAAACTCTGTCCAGGAACAGGACCATTGGTGCTTTATGATCAGGCACAAAACTGGCAGACATCTTTGGCTCAATGATGCTGTTATCTGAAATATAATGAGTAAAACAGGAAGTGTGAGAATGGTAAAAATACATGCATATATCTACAAGCTCATAACTGATCATTACCTTTCCCAAAAGCAGGTATCTGGAATGACAAGCTGATCACACCAACCAGGTCCTCAATAGGCACCAGAGACCTAAGAATGGCCCTGATTCTCAAAGCCTCTCCTTTACCAGCTTGGATCAACTATACAAGACAGGAAGCATGAGATATTCAATTAAGCAGATTTCATTTAGTATTACTCAATCATTGGCATAAAAACACACTTACATGCATCTCAGGTGCACAGCGACCCAGCAAATCAATGAGAGCTGAGTAAAAGGACATGATGGCATTTCCCAGGTGCACTCTGTTCTCCTCATGCTGTTCTCCTCACCTCCAAACCTGACACAACATAAACAAGAAACACTGCAAAACCTCTCTACATACCACTGTGAAATCAAACAGTAACAAAGCATCACACAGGGTAAAATGACTTGATTATATCACATGGTAATGTAGTACAGAGATGCTTTGCACTCACATGGGAAAGCGTCTGTCTTTTTTAACAGTGGGTCCATCTCTTGCAGGATCCTCTGAGATCTTAATAGCTTCTTCAATGGCAGCAAGCAGACCGTTGCCCCCTTCTCCTCCTCAATGCGGGACCAAAACACGCAGGCCTCCTGATCAGCAGTCGGACCACCACGTTAGCGTTCTCCTCCACACTCTCTCCTGAAATGAGAACGTTATACAAAATGTATATAGCTATACCATAAATTACTATTATAATTTTTTGAAATCATATTAAGACTCTCACATTAACAAGCAAACCAGAGTATACAATATCTAATGTATGCAAACTACACAGTCTCTTCTTTGTCCAGTTAGTTACAACCATCATCACATCATAAATACAAACCATTAACAAATACAGCGAAGCGCAGGAAATCCAGATACTTCTCGCCTCCACATGGATTCTGCCACCCAATATCTGGGTAACCTTTTGATAAGAGCATAGGGCAGCTCTGCAGGCCACAACCTGCCAAGTACTTCACCACCTGCATAAACAGAGAGACAAAAAGTGTTTTCTGCGGGCCACAAAAAAAAAATCATCAAACCTTTTTCCATTTGTACTTTAGGTTGACACACCATCTCCAAGTCTTGCTCTTGGAGAGCCAGGGCAAGTTCATTGTTATCGATACAGGATGCAGCAGCAACATCAAGAGGAGTGGAGCCACGCATTCCTGAAAAATTGTTTACTGGTTGATTGATGTGACACTAAATAGTAAACATTTATAGGTGAATATAATAACAACATTTAAATTAGATTTACTTCAATTTTAACTAGGCTGAACATAAAAGCACATACTGCAGATGAAAAGTTATTTAAAATGAAAGCTTAAAAAGGTGAGTTTCTTTCAGAATCAGGCTTTACCCAGCCCAATCCCACTGTTCTGCAGGAGGTAGCCCAGGTGATCAAACATGGAGCGCTGATTCTGTCTGCTGATACGGCAGAAATAACACAGGAAACGACAGCAGTTGGTCACCATTCGAGGAAATCTGATCTCCTGTTCAGAGCAAATGCAAATGGAATTTAAAAAAAATCTTTTAAACCAATCAAATGCTTCAACAATGCATAAAAATGTGACTTTGAAAAACTGCGTACCTTGGAATCTCCACCTCCAAGTACATTCACCATAACCTCCATGACCGTCTCGTGCATTCCCAGAGCTCTCATCAGGTTGGGGTGCTGGTAGAATACCCTGTTGCTCATAATATTTCTAAAAGAGAATGACAGAGGACAATTGCAACTCCATGGTGGTGTAAATTTCTTGCAGTGTAAGCAGAAGGTATCTATTGCAGTTGCTTTTGTTACTTATTGAAGTTAAAGGACTTCTTTAGGATGCAAAACATGCACTCACCCAATACTTTGGATCATCAGCCTTTCCCTCTTCAGGCCCCATCTGTACAATGAGCAGGGAGCGGATCTGTCCCAGACACTCCAGTAGCTCCATTGTGTCTTGCACAGATACTGCATTGATAATGTAGGCTTTGGGCAATGCTCGGATCAGCTCACCCAGGGCGTCGTACTGCCGGTGTAGCAAACTGAACATGAGCCGCACCAGCTCAGGGTTCTGAAATGAAAGACTCCTGAGCCCAGTGGATCATGGTGTGGGAGATCAGCTCCTGCAGAGTGCCTGTGACAAAGGAGCAAAAGTTAGTGTAATTATGCAATGGAAAAAAAAAGTCCAATGTGAATCGCTTAAGTCTAATATGAAGTAAAAATAATTTACTGGGTTTTTTTATCTTCTTCAGGGTTCAGGCTCAGCCTCCGGCTTCTTTCGCAAACTCTTAACTTTCTCCACTAGTCTCAGAAGGCGCCCATGGAGAGAGGTGTCCACCTCCTCTTCCTGCTCCTCCTCTTCAATATGAACCCCTATAAAAAGAGGAGAATACATGTGACTCCCAACATTATGTTTGACACAGTAACTCCTTAGATTTGAAGTTTAAAAAATTGCATGTGGAAACAGTAATATGTTAGCAGCAACAAACAAGGACTAATTATATTGGTCTTCATATGAAACAGCAACAGTATATGTTCTCTGAAAATAAACTGACCACAGTGAGCCAAAAGGTCATGGTGAAAGGTCAGCAGGCCATTCCGGACTTCCTCAGGAACAGGGCAGTCTTCCTCCTCTGGACTGTTCTTAAAGCTCATCAACATGTACACCTGAGTAAACAGTGTACGTGTAAATGTAAGGACAGAAAATGCAGCATTGGTATATATAAAGCTAAAAAAGCTAGGCTGAATTTTCTCTCCAGAGCGGCTGAACAGTACCTGTTCCTGTGGAGGGGAGCGGAATTCGCGGGTTCTGCGGGCTGTTTTCTGCAGCGCTCATCGTGAAGGCCTGCATGAGCTCATTGTATCGATGTCTCTGATTGGTCTGCACCAGGGTTGACAAACCTGTCCGAGAAAGCGATGATGGCTTCCACTCTGTGACGCAGCTCACAGTCACAGAAATATTGCAGGAGAGTACACATCTAAGGATGAAAAAGAAAAAATCAACAAGTGAGAGAAATACTAATATATATGAAAGTCTTCAATCAGTAGTACTTCACCTGAAGTTTAACAGACTCAGGTAGCTTCATGTGCAGCAGTCCCTCTCCCACATCCTCCTCTTCCTTCACTTCTGCCTCTCCTGCACCAGTTTCTTTCTCTCTCTTCTCTGTCTGTTGTTTTCTCTCTATCCATTTTTTCCGCAGCATGTTCATCCTCTTTCCCTTCCTTTCCCCCCCTGCTCTTCATTTTCCTCTTCCTCAGGTTCGAGCTCATCCTCCTCCTCTTCCTCAAGCTCTTCCTCCTCTTCCTCTCCCATTCCTTCATCCAGAAGCTCTCCCTCATTTTCACCCTCTATTTGCTCCTCTTCCTCTTTTACCTCCAGTTCCTTCCTCTTTGCAGACCAGCTGTTGCTCGGCATCTCCAGTTTGGCTGCCTCCAATTCTTCTGCCGGGTTCTCACCATCAGTGAAGACGGATGGTTCGATCAGCTTCAGGATGTGTTTGACGTCATTGTCATCAAACACGCCCATTATTAGCAGGGTGCTGATGAGCTTTAGAATGGGCACAAAGTGAAACTCAACGCTGCCACCAACGGGATCCCGCATGGCCCTGCCCACCGTCCTGCACGGCTTCTGTAAGCATGCTGAGAGCATGGTCTTTAAGCATCTACAGTACAGAAAGACAAAAAGAGAAATAAAGAAGCCAATTCTGTGGTAGTCTTCACAACAAGACACCAATCTAATTTCCTTCACCTCCCTGAAGAGGTATGATGGGGCTGAGGTTGTAGAGGTCTGCATTAGTTGCCCACAAACCCAGTGGGGCGAAGTGAAGTTTGGGGCGTAGACAGGTGGTGAGGCCGACCCCAGGAAGCCGCATGGGCCTTCTCAGCATCTGAAAGAGAGTGATGCTACGTGTGTCATCCGTCATGGGCACAATGAAACTCCACTTATTAGTCATGAGACGGTTGCGCTTGGCAGACTCGAGGTGCATGGAGATGAGCAAGTCGTAGTAGCCGCTGCGGATGGGGCCGGAAGGTAGGTGTTTTCAATGGCATAAAAGAGCTGCGATTCATCAACGTGGCTGCAGAGGGCATGTGCAACACGGTTGTTGCCCAGAATGCGCACACAGAGCCGTAAAGTTTCAGGTTGTGGTAATGGAACGTCATTAGGTCGGTGCGCTCTGACAGTTCCAGGATGTCAATGCACCTAGAGAAAAGAGGAAAAGACAAGTTTTCAGTTTTGTAAATGACTTTTTTAAAACACTGGATTCTTTTATATCAAAGGATCAAGGATTATTTTTTCTATTTTCTAATGAAATAACCAGGTTATATTTTCATATTAATGGAATACCTGTTTTCTTCTGGAATGTGCAAGCGCCATCATAAAAAGAGGATCCATACACTGCACTTTCCAGCCTTGCCTCTCACTCAACAGCGGCCAGTTTTCAGGGGCCAAAAAGTGATTAGGCATTCGGCTCCATATGACAGGTGTGCAACATCTGGAGATCCAACCTGGGAGGACACTGAGGGTACTGGGTTCTTATGGTCGCTACGGAACATGGCCGCAGAGATGGGCATTATGTTCTGAATATAGAGAAGAAAAAGTGTAATAAAAATGAAGAACAATTTACATGAGCAGAAATTACTTTAGAATGTTTGTACAATCAAAATGACATCTTTAGCATGAGATAGTGACCTTTAGTTTGCCGAGTTCCACCTGTAACATGTTCTGGCTTGATGGCAAACAAAAGACAGCAGGGAAGAGCTTAGTACTGGGTTCCACCTGAAACACAGAGAAACAGCTTAATGTCACATTAAATGGACATAAATTTAAATGGAAATAATTTACCTACAGTAGTTCCTTATGTAGTTGTCAGTTACAGGAAACAAGTGAAAGCTAATTTACTCTGACCACTTTATCTCACCTGGTAAAAGGCATTGATCTCTTTCCCGTTGGCTGTAAAGGTCATTAGTCCTGTGTCCAGGTCCACCAAGCAGCCAATCACGAAGTCCTCCTGGCTGATGCGTGTTTGCTGTGAGCTGCTAAACTCTCATCCCCAGACCACTGTAAGCAGGTGCTGCGTTTTACACTGAGGAAAGCAGAGGAAAGACAATGAGATGTTTTGAGAAAAGTGATATGAAATGGTTTAAGTAAACCTGGGGTCCTTACTCATGCATGCCTGTTCTGGTGGAAAATGTACTGAAGTATGGTAGCAGCATGAATGGTCTTACCTGTCATGAATGTTGCCTTTATCGTCCCCAACTGTAACAGTTACATTTCTGACTTTACCCAGATCAAAGTGTGGGTCATACTGGTGGGTAGTCAGGAGTGACCCACCCTACCCCACACTCCACTGGGCTCCTGTACAGCAAACACCCGAACTGAATAATAAGTACTGGTGGAATGAAAAGAAGGGCTTTTGTTACACATGACAACATTGTCATGGATCAAAGTATTATTTAGATGAAATTATGCATATGATACAAAGACATTTAGTAAGGAAAAGATTCTAAAATTTCATCCATACAGTCGTTGTGTTTGAGATAATATCAGCATCGTCTCGATCATCTGGGACAACGTCCTGCATCAGACGAGGCACTGTTGGAACCACCGGTGGTGGGGCTATAAACGCTGCTTTCTTCGCCTTGGAAAAAAAGCTGAAAATCACAGATGTTTTGTCATTTCAGAATCAAACGAGAGAATTACAGATCTCTCATCTACTGTATCTTTTCTCACCCTCTCTTTTTGCTCTTCTCTGTGGTGATGTCCTTCTCATTCTCGCCCTCTTTTGTTGCCAGGAAGCTCTTTTGGGACGGATGGCTCTTTTTCTTTCTCATCTCTTGCTCCTTGCGAGAGGCTGACTTCTTCAGGAGCTCAAATTCAGATTCGGGGTCCACCTCAAGAGCCTCATCCTCAGGGATAGTGAGGGTCCGGGTGAGGGGAGAAGCTCCCACTGGCACCTTGAAGGTTTCGGTGGAATTCTATCGGCATGCTGAGTCTAAAGAACACAAGGTCTGTGTTGGCATTCTGAGACCCAAACGTCCTATGAGTTAGCTTCAGACAGGGGGCGCTATCCCCCACCGTTCACAACACTAAGGCATCCACAAGGGACACCTATTGAAGCTCAAATTATTAAAGGAGAAAAGGGTGCTGAGATTTTTTTATATTATCTATCATTATAGTATATACAGTGGGTATAGAAAATAATCACCCCCCCCCCCCCACCTTTTAAAATAATTACATTTTTATTGCTTTGCAGCCTGAAATGAGACATGAAGAAATGATGTTTTTACTCAGTGCAATTAAATAAGTTTTTTTCCATTTAAAATGTATATTGTTTATTTTATTATTTTATTTTAGCTTTGTTTTATGAATGAAAATAATTTTTATTAATTAATATCACTGGATTGAGAAAATGAAGAAAGACCAGCAGCTAAGCTGTGCAGATTCACATGAACTAATAATGCGTTTTTACCTCAATATGAATGTGGTCTGACGGCACAGGCACAAACTGTGGCAAGCTCTTGCTGAACCACATGGTAATATCTCTCTTCATGTTGATGGCGAAAGGCTCAAAACCCTTCCTGCAGGCCACAGATTGTGAAGTAACGCAGGCTGCTCACATTCTGCCCAAGGTTGATACGACCCACCTGAGACAGCCCCAGACTGCCATACAGGGGATGAAGCCTGGTCAAGAGAACATACATTATTAAATGTAACAGGAAATAATGTCTCTTATTTTGTGACTTCACTTCTCCAATCTCAATGTCTTTGAAGGCCATCTCAGATCCAGAGTCACTGATGAGCATTTCTCCATTTAGAGTAAACATGATGTTCTGCTCCGCCAGGTCGATCATGCAGCCCACTACGTCACCAGACTGCCACTGGCGGCCAAACGGCTCATTCCCAATGTGCCAACGCTGAGCCTATGGTTAAAAATCAGTTATATTATATTATACAGTACTATTCAGTTTCTTTTTTTAAATATATTTATATTTCACTCTGCATTAAATTGGTCAAAAGTTTCAGTACACACATTATAATGTTACAAAATATTTATATTTCAAATAAATGCTGTTCATTTAATAAACTTTCTATTCATTTAAGGATCCTGAAAAAACAAAAATATTACACAGCACAACTGTTTTCAACATTGATAATAAGAAATGTTTCTTAAACACCAAATTAGCATATTAAAATGATTTCTGAAGGATCATGTGACACTGAAGACTGGAGTAATGATGCTGACAATTCAACTTTGTCATGACAGGAATAAATTGCATCTTAAATTCCACTGAAATATAATACAGTTATTTTTGATCAAATAATTACATCCTTGGTGACTGTAAGAGAACTACATTACAATTCCATTTCCTTCCTTCAATTTAAATACAAAACAAAAACAAATACTTCCCTAGGTTCTTATGACATTACAATTCCATTTCCTTTCTTTGGTGTTGATATCAAATCAAAACTAATACTTCTCGAGGTTCTTTTGCCAGGTCATCAGATCCAATAATGTAAGCTTACTGGTGCAATGAATGATTGTAGGAGATTCTTAAAACAAAGAAGCCCCTAACAATGCTAATGAAACTGAAGTAGTACCTTGAACCCATTGAAGACATAGGCCAGGTCATCAGATCCAAGCTCTCTGTCTGCATGGACGCTTGGTCTTGGCCCACCCAAACTCTCATACTCTCCCACTGTTAAAACCTCAAACTCAAAGTACCATTTCCCCTGTGTTACGGCATAGGATTTTTCTCTGCCCTGAACACACGGATGCTTATCACTCCGACCGACCCTACGCCAGCCCCAGGTCCACCTAGTATAAATGGTCACCGAGAGGGTGTGAGTGTGTCAAATATTCAAATACAAAAAGCACTGTATGACTAAGTTCCCCTTTTAAGAGTTTGATTTGGTGAATGATTAGATGGACAGACCTCACTGCTATCCTGGTCAGGGTGGCTCAATATTTGTACGCCATAGCCAATCAGAGTTCCGTTACAGCGGCACATACAACTGTCGCGATTGGTCTTTTTTCGTCTTTTCATCCAGTTAGATTGTATGGTAACAAGACGGGGGTTGCGCTTGTTTTAACAATGTCGCCTCTCAACACACGCAAATCCGACGCAAATAACGCAGAACCCTACAGGAACGATCAGGTCTTAATATGTTTACTTCTCGTCGAGATCCCCTTCGGGCTTTTTCTAATGATTGCAATATTGTCTCTTCACTTTTCCAAAAGTTTTTGGACCGTGTGAGTGGCACGCCACCCGACGCCCGCACCACGCACGCGGTGGTGAGCTCTTTTACTCGAGTTGGGGGTGGTGCCCAGCGACGCTCTCGCCCCCGCCGCCCTGCGGTCGTCAAAGTCCAAAAGATATGGGTGGCCCCCATCTCACTTACCCTCTGTGTCATAATGGACTTGTGCAAGGCTAAGCGGGGGCTCATGAGGACGACCCTGTGGCACTTTCTTATTTTTTTGATATTGTAGTGTGCTTGGTTATATTTTGTATGCCTTCCTGGCACAAGTGGTGCAGGCCTCGCTTGATACTACTCGCTTGTAAAGGGCCAGCATGTTGATCGACACTGTCCGTTCATTGCTATGCCGGATGCCCCAAGCCGTCTATCGTGCAATTTTGCAGCTGAGACTTCTCACTATATCGGTTGTTCCAGCTGGCGTTGTCCCACCTTGTTCTAGCTCCAGATCGCCCCCCCCCCCCCCCCCCCCTCCTTAGTGGTGTCCATCGTTAACCCGCTTGCGCTTCGCGTCGAGAACGTCAAGCTGCAGACGACAGATCACCGTTAATTTGTCCCACGTCATTGAAATTATGTAATTTGATAACGGGTCACTAGAAACCCCGCCCACGTCTCGGGGTTCATTAAGTAGCGCTTATTTCCAGTTGGATTACGTACTATACAACCATACAATTGTGAAACAGCATGACAATTTAAATAGTCAGGCAACACAGTTAATGGTCGTAAAATTTACAGTAAAAGCTGTTATACTTTAGAATTTCATAAATGTGTAAATAATGGATAATAAGTTTTATGTCGTGTGATGCACAGGGCGGATTTTTCAGTATGCGTGTCGTCAGTTGTCCACCATGGATTTCTTTCGCACTCATTCTAATAGGCTGATATTATGTGCTCAAAAACATTTTTATTCTATCAATTGTAAAAATAGCTTTCGCTATTTGTGTGGAAAACAATCGGCATACTATCTCTCTGCGGAAAAAAAAAAATAACCGGGAGCACGTGGGGGATGTATATACAGAAAAGAGACAGACAGCTAGTTTGGAACGGTGTGTAAACAAACACTGTTTAACGCGCAATATGGGAAGACGCCGTTATTAGATTATCTTTATTATATTAGCTTTAAATGATTAGTGATCTACGACAGGAATATTCTGTAATATCGACGTTTTAGGAAGCTTGATCTTCTTGTTCGTTTCACCACGTGTCTCCTCTGCTTCTCTGCTAATCACCCATCCCTACATGACAGGGGGGCGAAAAAGCCAGAAAAAAAAAAAAAAGAGTTCTTATTGAGATAGATACACAGAAATGGGTAATTAACAACACAGAAAGCAAAACATGTAGAAGTCAGTATTTCACTCACTTCAGTGTCTCTTAAGGTGCCAGACATTGCCAAGTTGTAGTTCTTCTCGGGCTCCGGAGAGGGAGGCTGGAACATCCACTAGACAAGGAGATGCAGCTTCTTTTTCGTGGTGTTGTCATCACGAAACCTGAAAAAAGTGTGACGTATGGGTGACAGCAGTCACAGTACTGAGTATTAAGGCTATGATTAATCTACAAAAAAGTCTCACATTAGTTTATTATATTAACATATGTTAATTGTGCCACATTAGTATTTTAAAAGAGTCATTATATTCTTCAATTGTATTTTCAGTTTATGTTTTCATTTAGATGTATTTTCACCTACCGGTCCATAGGTCCAGGCCCTGCTCAATTCGAGTGACGGCCCACCCCCAGTTCATGGCTGTTCTCAGCCAGTTTCTCTCTAATCCGCTCTACGATGATTGGGAAGGAAGGCACAATCTGCAGAAAATAATGTAGATGGCAAAATCAATACAGCAGAAGTCACTTTATTAATAAATTTTACTTTTAACTACTATTTATGAAATCCCACAAAACCTGCACAGTGTGTCCACTGGACAGGGAGTGAAGGCAGTGTGGGAAAGAGACTGAGTCGGCCCCAAAAGGTTCCGGACCCCATTGAAGTCATGCTTATACTCTTTAATGGGCTCAATACGCAGTCTATCTTTGGGCAGAAACCTGCCCCTCATAGCATGGGGTATAACCAGGAGGAGGAAGGAATTTGAAGTCTCCATGCCGCCCACCAAGGAGAAAAACCGAACTCTAATGGCAAAAAAATTGCCATTTTTTTGAATTTGTCCTATTTAGGTTCAATCTGGCTTCAGGAAGAGGAATAGTTTAACATTAGCTGAAAATTAAAAAGCTTGGCTCTTACTTAATAATCCCAGAGCTGAGAAGCGACACACAGGGAAAAAAAAAAAAAAAAAAAAAAAAGACACAATCCAGGTTTGATTGAAAATTCTCCCCAGCAACATGCCTTGAACACACAGGGATGTCCATTAATCCGGAAGGAGATGCTAGGGACGCTCAGATCCAAAACAGCAGCTCACCACATCTCCAGCCGCGGAGAAAATGTGTGGGTTGGATTGAGGACACCTGACGTGGTACTCGACCTGACAAGAGTATAATGTTATAGATGATGCTCAGTGGGATATGTGCTGGAACAGATGGAGGAAGGTAATCCTCACCCTGTCCACAGATGTATTCCATCAAAGCCGTACGAGTAGAGGTCATCTCCGACTCCCATGCCCTCCCCATCCCTCTCCCTCCTTCCGGGGTAGGGACTGTAACCCTCGGTCAAAGCCCAGCCAACACGGAGGGGGTGACATGCCTGAGCGGTTCAAGGGAATGGATCCACATGGTCTCCGATTTAACTCGATAGTACCACTTTTATATTGTGTAGAGCCTTCACATGTACCCAGAAAAAATGTTGTGGTCTTTCATACTTGCAAAACATCAAAACATTAGCTCAAATATGCCAAACAAACTAATCTACAGATCTCTTTTATGATATATCATTTGGGTTGTACTTAGTCAGACCTGGTTGACATAGTTGATGATGTTTGGCTCTGCAGGAGGAGATCACGCCCCGGGGGGTAAGCAGCGATTCTCTCAGTGATCAGATTTCTGATTGGACCTGACAGCAACACCGTTACACACACATAAAGAGCAGAGGACATCTAGAACCTACAATGAAGAGTCCACAAACAGACAGAGCATGTGGTCAGATACGATAAAAGTTGCAGTCTAGAAAAGTTTAAATCTTGATTACAAAAAGATATCAACCTTGTGATTGCGTCCATGTTTGTCCAAAAGCGCAATGATAGATTTGATGTGGTTTTCCTGGATGATGTTAAGCACCTCAGGGCTTTCAATAAGGATACAATACAGCACCTCCAGAATGCCTGGCAGTTAAAATATGCAATTATACACTACTGTTTAGAAGATTTTTTTTTTTTTTAAGAAAAATCGTTTCATTCAGCAAGGACACATTAGATTAATTGAGGGTGACAGTAAATACGTTTATAATGTTACAAAAGAGATCTATTTCAAATTCATGTTGATGAACTTTCTAAAATCCTAACAGAATCCTATTTCATAGATTCAAGGCCTCTATTTGGAGATTTAAATAAATTATGGCTTCCTACCTGAAGATGCCTCTAAACGGTCCAGTTTGCTGACTAACCAGTCAAGATTATCACAAAACAAAGCACAATTTGCCCTGTTTACTCCTCAGAGATCAGAGATGCTATAGGTGAAAAAAAACAAAAAATGCAAGGGCTTTACATTTTTCCAAAAAACACTGAAAACAGTAAATCATTAAGGGCGCTCAGTGTGGGAAAGTCATACATGTATTGTATGCTACAGTCATCAAAGTAAACCACAGCCATAACCCAGCAGCTAATAAAATTAAACATTGACTAATCTCTTTCCAGTACTCGGCTGCTTCCTCCCCGGCAAATTCCTGAGAAGTGGGCTGAAGTGTTGTAGACATTCAGTCGATCAACACCGTCTAATACGAGACTAATCATGCCCTATAACAAAGCAGACCTTGGTAATTTATAAATGTATGTTTTTTAAATGTTATATTGCAGTGAATTTAAAGACAATATATTCTAATTAGTATAAATGAAATTTGAATATTTATTTGTAATTGTTTTATATAATTTGCCAGCATTCTAACCTCCTCTTGGAATAGATTCTGACGGTTCCTTAAGGAGCGCAGTTTGGTCTGCTTCTCCTCGTGTTCCAGCTCCTCCTCTGGAGGGCGGAAATAGAAGATGAGATCCTGCAAGGACAGAACCACAGCGTCTAGAGGCAGAGACGAGGAAGATGGGCCTGGAGATTTTACTCTTCTCCCTCTCAGAGAGTCCAGACACCCCCTGTCAGAAAAAAAAAAAAACAAAACCCACAATAATACCCAAATTTAAGGATGGGCTTAATAAACTATTTATCCTTTTATTGAATTAGTGTTAATGGTGCTAAGCTGATTCTATCCTGAGTCTCTAAGTAAGTGACTAAATGGGTTAGGCTAGTCAGTTTTTAGATTCACTTTTTTCGTCTTCATCCTCCTAGAAGACCATCTTAAACCACCATAGGCCTGGTTTAAAGGGCGTAGTGCTTCAACCACCCAAAAATGAAATTAGCCCATAAATGGACCAGTCACCCTCAAGGGCATCCTAGGTGTATATGACTTTCTTCTTTTTCAGATGAATCCAGTCCGAGTTATATTAAAAATTGTCTTTTGATCTTTCAAAAAGCTGTTTAATGCCACTCAGCGGGGTGTTGCACTATCAGTCCAAAAAGAAGTGGAAATAAAAGCCACCCATGGCAGACCCTCCTTAAAAAAAGTGTCTCACACACGCTCCAGGGTTAAACGAAACCCTCCTGTAGCGAACATCGATGCATTTTTGTAGGAAAAAATAACCATATTTAAAACTTAATAATCGAAAGAGGATCTTAATAATCAATGCTAATCTAGCTTGCGCTCACTGTTGTAAACAGAGAAGCAGCTCACAGGCAGCGTCCGATAAACGTTATGAGGTCGGCGTTGCGCATGTGTCCCGCTCAGAAGTGCGAATTGCGCTAGCGCAGCTTGAGATCCAAAAACAAAACAATGGTCATGAATTAGAAGTACTAAACGAGGATTTGTAAAAAAGAATGTCGAGGATTTCGATATAAGCCAAGAGGGAGACTGGTGTTCCTGTGCTAAAGTAAGGAAACTTTGCTTCCTTTGCTCCTGTTAACAAACATTGGTTTTTCACGAGACTCACGGCGCGCATGCGCACCAAAGCTCTGACCTCATACTGTCACCAGCCCAGAAATGCTTTTGTGTAACAAACTGTTGGTGCAAGCTATTTTGAAAATGGGATTTTTTTTCCTTACAAAAATGCATTGATTCAATACAGGAGGCCTTTGTTCATCCCCCGGAGCCGTATGAGACACTTTCTACCCTTTGGACTGATGCACTGCAGCACCTGCTGAGTGCCATTAAACAGCTTGAAAGATCAAAGACAATTTTTTATATAACTCCGACTAGATTCGTCTGAAAGAAGAAAGTCATATACACCTAGGATTCCTTGAGGGTGAGTAATTTACGGGCTAATTTTCCATGTTTGGGTGAACTAACCCGTTAAGATTGAATTTTTTCATACTTAATGAAACTGAGTGAAGAGTCCTGTTGTGCTATAGATCATTCTAGCAGCCTGGGGATTCTGCTGTCTGAGAACGGTGCCACAGTCAGAGCATCATCCATGGTGACCCTCCTGATGCAGTATGGCCTATGAAAAAGAAGCACCACATATTAGCACTGGTGAAAATCTGAATTGTGCCGTTTTAGGACTGACTAGATGGAATTTACACTTCACTGTTCAAATTTTTGGAGTTAGTAAGATTTCTTTTTGGAAGAAGTCTCTTACGATCACCAAGACTGCACTTATTTGATACAGTAAAACAGTAATATTGTGAAAATATTATTAGAATGTAAATTAACTGTTTTTATTCCTATGCTGGCAAAGCAGAATTTTTCAGCATTTTCAGTCATTATTCAGTGTCAAAAGATCCATTTAGAAATCATTCTAATGTGCTGATTTGGCAATCAACAAACATTTCTTATTATAATTGAAAACATTTTTTTGGAAAAACTTTTTCAGGATTCTTTGATGAATATTAAGTTCCAAATAACTTTACTGTTACATTTGTAAAGTTTTAAAGGGTCCTCCTATTATTGCTCTTTTACAAAGTCTGGATTTTGTTTTGGGGGGAGGTACTAGAAACAGGCTCTCATACTAGGGGGTTGTTCAAAAAAACACATTATTTTTCACATATTTACATTATTACAACACCTCTCTCCGCAGTCTGGTATGAACGACTGTAATAGTTCTTGTATCAAATGAAGAGGCCCGCCTTATGAAATTGACGAACATGGTGCTGTGATTGGTTAGACTGGGCCAGTGTGTGTTGTGATTGACAGCACTCTGTGCCTGGTCTGGAAATGTCATACCCCTTACCAAAGCCGCCTGTGAGCTTCAGTGTAAATATTGCGTCAATATCAAATCAATTTGAGAGCAATTTAAACCCGGATGATTGTAACACTCTAAGTTCATCTGCCCTTGGGAAAGCTAGCATGGTCTCGCTACATAGTGAACACACATTGCTTCTCTGGTGCAGCGCTCAACCAGGTTTTGTCCCATTCGTCTGTAAACTGTGACTATCACAACGTTCCCGGGAAAATATGCATTGTCGCCACCCGACGTCCATTCATTCGTTGTAGTTTTTGGAAGTGCTTCTGTAGTAAACTAATATTCGCGGGCCTACTTCTTGACGCTGTCTACCCGATTTGTTGAACCTCTGTGGGCACGCAGTGTGAGCCAGTTTTGTCCCAGTCTTTTTGTTGCTCCTGACCGGTCGTGTTGGAAGCTAGCGAGAAGAGACTAAACATGTGTGGAAACTAGTGTGCACCAGCACAGCTCTGTATAAGATTAGACCGACCCTACTTTAAATACGGAACCACGCACGCGAGCCTTCAAATTAGGCAAACAACGGAGCGCTGACCCTTTTCCAATAATGGTAGCCATAGCTCGGTGCCTATGAAATTTACAGCAACTACCGCCTGTGGTGACATCATTCTAGCCCCTATTGGGTCGGTGTAATCAGACCCAATCACCAAAGCATAATGACCTCAAACTTTTTTGAACAGTAGTGTTAAATGAGATTAATACACGTACCTTCTTTTCAGTGGCACCAGACGAGGCAGACTTGGCATCCACCGGGGACATATGTGGGCCACCGGGCTGGTAGAAGGGAAATGTCGCACAAGCACATGGAACTCTCCAAATACTTGAGATCTTGGGATCCCCCATTCACTCCACATCCCGTTTTGAGCAACATCCGGTCTTTCCTAACTTCGCGTCACAATGGAATTTGATGTGTCAAAGGACTGTTAGAAAAACATTTCCAAAAAAAACGCAAAACCTCCTAGAGAGTAGGTTAGAAAACTGAGCGAGTATTAAAGACCTTTGAAGCACGAAAAGCCCAGAAAGCGGCAGTTCTTTCGTCTTCGCTTTTTCTGCATCCCCAAGGCAGGAAGTCCTTGCTCTGGTTCATCCAGAGCAACAGATTACCCTGCCTGTCGGTGATGTGACGCACGGACGCTGAACGACGGGACCCCACTTCATGTGAGTATCCACTCCACCTGTGTACATGAAGGTTTTTGATATGTGCTCGCAAAGGATCGAGGGGAAAGGAAAAAAATTTTTTTGTTGTTAAGGCTCTGCTGTATTACCAAATTAGCACCAACCCAATGGAAGAGAGCGCTCCAGTCTCCACAGAGATCTGGCATTGGCGGCAAACCCCATATAATGGGTCCACCTTCATAAGGGCAATTCTGAACCATTATGCAAACACAAGAGAACAATTGACTGTTGGTTAGATGGGCATGTCGTTTACACTGAAGTTAAATTACATTCAATTGTTTAGATTACAGTAGCAATATTAATATACATCTCAACGTGCTCTGAGTCATCGCCATGGTCAGCCAGCAGATATTGTTAAAACATTCATTCCCTGTGCCCGTGGAAAAAGACGGACAGAAAAACATGCCCTCCAGTCAGCTAACCCTGCAACCCATGGAAACCTCACAAAAAAAATGCATTCAGTTTGTTGTCAAAGATCCAATGGTATGTGGAAAGATGCTTTGATGAACCAAATGTCGATACACGACACCTGATGCAAGACCACCAGCAGGGTCCTCTATAAGGAATGTGATAGCTTCTACTCACGCATATTTATATCCTATAAGAATCAAACCTTTTCTCTGAGAATAACAGTATTTGCTTAACGGACACTTGGTCTTGTGCTTAACGTGTTATACACTTGCGATCAATGTACAATAATGTATCCTACTTGTCAATCCATATGTTCTTTTATAGTGTTTTTTTCTAGATATATAAATGTTTTGACATAATTAAGCCAGAGCACACATATGCCGGATGGTTGGTATACGTACGCCTCAAACTTAGCTTTTCCTATTTGTGTAATTTGACATTATATTAGTCTTGCGACTCGTGACTCTGTGGAACATCAGTTTAGTATATATTAATATCAGAGAATCTGTGAAGTGATTCTCCTCTTGACCAGCCAAACTCAGGCATCAATATGCAAGAATTACCTGCTAGAGACAAAAGGATATGTAAAATTTCCCTCCAAAAGGATCTGCATTCTTCAATGTGCTCGACCACAACTCAGCATCCGCCGAGGGTTTGTGACATTGTCACCCTTTAAAGATCACTGAGTCACCCAGATCAGGGTTAGGGACGGGTTGCCTATTTAGATTCAGGAAAACACTGAGCTAAGATGATCACTTCAAAATAATGACCCACCCTAGAGCTTGTGCCAGGCTACATCCTAGTCTTTCCATTCATCAAGATGTACTCTGACTCAAACTGGTTCTTTCTCATCACTAAACTTCAGCCCCAAGTACCAACGGGAGATTAGTCCCAAATTTGCATCAGGCCTCTCTTTCAAACAGGCAAGACGTCCCAGAGAATCCAACTAGTCTAATAATTGATACATTAAGTATCATTTGTTGCACCCTTTTTACAAGGGTGTGTTTGAACTAAGACACTGATGTTTCCTTCAGCATGTAGATCGCTTGCTTCTCAAATTGTCCCATAGCTACATGTCCTTTATTTTCTCTTCTCGTTACTGCTTTAACGTTTAACCCCTTTTACCTATGCAAACTGTATGCGTGTACGTTTAGAATAGTTTAAGTGTTTAATGTAGTTGATCACACTTGAGGTTGTTCATTGTTTGCTCATAACTGGAGTTCTCTAATCATGCAGATTTTTGCTACATGCTATGAGTAGTACTGTACATAAGAAAGTTATTTTTCCTGGTTGTTACCCGGAAACTTAACATTCTTAGCATTAACAGACCATTATAATGCAATTTTTATATCCACATTAATATATAATAATAAAAGTCTGGCCAAATTGATTGCATTTTAAATCTGCAATATAGATCCCTGAATCATGCAGCCCTATTGCATATGAAATGGTCACAGTGTGGGTAAACGAAAAGGTCGCTCGTTGAAAGACGTGCTTTAAGCTCACCCTCTGCCAGCCACAGCCACAGAACAGACTGGGTTCATGTTCCAAGAGTTTTGCATAAAAGAGAGCGCCACCATTGAGGGTCTCCGCTGGCATAGGAAAGGTGCTGTTGATGGGACACCGATTTTAGTCAGGTAAAAACTGTCGGCAGACCATCCAAATGAGACTGGTTGTTGGACGCGATACAGTAGAGACAGGCTTTACCCAGATATCTCTCAGAAAGGACACGCTGACCAGGATGAGATTCATCGCCCACCCCTGACCTTCTCACCCTCTGACCTCTGCTTGGAAGCAGGGTGAATGGGTCCACCAACATGCCTCACATGGATGAAGATAAGGACGGATTTTTAGTCAGATTTCTGTTTTGTATGATTTACAAGTACACTGTGATAGCAATCCACTAGAAATCAGACACCTGTCGAGTCCTCGGGGGGCCGCAAGCCCACATCAAAAGCCATCTTGTCTGTGAGTGACCTTGATGTCCGTCAAACAGCTGAGGTACTGCATCATGCAAAGACGATGGCAATCAATAAAAACGGAAAACGGTTAAGTTAAATGGCCCCATTCTTTCACTGTAGTAAATTTTCTCTCAAAATACTCATCTGTTGATGGTCTGTGTGTGTGTGTATTGAGATTTGACCCCACCATGCCAGAGTGAGTGTGTCTAAGCAGGATGGCGTGGCCATACAACAACGTGCGATGGGCCCTCCCTCCCTTGTGAAAGACTAGAAAGAAGGTGTAAAAACATGACTATACACAATTCAAGGGATGCATGTAGGTGTCTATATGGACTCTTGTCATGACAAACTCCAACAAGACAAGTTTTTTTGTCTTGTTGGAGACAGTATTACACAAAAGATTAACACAAAATTTTGTTACGAATAGAAACCTACCCATTTATCCAAATCGACTGCCTACAGTGGGCAAAAGAGGAAAAAAAGAGGAGGAGGACAAGAGACTGTCATGCTGAGTTCAGAAAAACAACGTGAAAACATTTTTCAGGTTATAAATATGTGCACTTTAATGGAGAATAACCCCTCATGCTTTTTCTAACTTTAATTCATTAAAAAAAAAAAAATGTTTTTTGGTGTACTATCCCTTTAAAGGTGACTATGACCTTATTCCTGATGTATGTGCTTTTGAACTAACCTCATTAAGCTCAGTTGTGTTAGCCAGCATCTCCTGAAGCGCACGCACAGATAACGACTGCTCCAGAATAAAGCAGCATATAGCCAGATCAGGAGGAACATTGCAGACAATGGACAAAACAAACAAAACGTGAAAACTGGGGAATCCAAAACATCAGATGTATTTCAGAATTCATGAACTGAAAACCGGCAAACCTGGGGCATTAGATTGTAGTTTCTAGAAAACACAGGCGATTTCCAAAACCCTCACAGGACAGACAGAGTTTAATCTGCTCCTTCAGGATAGTAGCAGTGCACTGTAGAACCACCTGGTCATCCTACAAAGAAAAAGAAAGTCAAGATGTCATTCTTAAAGTTATATATCAAGTTTTAAATAGGCCTAAACATTTTAGAACAGTTAAAAGGATAATTCACTCAAAAAATACAAAAATTCTGGCATGATTTAACTCACCCTAAAACCTTAGATGACCTTATTTTCTTTAAAATATATTTTGATAAATGTTGGTAGCCAAAGTATTTCGGTGCCCACTGGAACTTCCATCTTGTACCTGCCCAAAAAAAAAAAAAAAAAAAGAACAGTCTTTAACTTAACTTTAAATTTTTGTGATAAGCAAAGACAATATTATGTTTTTGTTGATGGGGGATTATCTGATATTGAGACTACTAAGAAGCAAAGGTAAATTTTTTGCTCTTTTGGCAATCATAGAAATCCAATTTGGATGTCTGGCAAGATATTAAAACACTTCCTGAAATACTTTCTTTAGACAAGTCATCAATGTTTTCTTTGTAACAGCATGTCCATAGCACACGTTGCTGCTAATAACATGCTTATTTGTAACCTTGATCAGGGCAGCACGTGCCATCTAATCCTGAATATAGCTCAGGTTACAGCCAAAACGCGACATGAGGCCGACTGAAAAGAATCAATTTGATTTTTACATTATTAAAATATTCAAGCCTTGTGAGAACCTTCTGGTAGGTTTATATGAAATCAATAACAATTCATTTGATCTTAATACAACAGTGCTAAGGCCTGTTGGTGGTGCTACCTAATTTTTGATGTGCAGACCCGGCCGCCCTCTGTAAAAACTCTATTCGCCATAACAAGGATGACCTCAAAAACGTCGAGAATTTAGATTGACAACTTCCTAATTGCTGCCCCTGCTTCACGCTTCAACGTATGTGATATCGTTGTCCAAATTGGCATATTTTATGTAGTTGTTTAAGCATTTTACAAAGAGTAACAGATGTAGGACGTTAGCATGTGACTTTATGAAGAAATCATAGGGACTCAAGGTTCCAAGAACAGTCCAAAACTTGACAGGTCTAGTCTCTGTGACAGTGGTGATTATGTATGTATGTAGTGTCCTCACTGACTGCACTGATAGATACATTCAAAGGGATGGAATGTACAGCCATAAGTGGGCTGGGTGTGAAAAAGACCGCCGTCCACACTGCACACATCTGCTAGCAACCTGAGACGCAAAGACACTCCCTGACAATATAGTCATTGTGAGACCACAATAAAAAATTGATTAATTTGTTGCATTGAATAAAAGTTTTATACCGTATGAAAAAGGGGAAGTGGTAAAGACAAGCATTTTCAAGCAAGAAGTAGAATATTTACTTTCAGTTCAGAAGTTTGGAAGTCTTTTTGTCATTAATACTGCAAGACTGAGTGTATTTTAAATTGTATTACAATTTAATTTTTTATGTATGACAACTTATGTGCATGTAAGAAAGGAACATGTACGTTTTTAGATATTATAAATTGCTATAGAAATAGCGTAAACTAAGTTTTCTTTTTTTAAATCAACTTTTTGCCGTTGCAACAATGACCTGCTGTGTGTCAAACGAAGTGCATGGTCAAAGACAGGTATTCAGCTGTAGTGGGGAGGTGTATTTGATTACGAGGTCACAAAAAAAAAAACTACATGTATAAAGATATTAGTCACATTTTTGAAACAGGCTCTCCTATCGAATTACAGTAACACAAACCTTAACAATTCTTTTTTCAATCAGGTTCTCCCCCTGACTTGTCTTCTCAAAGCTCCTCCTCATTCTCGGTCCCCCTCTATTTCAGGCTATAGCACCCGCTACATGCAATTCCCGAGCAGTGAAAGAAGCCAAACAGTGCAGACTGAAACTGAGCCATGAACAAATTTATGACTATTTATGCCAGTCAAAACTAAAGCATCATTAGCACAGTCTAATAGAGACAATGGCTGGGATGAACATACTCCAGAATAAATCTTTAAATGAAAGAATGATCCAAAGATGATCTGAAAAACTGTTGAAATACACACGTCCAGTCAAAAGTGTGGACCATATATGTAGAATTAGATTACACTGTAGAATTTTAGGAATATTAGTAAGAACATCCAACACAAAATAATTATGGCCAAGTGAAATCTTATGTACAGATATATTTATATATATTATATATATATCTAGATATTAGTTTGCCTTAGAGTTCTGTTCAACTCAAACCATTTTCCTCATCTGACTTCACAAGATGCAGATCCGTCTCCCTGAGATGTTTTGTAGTACAGTATTTTCAGGACGATTCACACAAGCTGGGCACTTTTTTAACTGCTTTTCGATTTCACTATCAAAGTCCACACTTTGTTTTTAATAGGTAAAAAAAACAAAAAATAGCTTTTTTCATCAGAAAAATCACACACAAGGCATAATCCCCGCATATTTGCCTACAAAACCTATTTTTCGATGAAAGTGTCACACGACTTTCCGGATCATGAGAAAACTAAAAAATAACTATGTCCAAACGATTTGACTGATAGTGGAAGTTTCTTATTTAACAGTTAAACTCGGTTTTTGAAATGTTCCAGTTAATCAAACTGCTTCCAGTTTAATATGAGCTGAAAAGACTCATAGAGGCTGACATAAAAGTGGGAGGACACGTAACGGACTTTTTAAATAGACTGAAACAAAACAGGTTTTGGTTTAGGACAAGCTGAAGAATGCTGCTAATCCCCTTCTCTGGTATATAGACTTCAGAGCTCAGAGCCGACAGACAGCAGCATCACAAACAACAGCAGCACAACACCTATTATGCTCGAACTCTGCATTGGATGAACTCCATACTGTGTTCCAAATCTTTTCAATGCATCCATGGATCAGGCCAGTTTTTAAGCTCGGGTACGAATGACTTAGTGTTCATGTTGACATAACTACAACACAGCCAGCCAGACATTTACAACACTACAGTGTCAGAGGACGGGCTCCACCCCCATATAGATGACTTGACAATATAGAGTGCAACTGTATATTATGGCAGTAATGGGCCTCATTCTTACATCCAAAAATTATACATCTTTGCCCTGTATATTTAGTCTGTAGCCTAGATTTATAATTTAGTCCTTGCAGTATGTTGCCTTCATGCTTCTGTGCGGAGTGCCAAGTGTAAAGTCCTGTTTCAAACAGTGACAATCCAACCTCTATGTAAAAATAGACAACAATGACAGCAAATCCACACACCTGCTCGTGTCACTCCACATTCATCCAAACACATCCATTAAAACTCTGCATGAGCTGTCAAACGTGGTCAAACATACCACTGACAATATACAATAAAAAACAGTGTAGTTCATGATTCATACACCTTTCAAACATGAATTTCTATGACTTTACAGTCAATTACGCTCATTAAGAAATCTAATTTATAATGCATAAATAAACACATTATCACATATATAATTATAAGGTATAGTTAGAAAACTAATCAATTAAACTAATTCAGATGTAAAATATTGTCAACCGTAAACTCCACTGTTCCGTAAAAAACTGGATTTCCTCCTCTCCCTCCGCTCCGTCTGCCATGGTGCAGTAGATCTACAGGCACTGGCAGTAGAAGTCAGATTGCCGTCCCCATCTCTTTCCTTCTTCTCGGCTGGGACAGATCCCTGCCTCAGTTTTCCCACAACTCTCTGTGATGCCACGGACCGCAGGCTGCCTGGTCTCCCCGTATGGGAGTGGGAACGACTCAGAGTCTCCAGCTATCTGGTGCACGTGTTCAGAGAGGATTAACAGGGGCAGCTCCACTTTCTCTCTTCTCACTGCTCCACATCAAAGGGGAGGAGGCACCACACTCATTAAACTAACATTATCACTCTGTTGGGTTTAGCTACTAGGATAATAAAGGATACATTGTTAACATCTTTTTATGATATCAGGGACTGATGCTTTTTATTTAATAAGTAATACCTTGCTCTCTTAATGCGATTCTCTGAACTGGATTGTGGTGCTTGAGATATTCAAAATAACATAAAACAATTAAAAACTGACCAATAAAGTAATTTTTAATTATCAATATTGGGTTTATAGAGCCTTAAAGCAAGAGCTTGTATTTGGGTAGAAATTATAATTTAAATATCCAAACTGGTGTTTTCCTACCCGATCTCATGATACAAGACAAAAACCATTTTGCTAAACCTGCAAAACAAAATTTGTTTGTCCCAGATCCCTCATATATACGTAAAAATTAAATTAAACTGACCTCCTATAAAAAAAACAACAACAGAAAGTGAAGCTATTAAAACAGATTTTATTAAGAACAAAGAAAATTTGTGACAGCTCACAAACATAAAAAAAATAAAATAAAAGCATTGTTCCCTAAAGTATTAATTGTCAAGTGATTACACAACCAGTTTCAGATCACAGTCATTGGGGTACACTGGATATTATTTAATCAAGATAAAAATGAAAGAACTAAACTTTTAAAGTGGCAACGGGTTCCAAGCAGACATTCGCACCCTCATGCGAGGCCAGCGGGGAGAGCTCTCTGTAGTGCCTCCTTGCAGTCGGGACGCCTGAACTGAAAGGCTGGAGGGGGACCGATCGCAACTTTTACTTGAGTTCATCTTCAGAAATCACACCATCAAGTGATAAAGCAGCAAAAGGTGGAAACCCAAATGGAGGACTGGCATTCAGCCATGAGGGGGTTTCCTTGTCACTTTCATTCAGAGAGACTTGATCCGTTTTGAAGTCTTCGGCTGAGCTTGTGTCTTTGAAGAGATTCATGGCACCATCGGCTGGAAGAACATTGGATCGTCTTGCTCATTGACCACCAAGTGTGGCACTTCTGATCCAAGAGTTTATGAGATCAAGTTCCTCGAAATCCTGCTCTGTTTGCCTGCAGAGAAACTGATTTTCAGTTTTGTCTGTTGTGGCAAACTGGATCCTGCATCCACAATCATTTGTCAGCTGAACATTAGGGGAAATTTGTGACATCTTGCAAACCTCTTGATGATTAAAATCAGTAATCAGCTCATGATCGACCGACTCCACACCTGAATCAGGGCTAGTGTCACGTATACCTATGAAAGCCTGATTTGCTGGTGGAGATCCCACAGGGCTCTGCTCTGGTGGTCTCTCTGACACTCCCTCGTGACTGATAGAGCGACCGAACCGTCGAGCACCTTGTCTCCGAAGACGTGTGGGTCCCCTTTGAAGGGATTCCTGTGGTTTTTCCAGAAACTGAGGTGCTGTCCGTGATGTCCGAAGAAGCAAGGTCAAAGCACTAAAGCCCCTAAGTCGCTCAGCCACGGACAGACGCAGATGGGGTCTTTTTAAAACCAAGAGTTGAATCTGCCATCTTGTCTTGCTTATAATTCTTTAATGTTTTTAACTTTGGCTTCTTGCACTTCTTTGACACCCACCTTCTTCTCCATGGTTACATTTCCCTGCTCATTTGAAAGGGTCAGACTTGCAAACATTGGCCAGACCCTGTTATCCATCTCAGTTTCAGCTCTACCAACTCCTTTTTTCAACTCCCCGGCATCTCTTCAGTACATGACTCCCAGCCGTCACCTCAGGTTAGGCTTATGGCATCTACGAGGACGAGATCGGTGTCTTAGAGCGATTCTTCACTTTTTTAGACTCTTTTACGTGGCTGCTCTTCTGGCTGCTTCACCTCTGGCTCATTCTCTACTTCTGTGCTTGCATTTATCGGAGCCCGACCCTTTGTTTTTGCATGACAGATTGTATTACCTTGCATTCTCCTAACTGCTCAAAGTTTTCATTTTCAAGCACGGTCCAACATTCATCATCACAGGGGTTCCTCACTTTCCTGTCGTTGAAATGCAAGATACTTCAGATCCCATGTTCAGACAGTCATTAGGGCTTTCTACAAAACTGCAATTGAGAAGATCAGGGTCATCGCACACCTCTTTTCCAACAACTGCAAGATAAAAAAAAAAGAGAAGAGAACACGGAAAGCTTTATATTATGTACTAAGATGTAAATAATAACTAAAATACTGGATCTTTTATTCTGCTGTAGCTCTCAAATTTGAAATGTGTTCATGTAGATTCAACCAATCATTCTAATAAAAAGACTGATCCAAACCTCCTCCTGGTCCATCAATGAGGATAAGTGGTATCTTTACATCAGCATTTGTAAGTTGTAAGCCACTTTTACAGTCAGGCTGTTCTTGGTGTTCTTCACAGTTTTCAGATTCTTTGTGTGTTGGTGTCTCTGAAAGCTAAAAATATTAAACCAGGTTAGCAGAAGGAAATAAACAATACTTAAAATAAAAGTTACAAAATATCAAAAACACAGGCAAAAAGAAAAGCAATCGGTTAAAAAAAAAAAAAAATAACATACATGGTTACTGCTGTTGCCACTGGACACAGCAAAAAATCGGAGAGATTTTTTCTCTGACGCACATTTTCTTCTTGTGCTGGAGCCCTGAAAACCCCAAAACACACGTATAAGCCTGATATGCTACTTTTTGTAAATTAGAACTCATCCCCAAATTGTTTGGTAATTTTAGTACAGTGTAGAGTGCAATTGTGATATAGTACTTAAGTGATTTCCGCTGTTCTCTAATGTGGTTTCTCTTCTTGGGAATGGGATCTTCTTTACCACACTTCTCTTCCAGGGGACTATGACTGCTTACAGATTCTAAGAGATTTTTGTGAAGCAACTTTGTTGTGTTAATATTCTGCATTAATCAGGTGATGAGCTGGTAAATACACGCATTAACAGACTGACCTTGTGGCTGGGTGATGGTTGTCGGTCCTCTCTTAGGTCATGCAGAGATCGCCTGAACACAATGATACAATAACAAACACATAATACTGTCCTCTGCAAGTAGTCTACTCTATAAAGTCATTTGAAACCAGACAATATTAATAGTTATCAGGTAAATCACAAATGACCTTTTCCTTGCAGATCCTTCAAGTTCAGGAAGTTGATTTCCTCAGCGGCTTTGCGTTTGACTGTAACTGGTGATTGAGGGATGGGGCTTTTTGAGAGAGGAGTCACTGCAGAGATTAAAAAATATATATATATTTTTTTTTTTGATAAAGAGATATTCATTAATATGAAGGCACTACCCATGCAAAAATATTTGTGGCTCACCGGGCGTGACATCTAAGACTATTGGAGGTCCAGTGGGAGTACGACATGGCTTCAATTTGGAAAAAAGCATCTACGAATATTTCTGAAATAATATTTTGATTAAAGTCTTATAAATATAAACACACACACATAAATATGTATTATATATTGAGCACAAAAGTTTAGGGTTGGTAAAATTGATTTGATCAGAAATACAGTAATGTATTATATAATAACAATTAATATAATTATAAATATATATATTTTTAAATGTAATATGTTTGTCATTTCCCTTCAGAAATCATTCTAATATGCTGATTTAGTGCTCAATAACCATTTTCATTTTCACATTTTTAAATGTAGAAAACTGCTTAATATTTTTGTGTAAACTGTAACAGATTTTTTAAAGAATTCCTTTTATATAAATAATATAATTATTAAAAACATAGGATCAAATCAAGGATGACACCACATATTTATAATGTCTCACAATCTCACCACCAACACTTCGCCTCCGTTGTCTTCTCACACTTCTGTAAACACTGAGTCCTGTCCTCTTACTAAACATAGCGCCACCTGCAGGAGAGGGCGTCTCGGCTCCTCCTGTTGTTTTTGATGCCTCCAGTATACATGATGGAACAACACCTGATAGACAAAGTTCATGAACAAGTTTACACAAAATAAATGATACTAAAACCAGCAAAGGGCCGGTCAACCAATTGTTCATTCTAATCTCATATCTTTACCAATACGATCTGCATGAAGAATAAGTGATTTGATCACTGATGTCTGCTGGTCTAAATGTTTCTCAGTATCCAGACTGAGTTTGGAAGGTGGTGGTGGACACTGAAGCAGGTTAGGAGCAATAACAACAGCCAGGCTGGTAGCATGCATTCTGTTTTCACTGCATCTGACAAAGACAAACATGAGGAAAAACAGGACTAAACAATCATAATGAGCTTGTCCATTTTCTGCATGTCTATGTAAAGCATTTGTTGGATGCTCTCAATTACCACAGACAATAATGTTGAATACACCGTAAAGATTGCAGAAAAATAAAAGAATATTCCTTTAACATGCACAGATTCAAGGAGTATTAAAGACTCAAACAAGTAAGCTGCAAATTTTCAAATTGCAATCAAATGTGAAACCTCTCTGCAACTTGGCGCAGAAAGGTGCAGAGGTATCTGAGTGCACGTGCGTTGGGATGAAGGAAACAGAGCTGTTTATGAGAAGAATTGTTGTTCTGTTTCTCGCTCCCTCCTGGTCATGTGGTCATCTCAAGCCCCTGGCCTGAATCATAGGGATCTGCAGGTCTGAAGGGATGAGAGGAGACGGCAGCTCACGCAGGAACTGCTTGATGAGAGAGGCAACGTCATAGGGCTGCAGAAAGGCTGAATGCGAGGGATGGAAGACTGGCTTTCCCTGCTCCAGATCTGCCTATGAAACAGAAGCATTTGGCTGCTTTCCATTTTAATATACATTTTAAAATGTAATTTATTTTAAGCAAACCATTGCTCCAGTCTTCAGTGTCACATGATCCTTCAGAAATCATTCTAATAATCTAAATCTTTAATCAATTAAAATTAATATTGATGCGCAGTTAATTCTTACTATTATCAATATTAAAAATAGTTTTTGCTGCTTAAGATTTTTGTGAAAAACATGATATATTTTTTTCAGGATTCTTCGATCAACAGAACAGCATTCATTTGAAATAGAAATCTGTAACTCCGTTTTCTTATAAACATTTAAATCTTTTTACTGTCACTTTTGATCAATTTAATGCACCCTTGCTGAACAAAAAAAACATTAATTTCTATATACAAAACATATTCACAATATTCCTGTTTTAAACTGTCATTTTGATCAAATAAATACAGCCTGGGTAAGCATATGAAACTTGAAAAAAGAAAAAAAAAAACTTTTGACCAACAGGTTATAACTAGTGGAACTAAAAAAAAGTGCACATGTAAATGTAAAGGTCAAAACATGAACCTGAATAAAAAGGTGGTCATCCATTAAAACAATAATTCACTGTATATATTTAACATGAAATTACTAAAAAGACATGTCATTGTGCTCTTGTGACATGAGAGATTTGAAGGAATTTACCCTTAGAGCTCGAATTCGACTTAGTGATCCAGTCTTCCTGAAAAGACCCTCTGTATGCAGGTGTTGTGACAGATACCCACAGGCCTCCACCAAAAACCTGAAAACCAGCACATCAGACGCATACAAAACCAACCACTATCAGGATTCACTCGTGAAACTCTACTTTATTTTTGATTATTTACATTTTTTAACAAGCGAGATAAGTTATCAAACATACTGAGGTACTGTACCGCCCATCTCAGACAGTTCATGTTGTGGGAGCAAGTGCAGGTCACGTCCAAAAGCAAAGCTTTCACTGTGACGCGCTCTCCTTAAAAAACAAATTCAATGTGTCAATGATACTAGATATTTAAGCAACAAATAAATGCCCGTCGTTTCAATTAGAATCTACGTTTTTTTTACCTTACTAAAAGTTTGTTCACAGTTTGAATATCCATTTAGAAAGTTCTTCCAGTTTTTCACGCACGCGGATACCGACAGCTTTGAGCGCGTGAATGATAGCCACCACGCGCAACGCTCTTCTGTTAAACCAGCCATTACTTGACGGTCTGTGATACCGAAAAATCTTTCTGTCCAAATTCGGAATGTTTTTGTTAATTTGATAATTAATTTACTGGCACAGTAAAGTCATGGAAACGGTAACTTGGCTAATTAGTACGGCGGTGGATGTGGAGACGATGTTTTCGTAACGTACGAAACCACCTGTACTGATTGGTGGCAGGCAGGACGTTTCCGCACGTATGCAAATGAGCAAACCTTATGCAAATAAGCCAACGTGAGACAAGAATTTAGAAGCGTATTTCTTCAGCTTTGACAATTTTCTGAATTCATCAACAACAACAAAAAAATCTTCCTACTACTATTTATGACAGTATAATGGAGGGTAATTTGGGATGATGAGACGAGCAATAAACTTTAAAACGAGCAATAAACTGGATAATTATATATATAATAAACTGCATATCTCTAGTCATATTTTTGTTTAATTTCTTCGAATGTTGGAAAATGTGAAATAACCATAAAAAACACAAACAATCGGATATTTATATATTTCAGATGTTTTTAAAATATTATTCGTTTATAGTATGATTTAAAATGTTTCATGCATGCATCACCCCATTCTCAAATGACACAACTAAGGGGTAGATTTGCAACCATCATATATAGTTATTTTATTAATAAAAAAATACAAATAGCTAATTTAATATTCCTTGCAAGTGTCACTTAATTCTAAATCAGTTATTTAAATAAGGATCTTTTTTGGAAAAAAACAAACAAACAAAACAACAACAATGACAGCAGGATTACTTGGAGCCATTTCGGTTTATGTCAAATGAATTCACATCCATTTATGAGTCACTCATATTGCATCTAATTATCAACAACAACAAAATGCAAGTCAATAAAAGGATCTCATAGCAAAATAGCTATATTTTGAATTGAGTGAACTGAAATGCAAAGAGTTGGTAAACAGAGCCTTTTATTGATGGGTAGATTTTGACCGTTTTAATCAGTACAGAGACTGTCTGCATATTTGAACATGATGAAAATACATTTTTAGGAACCCTTGTTGACATACAATGACTCAGCTTTATAAAATAAATGACATTTCACAGGTAGGGGCCACAAGCACAGATCACTTCATGTTTGCAACAAAATCTTCTCCTTTCTTGATGGAGCCCTTCAGTTCATCCATGGCTTCAGCTACCAGCTTCTCCTCAAACGCAGAGATTTTGCCAAGACCAAGGTTCTTTTCAATGCCGTTTTTCTGAGAAAAGGAGGAAAAAATTCAAATTAAATCTTCATAAAACAAACAAACAAACAAATAAACAGAAAGCCTATTCTACTTTACCAGGTTATCCTTGTTACTTTGACCTTGTATGATCTAAAAACAACAAAGTAACTTCTAAAGAAGGTCTAGCTAGACTTACCCCGAGGAGGAGAGGTGTAGAGAAGTATTTGCATTCTGTCTCCTCAGATCTCACAAATGCACATTCAACAACACCCTCTTTTCCATTCATGGCATCAAGAAGGGAGAATGTGAACCTGGCTCCAGCATAGGCCATGGACAGAGTGGCAGAACCTATGGACAGAGACATATTCATATTTTAGATCTTAAGCATCTGCACAACTAAAATACCAGCAACACAAATAAACCAAACTTTAGTTCTCACCTGCACCAGCTTTAGCTTTTACAACCTCAGTTCCTGCTTCCTGGATCCGGCCTGTCAAAGCAGACAGCTGATCTGTAGGGAACTCAACCTTGGGAGTGCACTGTTACAACACACAATAAAATAAGAATCTTAATAATTTTACCAAATAGCCTAAAAAAATCTGTTCAAAAGCAATCACATCCAATCAGAAGTTATTTGATGTTTATGGTACTGGATTTTGGACCAATGAGATTCAATTGTGGGTGGGGTTATGCAGTGCAATGCCAATGAACTAAAAAACAAGAAACCCACAAAAATATCCTGCCAAAAAACTTATGTTTATTGTTTCATATGTTTATTGAATAAATTAGGTTTTTTTCTTACCTGTGAAATGAGAGGAATGATGGTCTTTCCTGCATGACCTCCAACAACGGGCACGTTTGACTCTGGCGGGATCAAGGCCCTGGAATATATTGCAGTAAAGGTGAAAATTTTTGATTAAAAAAAAAAAAAAAAAAAAAAACTTTATTGCAGTAAAGGTGACAATGAACAGACTTAGTAAATATGTTTTCTGGTGATGGCATTAAATAAATAAATCTACACTTAAATTTAAACTCTATATTGAATTTATAGAACTCACTTTGAGCTCAGCAACAAAAGCGTTTGCTCTGACAATATCAAGTGTTGTGACACCAAAGACTCTGTTGGGGTTGTAGACGCCATGTTTCTTCATCACCTCTGATGTGATTGGGATAGTGGAGTTCACCTGAAATTTACAAAATGAAAGTTTAATGTGAAACAGATGTATAGTGCTATAAACCCTTGTCACCTTTGAGCAGGTATTAAGTGATATCTCAGCAATGTAAGCCTCCTGAGATCTTATACTTACTGGGTTTGAAATGATGCAGATCATGGCCTGAGGGCAGTGACGGGCACAAGCATCAGCTAATGTGGCCACGATGGTGGCATTGGTGTTAAACAGATCATCACGGGTCATACCTAGAAAAATATACAATATTAAGAAATTGTGGTGTGTTTCTATAAATTTCTAATTCATAATTAAGCCCATTTTACATCACCAAGCCAATCAACATTTTTTGTTGAATATCCTGTTTCACATATGCACACAAAAAAATGGGTTTACAAATGCCATTCCATGCTGACTTTAGATCCAATGAAAAATAATAAAATAAAAAGGTAAAAAAAAATATATATATATTATTCTTATATACCCACCAGGCTTCCTTGGGACACCAGCAGGGATGACAACAACTTCACAGCCTTTCAGTGCAGCACCCAGCTGATCTGCTCCCATGTAGCCTGCAAGGCAAGACAGTGAACACTATAGCAGACCTGTTTAGGGTGCTTTCACACTAGCACTTTTGGTGCACATCTGGGGGGGTTCGATTGACGTCAGAGTTCGGTACGTTTGTATGACGTGAACGCTCATGATGTGTTACATGGGTGAATCTTTCATAAGAGGTTATAATCATAAATAAGATGCATTTAGAAAAGACATAGGGTGGATTTTCATTGTATGCCAACTTTAAAAAGTAGCAAATTTGATTTCTCTGCAACTAATAAAAACTCAAAAATTAACCATCTCTGTACCTGTGACGGTGGCTCTGGTCTCAATGTGACTGAGGTCAGCAGCTACTCCAGGAGTGTGGGCAATATCGTAAAGTGAAAGCTCGCTCACCAAAGGGCTGTTCTTCAGCAGGAGAGACAGGGGCTGCCCGATGCCACCTGAGGCACCCAAAACAGCTACTTTTGCATTGTGCTGCAAGGAGGAAAAAAAATTGCAATGTGTCACAATATATGCTGATCCACCTTACTCTTATCATTAAAGTGCCCTTTGATTCCATAGGCCAATAAATTTACTGCTTTGAATTGTTGCATTTTATACATTAATCATAATCTGGTTGTAAAAAAAAAAAGATTAAATTAAAAAAAAAATGGAACAACCACTGAATGCAAATGTTAAAAATGATTGTATGTGTGTGTTTCTATGCATTTACACATGTAGGTAGCACAACCATATTTTGTTTAACTTGACCTTGGGACCTTTTCAGTCTGGAAAAATGCCAGCGGGAATTTTACTACCACTCATGCCCAGAAGAAGGAGGGTTTAAACCAAGTGATTAAGGACTCTGTAAAAAGTTTAGACAGTACAAAGAAGGCTGTATTGGCATATGAATGTGTTTAGAGCAAGCAAACAAACTGGTTTTATTCAAATGGCAGTTGAACTGCATGCATTGCATTGTGTCAAAAAAGAACGGCAAAGACTTTTATAACAAAGAATCTTTTATATGCCACAGACTCCCAAATATGATCATCCTCACGAGAAGGACATTGTCATGTATAAAGATCCAATCTGTACTGTGAAAATGTTATATTATTAATGTGTAAAAATATTATTTGCAAAATATTACATTGCATTTGTTACATTCTACTCACTAAAGTACTCTATTGTTGGATGTATTGTTTATTCATATAAAGAGAATATTTGACTAGTTATTCATTAATAAAATGACCCTCGCATTTTATATTTTTTCTTATGTTTATTTTCACATTTTACCGTTTTAAATTTTTCCAATGGTACCCAGATCTCAGTTTGAAAACCCCTGCTGCATAGAAATTAAAGTATAAGACTTCTAAAGCACAAAACATATCAGATGGCACATCTGACAATATCTCTGTAGCACTTGCCTTTTTCCCATGGCCTTGCTTTTCACAAAACAAAAGCTACATTAAGCCTGATCTCTCATTACAGATCAAGACCACTACACAACAGTGAGCCAAGCAGCTGATCACAGTCATGACCTTTCAAAAGGTGGACGTGAGTCAAAGTGATACCACCTCTAACTGGGACGATCTACACAGGCAGATAAACGAGCTGGCTAGGTGGACTGAAAACCTTCTCATGCCAGATAGCAGGATTTCAATAGATTCATGGGGAATCCTGAATGATCCTCGCAACTTCCATAAAAACGAATACCATATGACTAAGACAGGACTTATGTTTAAAACGCCTACACTGTCAATTTGCTGGCTAAATGTCAAGCAAGTTAATTTCTCGGTTAACTAGATGTAAGTTAACTTAACTTAGTATCAATTATACTATTGTAGTCTATGGCTTAGAAACACGAAGGAGTAAAGGAAAAATGTAGATTAGGTAGGCTATTAATCTCAGTTTGTTAACGTCATCGCACATTCACACAAACCATGGAGGCTAATGTTAGCGCACTCGCATGTTCACAAATATGAGGTTTTACCTGGGAGGAGGTGGACAGGCTCCGGAAGAGGGTGGCGGTAGGTCTAGCGATGCGGGAGAACATGGTGGCTCGATTTTCTGTAGGTGCTTGCTGTTTTAAAATTAATATTTGATATAGGCCCCTCCTGACTGTGACTCCAACGTCCTCTACAAGACAACCGGACGAGAACGAGCCTACGGCGCAGCCAAGCTTTGTTGACGCTACGAGCGGCCGGCCTTCTCTGATTGGTGTAGCAGTGTGTATGTAGTACTATGATTGTACAGAATATTTGTCAGTCACATTCAAAGGGGGCGGGGTTTATGGTCGCCTAATCTTTCAATGGTTACATACATTCTTTCGATCGATCGGACTGGGCGAAACGTCATTGAAACTTTTCTTAGAATTCAATTTTTTTTATTACTGAAATTTAGGAGAGTAGTATACATTTTATTTTTTAACAAATACTCTTTTAATGTATTTTTTTTAATAGTACAATATTAACCGCAATCAAGACTTCAGATTTAGTACTGAATTTGTTTAACCTTCCGGGACCATGATTCTAAAGTTACCCTGACCTGACCCATTATAACTTTTGAGATTAAAATAGGTCTCTTCCTGTAATTCTCAAGGCATTGGACAAAGTTTTTGTGTATTTTACCGTCTTTATACAGTCTATGGTATTTACACATACCATGTAGTATACCGCATGTATACTGTGCAGAGTATTACTAAGTTTGAAATATAATAACGTTACAACGTTTTTGCATGCCTGCATCAACAGACTGCCGAAAGTCAAAACAACAACAACAACAACAACAACAACACTGAATTCTGCATACATGTTTTACATACAATTTTAATTACTGTTTTAATTACTACACACTGTGTAGTACAATAGTATAGAATTCCATCCCGAACATACCGCCCCTTTTCCTCTCGTGCTCCCTCCGAACTGACCAATCATCTTTCACGATCTCTGACAGCTGACCAATCAGAGATGGGCTTGCGTTCTGCTGCGAGCTTTATATTTCCGGGGCTGCTTCAGGAATGTAAACTATTCAACATGGAGACAGTTGATAAGCTGGAGGCGATGGTAAGCGGTTTTTCCCCCTTTCTCTCTTTTTAATGTTTTCAATTGTAAACCGACCGTTTGCGTCTAACTATAAACAACACAGGTGCCTTTACGACAGACAACATAATGTAGAAGAAACACGAAGAATTACGTGTTCTGTGTAACGTATGCCTCTGACTTTCCCTGAGGTTGGAGGGGAGAAAATCACGAAAAACATGTAACGTTAGCTGGATGGCTAACCAGTGCCGCTGCTAATGTCTTTAATCGTTTATATTTACAGCGAAAATTAGCCGTAATATGATTAATTTACTATAATGTGCATATTTTGAATCGAAACTATGGCATTCATTCCGAAAAGTGTTAATTTTGCTGCTGTGTGAAGCGCTGATCGGCGGCGAGGGAGCTGCGGGTGCATGAGGGCCTGTGCGTGTGTCCGCGAGACCGCGCGCTGCATCCCATCCCCAACTTGCTCCTTATACCTTATTCCAAAAGATATTTAAATATGCGTGAACACTATGGGTTTATATACACATCAAGTCATTGTAGCAATTGTTATTAACTGATAACAATTTATATAAAAGGTGTCCATTGCTTCTGGAAGACGCACAGACCTCTTCGTAGAAGTTTAGCTTTTGTAGACTCTGATAAATTGTATGGCTGCATAATCTCATGAAAACTCTATTGGCATTCTGTTTAAGCAAAACTATAATAACATGCATTAATATTTTTGTTTATCATGAGTTCCAGTATCATTAGGAAGTGGAGACAACAGGGGGCGCAGTGTTGCTCTTTGTAGCGAACTAATATTAGTAACTTTACCTAACTGCCAGTGTCAGAATCGCCATATAATAATATTACTAATAATTCTAAATTCATACATATGTTATTTTGAGTAAAAAATGATGCCTGTTACCTATTAAATTAAATAATGTAAAAAAGCTATAATGACCAAAATGCCATAAGTACTCGCTTTTTAAATGGTTGCCTTTATTATGAACCATCTACATGTATGCATCTCAGCACTATTATGTTGTAATGTTTATGTGACAACTGTGTTTTTTTCCCCAGGCGTTTTGTTGACATTATTTACATGCAAATGGACCGGCCTGAATGCGTACCGTCTGTCCAGTGCCCCTTTTATATTGTACTACTGATAACCCAGTTATTAAAGCAGTGCAATGTTAAAAGGGCATTGGCCAGGGATTTTTCTCAAAGGTAGGGTCAACCCGCGTGGCCAGCCACATCAAGTGCTGTTAACAGGTGCTCTGACTTCATTGCACTACTGTATTGGACAGCTAGCAGTGCAATAGTATTGTCAAAGCATCTGAGAGCAGCTTTGCACAATGTTTGAAGTTTTCAAAGAGGTGCACCGTCTCATTTGGCATATTGTTTGTTTTCTCTGTTTTACAGGTCATAATGTCTCATTCATCCTAATTCTTGGGACCCTATCAGTATTGCCTCTGCTGTCCACTGTGTTCAGAGTAGTGCAATATTGCTAATAGGGTTTCAGGTTTTAGGTTGTACCCTCATTCAGATGGGCCACTAAATGCCGAAGCATACAAACAGCAATCAACCCCTGAATTAAATCTTCTGAATGCTGAAGAATTATGATGTTTAGATCTGTGTCCTTGTAGTTCCAGAAAGCAGAAGCTGATATAGAATATGTGGAAAAGCGGCTGAAATTCGACTTCATGGCCAATGCGCGAGAAGCGGGCACAGTTGAGGTACATTTGTATTAATTTGTTAATTTTAAATACTAAGTGAGTCTGTCTTTCTAAATCTGTGGTTGTGTATTTCAGGGAAACCCTGTTCAGTTGCTGGAGAACTTGTCGGCGATCAAAGCGCGGCATGCGGCCCTGTGCGCACAGGTGGAGGAGATCGCGGTGGAACAGAAACGATCCATGGACTCAATACGAGCTCACCTGGACACCACAGTGCTGATGGTTCAACAGCTGCAGAACACAGCAGATGTGCAGGTATTCGTTCAGTTGTGCAACAACAGCCCATATCTAACAAACCAAAGGGTCCATGTCCATCTTACTACACCACAGGCCATACACAATTATTTTACCATGGTTAAGGGGTGGTCTTTGGAGAAATGAAGTAGTTTCATGAGGTTTTTGGGTTCGGACTATATGTGAGCTAATGGGAAATCTTGTGTTCAAGTTCCACCACTGACAGAAGAAGAACAAGAAGCGAGAGATGTTCTCTGCTCATCCGTTGCTGCGTTAAATGTAGAGGTTAGATGTTTTGTAATGCTTTTTATTACCATAATTACACAACTACACTACCGTTCAAAAGTTGGAGTTGGTAAGATTTTTTTTCTTTAAGTTTCTTATGTATACCAAGGCCTTATTTATTTGTTCAGATACAACATAGATATTATTACAATTTAAAATAACTGTTTTCTAATTTAATAAATTATGAAATAGAATTTATTCCTGAATTTTCAGCATCATTACTTTTCAGTGTCACACGATCCTTCAGAACTCATTCTAATATGTTGATTTGTTTATCAATTTTGAAAAATTATTCTGCTAAATATTTTTGTGGAAACAATATTTTTTTTTTCTCCAGAATTATTTGAATTATTATTATTATTTTTTTTTATGGTCAATTTTCTAATATTATAAATGTCTCGACTGTCACTTTTGACCAATTTAATGCACCCTTATTTAATAAGTGTGTTAATTTCTAAAAAAATAAAAAATAAAATAATTACTGACCCTAATTTTTAAACAGCAGTGCATGTACCTGTTAAAATGTAGTTATTTGTGAAGTTTTGAGGCAGAAGCTACTTTGAGTTAGTAAATGTTTGTTTCTTTAGGCCGTGCTGACAGAAGAACCTCAAACTCAAGCACAGTCTGAATGTAAGGACAGAAGAAATATATCAACATTAAGCAGCTGTAACATTGGCACAATCAAGAATTATATTGTTTTTTTTTTTTTCCTCTCTTGCAGCACAGAATGTGCGTGAAGAGGTGTCTGAGGGGACATTTGAGACTGTCCCGCGGAGTGTGGGGAAACTACGTGGTAAAAGCTTGAAAAACAACCTCTGAATGACCTCAACACACCGTTCTATAAGCAGTTATCCGAGTACTTCTCAGATAAGAACAGGTTTGTCTGGTCATATTTGTGCAAAAACATCACCTCTAACGCTGAGTCCTAACGTGATTGATAATGCACTGTAACTTAAGACAACTACATGGTTTTACTTGGACAAAGAAAAGTGTTTTTTAATACATTTTATCTAAATATTTTCATTCTTGTCTCTTCAGGGGGCCAATAAGCACCCAGAGGATGAAGAAGCTGAACATGAAAGTCAGTGATTCTGCACTGAAGACCTTACAGCACCTTAAACTCATTGAGCTGGATAAAAAAGGACTTGTGTCATTGCTGGCAAAAGACTGAGAAACGGGGACAAATTAGATGCACAAACCCCACCAAAACGTGTAAATCCTCCAGTTCCTTCCACCTGTGTGCTAAAGTAAAACCCTTCTTACACTTTGATTGGATCAGATGTTTAGAACAGGAATGACAGTGGACTTGAAAACATTTTTTAAAAAAAAAACATTGCTTCCGTGAAGTTCAGTATATCCATTAATCAGGATTGCATACATTTAAAAGAAAATAATCTTCTCATTCTTTTTAAGGACTAAACTTATTTTTTTCCTGTTATTTTTCTATCCTATTTCCTCTGCACAATGTTATGCAGCCATTATTAAATTATATCATGACCTGCTGTGGCATCATTAGATTTGTATAATTAAGAAACTGTACAGCATAAGAGTTTATATTTTTTTTTGTAAAGGAAAACAGGGTGTTGTCATTTCAGATCTCAGTGAAGCAGAGGAGAACGTATTTCAAAGTAAGATTCAGTGTATTCACTTTTTTTAGGTTACTGTTGTAATTACTTTGAGTATGCAATAAAATATATTTATATATATATATGCGTCCTTTATTTAAAAGCTACTGAATACAACAAGTCACTGGCAATACATTGCTGTAGCAACAACATCAGAACCCCAAATGGAATTTAAAACATATAAATGGATTACACCTATTTATTAAGGTCAATAGTAACATCAAAGCTCAGATTTTTAATGTACATAAGAACAAGTTCAAAGGTTAAGTTTTTTATTTGGAACATTTTCTTTCATTAAACAGTGAATTCAACATAAAGGAACACAAACCACATGCCTTCATCTAAAATGGTAACGATTCAGATGCAAGACATCAGGATCGGCTCGTCTTTAACAGTGCCAGATTGACTCTGAAACTGTCTGCTCAAGAACTCTATTAAAAAAAAAAAAATAATGAAATGACAAAAATAAAATTGTGGAGCATTTTCAACCAGGAAAGCCAGCAGGATTTTTAAACTATTTTTTAATTAGTAACTTATCTGTAAAAGGTTTAATTTCTGTTGTTAATATCTATACTGCTAATATAAGCAATAGGATATACACTACACTGTTTTCACTGAAGGTCAAATGCATTTTATTCTAGGCTTCTTGTGCACCTGTCAAGACTGATCAGCTGCCTCAATCTTCTCTCCCAGCTCGTTTTTACATTCTACAGAAAGAAAACCAATATGGCTTCATCCAGTTAAACACTTAATTGGGCTTTTAAGCTTGTATACTAACCCTTGAAAGGCGGCAAGAAAAAGACTTTCCACATACCTGCTGTCTCTATGTAGTCCCCTTCTGGACAGCCCAAGTCCTCTCTCACATCCCCCTCTCCTTTTATGTCAGACTGAGACACACTAGACCAAATACAGATTAATGTTTAACATTATTTAAAGGGAAAGTTCACCCAAAAATGAAAATTCTGTCATTAATCACTCCCCCTCATGTGGTTCCAACCCCGTAAGACCTTTGTTCATCTTCAGAACACAAATTAAGATATTATTTATGAAATCCTAGAGCTTTCTGACCCTGCATATACAGCCCAGAAAAGTAGTAAGGACATTGTTAAAGTAGTCCATGTGACATTAGTGGGTCAACCAAATAATAGATAAAAAACAAATATAATTTTATGAAATAACTAAAATACTCCAAGAAAACAAAAAAATTAATTGTAACGACTTTAATAAACTATTTCTAATCTTCCGTGCCAGTTTTTGACACGCGTACACAACGATATCACGTGGCATGCGTGTGCATTCCTCTGCTTGCAAACAAGCCGCAGCGCATGCAGGTTCTACGTCAGAATGGAGGCTCCTGCAACAACAGCATCACATGCGTGGTACTGTTGTAAACATGCGTCAAAGACTGACAGGGAAGAGAAGAAATTGTTGAATAAAGTCGTTATTTTTTTTCTTTCTTTGCACACAAAACGTATTTTCGTAGCTTCATAACAGTACAGTTCAACCAATGATGTCACATGAATAATTTTAATGATGTCCTTACTACCTTTCTGGGCCTTGAACGTGGTAGTTATGTTGCTGTCTATGCAGGGTCAGAAAGCTCACGGATTTCATCAAAAATATCTTAATTTGTGTTCCAAAGATGAACGAAGGTCTTACTGTTGGAATGCAGAAATAATAGTTAATCCAAAAAGAAACATCAAATTAAAATAATATTAAAAACAGATGAGCAAAATATAAATTAGAAGACATTTTTAGTCCTATTTATAAAAATCCATACACTTCCAAGCTGATTTTTGAGACTGTCTGTTTGCACAGAAAAACCTGGAGCTTTAACACTCACAGGGACCCTGGGTCTGTAGGGGTTCTCTGCTCTGTGGCTCTTTCCAAAAGCATTCTCTGAAGATCCCCCTCAAGGGTGAAGCCTGCCCTGCAAGATTGGATATGCCAAAAATATCATATCCCGATTCACGATTTTATCACGATAAAACAACAAAAAACAAATAATAGAACCTTCTAGGGGTGGACAATATGGCCAAAATATCATATCCCAATTCACGATTTTATCACGATTCTTCGTCATTTTAGTTTTACTATTTTTCAAGTGTTCTGAGCAGCACATCTAAACTAATTTCCCTTTTAGTACTACAGTCTGCTGTCACTGCACGCATCTTATATACAACAACGCATCCGATTTTCTCTCAACCGTTTATTTTCACTGACATAACCAGCTGTGTTTATATGTCTCTTTTTGACAGCAATTTTTTAGCGCAATCAGAAATAAATGATAAAACCTCCCACAAAAAATCAGCCGCTTTACAACATTCTTATTATTTTGTGTGCACCTCAGGTATATGCGCTCAGAAAAAACACATGTCAGAACAGCACGCAAATGAAATGTTTAACCAGCACATGCAAATAATTTACTTTTGTGATTGCGAATAAGTGCAGAGTCCCGTGACTGTAACTATAATGCTGAGTTAACTTTTGATGTTAATGTATGTCACGTTGTACAGTATATTGAGATAGATGAACCAGAACTGCAACTGATAATATTTAATATTGGGGGCTTTACATCTCAGTTTCTTCAAGGTTATGACTCCTTAAGTTTGCATTACTATCCATAGCAGCAGGGTTGACATCTGGATGCTGGTCTGGAAATACAGAAGCACATTACTTTCATTCCTCATTTAAAATAATAATAAATAATAAAAACACAACTCTACTGTGGTAAGATCTGTCTTACCATGTATCTGACATGGGTTTTCACCCTCACACCCTTCCATCCTCTCTGCAATGTCCTCATCATCAAACACCTTTTCATCAGAGGACTCTTGCTCACATTGATGTTCAGAATCTGACGGGCCATCACCTTCTTCCTCTCCCTCCTCATCCACATCATTATTCTCTGCAGGAAACACAAACAAACAGTTTGATTATCACATCATGGCAACATGGCAAGTTAAGTTTTAGAAAACTACTGCAGTGAATGATAAACTGTCATACTAATAGGATGCTCTATCTCTTCACTGGCTCCCTGGCTGGTCTCAGTGGTCTGTCTGGCTCCACAGCTGGCAGTGGTGAACTCTGCATTACCGCTGGAGGGAGAGTCTATTTTCTCTCTTCCATCCTTAGAGATGTTGATTAACACTGGAGACTGCAGGACGCTGGACACAGAGGCATTTGTCTGAAAAGAGAAGCAGGATATCAATACAAGTGAAGTGTGTTAGTTGTGATTATACTGATGCAAAAATAAGATAATGGTACATTTATTTTTATCAGATGAAAGCTTCTACAACAAAACAATAAGTATTTGTATGTAATATAAAGAATGATCTCTTCTTTGAAATTGAAATTGTGAAGTCAAGTGAAGTCAATTTGCATAAAACACATTACAACAATATTGAAGATACTTGATGGCTAGAGGGTGCCATCATCTTATCCCAGTAAAGATGACATTTAAAAGTGCATATTAGAAATCAGAGATGCACTGGTTGAAATTTTGCCCAATAACTCATAATTAATTAATATATCTGAAATATAGGTAAAAGATATCAAAAAACACCCACCTTATAAATCTAAATTGCATATACAGGTCCCCATCAAAAAAAATAAATATATATATATGTACACATATACACACACACAGTGGGTATAGAAAAGAATCATCCCCCTTTAAAGTAATTTTTCACTTTGCAGCCTGAAATGAGGAAGGGACAGAATTTTCGTTTTATCCAGCTGCATTAATTCAGTACATTATGATAAATATTTTATATATAAAATATTTATAATAAATAATAAATTAATAAAAAATAATAAATTAAATTATACACTACTATTATAGTGGGACCAAACCTTCAGAAATGATAGACAGGAAGACAGACAGACAGACAGACAGACAGATAAAACAAAATTAATTAAAATAATACTAAATTAATTTTTACATCTTACTTTTCTTTTATTAATAATTTTCTTTTATTTATTTATATAATTTTTCTTATTCATTTTTTTTTCACGTATTAACTTAAGCTTATTAATTTTAATTTACTAACTTCTTATTCTTTTTAATTCTTCATTTTAACATATAGCCAATATTCTTTTGTACAGTAAAAGTTAAAAATTGCACAAATATAACAAAGATTATAGAAACAAAATGCCTGTTAACTCTGGACAAAAAATCTTACAGGCTTTAAGTAGACATTTTATGTTTAACATTATTTAGGCCAACTGGTATAAATAATCTGTGGTGTTCATTTGAGTACAGATTGTCAGCTTAAATATATCAGTTTATTTTACTTATTGGACTGATACAGAAAACATAAAGAGTCACATTTATTGCCTGATACTGATACGATTGTAAAAATATATCATTCAAATATAATGATTCATTGACTGACTGTGCTGCTGTCTCCTGCGCTGGCTGTGGCGTAACTCTCTGTGCAGACAGTATGGGATGGCGCACTGCCCCATGGTGACGAGTCCAACAGGCTCTGGAGGTGTTCAGTGCCAACCTGCACATATTGAAGGTGTGTCCTACAGTCTGTAATTAAACAGTGTTCACAATTAGACAAAACTGATCCACACAACATATTCTGATTCACTTTGTACCTTTTGGGCTGCGTGGGGTGCTGTTACAGGGTGGATGTCCTCTGCTGAGAGGGATGGGCGGGGCTTCAGCTGACTCCACCCATTCTTGGTGATGGGCTGGTGAACAGGATATGCTGGAGAGGTCTGCAATCTCAGCCAGGTCTGGCAAACAACTGATCGAACAAAATTACCATAATTCTAATATGCTGATTTGCTGCTCAAAAAACATTTCTCATTATTATCAACAATTGTGCTGCTTAAATTTTTTTGGGGATTCTAAATACAAAGTGCAAAAGCACAGCATTTATTTGAAATAGGAATTTTTTGTAACATTATAAATGCCTTTACTTAACTAAAATAAAAATCAAATAAACCTTTTGATACTATTATAATATTATTAACTATACTATTGATTACTATTATAAGTAGTAATATTAAAAACTGACAAAAGCAAAGATAATTATAAAAAAAAAATAATTTAAAACAAAAACTGAAAATATAAAGTAAAAGCTAAATCAAAATATTAATAAAAACTATAATAAAATAAAAATAATATTAAAATAACACTGCTGACCCCAAAATTTTTAACTTGGTGTAGAGTTAATAAAAAAAAACATTGTTATTACACTAAACTAAATTAGTTTTAAATCAGCCTTTACTAAGTTTTGTGTGAAATGCTTTATTTCTTGTACCTGATGGTAGGAATGCACCTGTGCACAGGGGTAATAGATTCAGAATCCTTTGAGTCCTCTTGAGCAAGACGGTATTCTAGATAATAATAAGGGTGACATAAAGATTATAAAAAAGGACAAATGTTACCCACAAACTGCAGTCTGTTTTGAACTACATACCACTCAGACTGTTTTCAACAGCCTGTTTTTCCTCTGCTGGAGATGAGCTGGGTCGACAAACCTCCATTGTGACATCCAACTCATCCTCTGAGCTCAATGACTGAGAAATAAAGGGTGGGGGAATTATACCTCCTTTATTCTTCAAGGCATATGCCTAATCTTCTGATTTTATTGTGTTATTTAAAGAGTATCCTATAAAAATAACTAAAATTGTTTATTTTCACCTGAGAACGCTCTTCACCAGATGATGTGCAGATGGATGGGTGGTGTTTGGGTGTGTAGAACATGCTAGATTGCTGTGTTTGTGTACAGTCCGAATCATCTGAACTTCTTTTGTCCTTGTGACACAACATACATTAAAGTGTACATATTTATCAGTTTTTATAGCATTTTGTTCTAAAAGTTCACCTATGATGTTAATCAAGGTTTAAGTCATACAACAATCTTGATTTAATGTGAAAAAAAACATTAATTAACTTGTACAAAACAAATATAAATAAAGGTCACAGTTTACCACCTTTGTGTTGCTTGCTTCCTCCAGCACTCCATTGGTCTCATCAAAAGTGTGATTGATAGTGTGGTAATTTGTGCTCTCCTCACTATCACTCTGAATACCTGGCATTAAATAGGATTTAATATAAAATATAGGATAGGATTTAATATATAGTAAATGATGACAAAATCTTCATTTTTAGGTGAACTATCCCTTTAACAGCAATTTCAGGCACAGCTCTATTACCAGCGAAACTCTTGAACAGTTGCTCCAGATCAGTGCTTTTCTGGGTCTCAGATTCCTGACTATGTCTGTCCTGTAGGTAGAGCTGTTGCTCTGCTACATCCTCACTGTCACTGCTGCCAAAAGCACTCAAGGGTGACCCCAAGCGCCCACCTGTCATTAGGGCCACCATTTCACGAACCTCACCTGCACAGACACAAACAACAGGTCACATGTCACCTCTTAGACAGTCTTTGAAATGGATAAAATGCACATGAAGATAATGAATGGTGTGGCTGTTGTTTCTCACTGGTCCATGAGGGTTTTGTTTGGAAATGTTCTTCTAGACAAGATCGGCCTGTGCTGTCTTTCTGAGCCTTAGACAACCCAAGCTGTGCATATAACCTGAAAGAAAGAAATGTATTTGCTTATTTTTTGTCATGTTCTTGCCTATTTGTTCATATATATCCTTTCTGTTGTTGCCATCCTTTTTATCATTCTCCTTTTCTATATGACTTATATTAGTCTTTTTCTGCTAATGCTCTTATACTGTTGTACCTCTCAGACTTTTGACGTCCTGTCTGTTGCTGTCCTCTTTTTGTTGTTTCAACTCTCTTCAAGTCCCTTTTCTCCTCCTGTTAATAAAGCTTTTTTCTCATATTTTTTCTATAAACTATTTAAATCATTAAGCTATACTGACTGCTATTCCTTTTTTGTTTTAGGGTGATCTCTGTTAGTATTTTTACACTAATTTATTTTAAGTTAATTTTTTTTTTCAAGAAATTCATATTTTTATTCAGTACGGTCGCATTAAATTGAACATGACATACCTGTACACTACTAGGATAGGATGTGCTTTCGAAGCTCTCCTCTTGAGCTGAACTGTACTGACTGACCTCCTCATCTCTATTAATGGTCCACTTAGATATATAATTATCAAACGGTGGCCCCATAGCCTTCCCAACACCAACATTGCACTCTTTTTCCATGTTCACCCTCTTCATCAGAGCATCCACCTCATCAAAGCATGGGGCGCCCAATTGGTCTGCCTCCACATTATCCAGACTCTGCTCAGCTTGCTTTAGAACAACCTGAGACACTTTGAGGTTGAGAACAATGGAGCCAGTATGCTTTGAGATAGAGCGACTAATTGCCAGATCCTTGTCTGTATCCCTATAGTTAGAACAAGGTGGCTCAGAAAGTGAGGTATGATGGGTAGAGGGCCATTCATGCAAAGCAGTGATATCACTATGCGAAATATCTGAGTGGAAGTCATTAGTGTCTGAGGTGGACTCGTCTTCTTCTCTGTAGATTCTTTTCAGGTGATGTTCCCGGATCTCATTGTGTATTGCAGTACTGCAGTGCTGATATACTAAGAGGAAAGAATAGGACATTCAAACTATATTAGTTTGTATTACATCACATTAATGTTCTTAACAGGCACTTTCTCACAAAATGATCATTTTCTATGCTTTAAAAGTTTCCCTAATCATGACTGGATGGAAATCTCACCAGATTTGTCTTGCTCTCTTGTCTGATTAATATCTGTATTCCATCCAGGGATGCTCTGAAGCACTGACCATGAGTGCCATCCACTTCTAGTCTTCTCACTTCTAATCTCCTGTTGTAGATTAGATTGCATCATTTACTCTCATGCTGATATATATTACTCTCAATATCTGGAAAAACCTTGTACAATGTATCCTTAATAATTTTTACTTACTAATTTTAAAATTTTCTATCATATCACCCACCAACTTTTGAACAGTAGTGAACATCCAGCAAATAGAGCATGCTACAAGTGCACTGATACATACTGATGAGACACAGTAACAGAATTAAACCAGTGTGCAAACCCTTATATGACAGCGTAGATTGTAGCACAAATCATGCAGGCTGCTGGTTCTGTGCTGGGCTCTGTGCTGGAGGCCCGTCTGCAGGAAGTGGTAATAAGGCTCAGGCACAGCAGGGTTTGCTATCAGAGCCTGACTGGCCTCTACTGACCGTTTTATCCAGCGTGGGTCTGTGGAGCCCCATGGCACAGCATCTGCACAAAGCAATATAACTGCTTTACAAGTCGCAAACTAGTAACACAAAACAAGATCTATCACATAAGCTCTACAGTTTACATCACATACATGAAGGTACCTGTAAAGATCTCCTGTAAAAGGGCGCACACACTATAGAGATCAGCTTTTCCTGTACATGCTCTATATCTAATTACTTCTGGAGCTGCCCAGTTGATCAGACCGAGAGGCAAAGGAACAGGAGGTGGGGCGTAGGAGGCCGTTCCTTCACTTTAGTTGGAGTAGAGGGTAAAGGCATGTCAAACACAAAAATCACACTCTGAATATAAGCCATTTAATTTACACATTTCCTAAATTGAAGTCATTTTAAATATATATGTGTGTGTGTGTGTGTGTGTGTGTGTGTGTGTGTATGTGTGTGTGTGCCTTTTGCAAGGATGGTGTACCTGGGTACAATGAACCCAAGGCCCGTAACCTTGGCAACTCCAGGGTGCACTATAAGTACAGTGTGTGAAGAAAGGGCCCTGAGCACCAGAGATCGGCCATGCAGGTACATTAACACCTCACACACCTGTAGCACCACTGATAATAGGTCAACCAGCGGTAGGAGAGGAAACTCATCCCGCTGCAGAGTATGGAAATAAACAATGAACACAGTTTAAAATAAAACCACTTCTCAGTCATTTATAAATCTTTTTGAAATTTTCAAATATTACCCTTTGGTGCAGCACATTGTACAGGGATCCCAGATTTACTCTCTCATAGACCAGCTTTGTGCTGTCCAGGTCAGCAGAGATACTCACAGCCATCAGCAGCAGCAGGTGCGGGTGAGACAGCTGACTGCACAGGACATAATAGTAACCATAGCTACTGGACATTGTATTTAGATAACAAATAACAACACACGAAAAAATAACACAGGTTTTGAATTACTCGAGTAAATGATGACAAAATTTTCATTTTGGAGTGAAGTATTTCATAATTCAAGTATTCAATTTCTGGGCATTTTGACTAAAGTTAAAATCAACATTAAATTAAAATAGGTCTTAATAAATTTTTTTTTTTTTTTGAATGTTAGCATTTCTTTTTATTTCAGCTAGTTGGCAACATTTCCCATTCACACATTTAGTTTGTATTATTTTTTATTTGAGTTGATTTACCAAATAACTAAAACTGAATACTAATAAATAAAAACTGTATAGACAAAAAAGTGTTTAAGCATAAAAAAAGTGTAATACTGCTTTAAACTGTTGTAGTTTTCCCCCAAATTTTTTTTAAAAGTTTTCTGTTTTTTTTTAATTGCAATTTTGTTTTTGTTTTTCTGAGCAAAAAAATAAATATCATACATTTTCCCTGATTTACAGAAGACACTCACTAAACTGTCATTCAGTGTAACAATCTTGTCAGGCATATTTACAACAAAAATCAATTTATGACATATTAAAAGACTAATTACTTTCACCCCAAATACTAATTAGTTGTAATTTTACATTTTTAACATTTGCCACTATCCTAGGTTTTGCCCATTTGTCATACTAATTTAAAACACAATAAAATTTAGCATGGTCCATTATTCTTTTAGATATTTTAATATGTACACGTCAGAATAAGCATGTTGTTTGAATTTTTGCATAAATATTGTGTTACACTGAATGACAATGTAACATTATTTCAACCAAATTTTGACATTTTATTCTCCAAAAACTTATTTGAAACCTTAAAAGAAGACATTTTACTTACATTTAATGTGCTTTCTATGGACACAAAATCACTTTTGTACATTTCTTTTGATGCGGACATCTTAACGTCTTTGACCCATAGACATAAAAACTTACAACTAAAAACAACAAAATTACTAAAACTTATTATAAAAATGATACATATATATAATTCCAACACAGATTCCAATATCTCTATAATATATACATCTAAAAATAATAATTTAGTTTTAATAATCCTTCATTAAAGTGAATGTTTATCAGCTTCTAAAACTACTTTTTTTAATGAACAGTTGTGCAGGCCAGGAAAAATAATAATAACCAATATAATATTATCTGCAAATAATGTTTCATATTGTTTACAAAAAAAATTTATTACCTAAATAAAGGTTTTTAAATAATAGTCTTTTACATATGCTTACTGTCAAACTCTGTTGTAGCCTTTTTTTTTGAGTTTTCAATTTCTTACCAGCAATACTCCTGCTCAGAAATCAGCAGATCCAGGAGACCATCATGTTCTTCACATTTTTGCAAAATCACATCATGCAGCTCTTTAACAGTGACACGATATCCTTTCCAACTGTAACTGAGGCACAGTTAAACAAAAAATGTATTATGTTTCCTGTAAGGAAATGCTGTATTTTCATTTAAATCTATCTTCAATGCATATTCAATAAATAGTCATTGCTTGATTACAGTGTCTTACTTGGTCATACGTATGAAAGATCCACACATAAAGGAATTGAGAGGTTCATCATTAGCTTGAACTAAGTCACAGTCACTTATCAAGAGCACAGAAGCAGCCAATCCCAGACTTAACCCTGGCTTCTCAAAGCATAACTGTAATGATTACAAAACAACATCTTAACAACAGCTCAGTGTGATTAATAGCTGTCAGAGTAAAAGTATATAGTGTTTAGAAGCTTTACTATGCTAATAGGAAGAGGAATGTTCATTTTATAAGTCTTTATAATCGCAATCTAGAATTTAGAACATGTTTGTTCAAAAACATTTATGTATATTTTTAAAAATGTGATGTGGGTTCAGGTTTAATCTTTAAAAATTTTTTTTTTTTTTTTTTACACAAACCTTTCCATAGCCAAAACAATGCATCATCATATCACAGGCAGACATCTTATATCTTGTGTTATTTTCATGAATGAGCCCAGATGACCTAAAGAGAAGGACACATTCGAACAAAAACAAAAAAAATCTGAATTTCTCTAAATGACACTATAACTAAAGGCTGGTGGACACTATACAACTTTAGCACATATTTTTCCCTTGACTTGTAAAGCCGTCAAGTGTTTTATACCGAGTGTTTTAAAATCTGTTGAGGTTTGAAAGTTGTGTAGTGTATTCCAGAAATGTTCACTGATAAAGATGAATGCCCAGAGAAGTACTGCAGATCTTACCGAGGTCTCAAGAGCTTGAGCAGGGATGGAGAGCTCAGCAGTGTCTTTGAGGAAGTCGGGGTGGTACGCTCATCTCTGGACAGATGTGTTTGCAATAACCTCTGCATTTGAGACTCGCATCTCTTCAGAAAAGCAAGCATCTGTAGATAGGGAAGAACAAATGGTCTAAATGTGTCTTTACACTGCAGGAGCTGCATCTGACATGACAAAGACACCGGTGCTGCATTTTATTCATACAGAACCAAAGCAGCATCAAAACAGTCAGCACAGACCTTCGGACTGTTCTCCTGCGCGCCTGCCTCGGCCCAGTCCTTCGGCACCCGGCCCTGATCATCATGGAGACGCAGGTCCCCGCCAGCATCCAGCAGTGAACTCAGCAACCAGGGATTACAAGAGAAAACTGCAGCATGGACGGGAGTACTTCCATCATTACAGCGGCTGGTGTATATAAACATCACACATGAAAAAATATGCTATTATCATATTCAAACCAGCTCCATGGTTGATTATGGGAAGGTTTGGCCTTACTGATTTGGGTTTGCTCCATACTGTAGAAGCTTCTCTGCTACACTAGCAAAGCCAAGGAGAGACGCACAAAAGAGTGGTGTCTGTCCAAGGTGGTTCATGCTGTCAACTTCCACACCTATGGAAGATGTAATATAAAAAGCACTAATTAAACATGTACAATCATTTAAAAAACAAATTGGATATGCTCCTGATGTATGTGAACCTTTCTTGAGCACTTTCTCCACTTTTGCTACTTTTTTCTCAATTGTGTATCTGTGCAGGAGAGCTGATAAACCTCCACCTTTCACAGTGCCCAAGAGCACCGGACAGGGCATTGGCTGAACCCCTGTCATGATACAGATTTCTTCCTCACCTGAAAACTAAAATATGCTTGGTTGAATAACTTTAGTATAGCAAACCGAGCCATACATGTTTGCTTTCTATTGTGTAACGTTACTTACTAATTATAATTGCAGTTACATTTACAGTTGGCTTCAGTCAGAAAGTTGGAAAATAAAAAATCGAACTTAAACATTCATTTAAATGTAAACAACATGCATATATGCTAGGAAGCGGACACAATTAGCCCAGGTTCATTTAATATGAATATTGATATGTAACGTTATAGAATTATGATTTACCCGTTCAGGTACAATTCAGTTGATCTTTGCTAATTAAAATTAAGATTAAAATGGAAACCAGTTTTTAAAATAAACAAAGATTGGAATTCAAATAAGTTTTTCGATGCTATACCTTTCTCGAGTTTCACTCGTTCATGATTCCGATGGACGTTGGGAAATTGGCGGATGGTTACTATTGGACGGATCTTAAAATATAGACATTTCAGATGTTTTCTTTCTCTAGAATCAATACTAAATGTTTTAACTAGTGACTTATCTACTTTTTAACGTGAGAATGACGTATATTATAAAAAGTGAGAATGTAATTTGTTAGCAAAAAATATTGTAGAATGCGCACTATTTCCCCTTCTGTTTTCTGCTTACGCGCAGGTCTACCGCAAAGCGAAAACCGTTTTGTGAGCCTCAAAATTACACTATTAATAGTTTCCGTGAATTTTGTTATAATCGGTTTTGTGTGAGTTGTCTAAGTTGCTGGTGCTCTGTTATTAAATACTGATCGAAAAAATAGAAAATGTACAGTTTGTTTAATGTTAACAATGAATAAAAAAAGTAAATAGTGAACTATTTTTTATTTGCATTCTAAAAAGTAGTGAATCAGGGTGAACTGTTGTAAATATACTAATTTGAGAAAAACGCTTGTAAACAATCCTATTGTAATCCACACAATTCGCACATTTGCATATTCAAACGCTACAAAAAAATTGCTCTGTAAACAAAGAAACGCCCATTGTTCAAATTATCGTTTGTATAAAGGCATATCACAAGACCTTTGCCTTTTTTTCCGCAAGCATAGATTCCCCGTATTAATTATATAGCGCAAATACATTTTTGATTGATTGATATGTACATATTTCTATTTAATATTTAATTTTATTAGGGACTTTTATTTTGGCTTGTCTGATGACGACGGTGCTTTAGGACTCCTGAACCTCAAAGCAAAGCTAATAATCCTAGAAATCAGCGGTGTGCGTGACACACACATCCACCCTCTTTCTCCCTCGCTTCATCATACACGCTCAGGAGGACGAACAAACCCGTTAGAGAAGATGAGAACTGCACTTAATTTCACTCTTTAAACTCTATTTGTTTCTTTTCTGTGGGATAATGCTCGGCTAATGTGATGGTAACGTGGCTCATCAACGCCGGGGGATTTTCAGGAACTTTTTACACCTCGGATGCTCCGGTTCAAATGCTTTTACTGTTTAGAGTTGTCTTTAAATAGGCAATCATTGTCTAGCATAGATCTTTTATAACATTAAGTATGCATATTTTTTTTAAATCTCCAATATTTTAAAAACATTTAAGCTGTTTGTGTCCGATTTTATCCGGTTAAAATCTCGCAGATTCATTCACGGGCGGTTTACTGAGCACTGGCGTGTGTTAAAATGTTAGTCTGTAAGTAGTTGTTCAGATGCTCTTATAATTTTAACATCTGATTTAATAATAGTATTTTGTATTAAAATATATGTATCTGTCGCTCTCGGGCTTGTAGAAGTGAGATTTACTGTTTACTGTTTGTGAAGGAGTTTTAATAGTAAATACTAGGAAGGACACTGTCGTTATTGTGTTGGGATGCGGAAGGCAGAGGTGTAGGGCCGATGGTAAACATGTTAAGGGTTTAAAGTGAATGGCTCTGTGATCATGTCGTCTGTGGAGGGTGTTTTCTCCTGGGTGGGTGACTGGCAGTGGCTCTGCATGGTCACTCTCTTTCTGGCCTCTGTTGTCACTTTGATTGTATACTTGGTGCTGTATTTTTTCAACGAATCTCCTGTTGGGAAAACACCTCTCAGTCATGTGGATTCGGAGGAGGCTGATGGGATTTTATGCTGGGTGCTCTCTCTGAAAAGCTGGAAGAGTCAGTGGAGACGAGCCTGGTTCAGGAGCCTCAATGAAGAAGCTAGGAGATCACAGGTGGTGGTGTTTTTAATTCAGTTATATCTCTATGTATTATGCATCTTTAATACATGAGCTCCTAAAATGTGGAATGTTGTGATTTTTTTTTTTCTTATTGTGTTCCTTTGGTAATATATTCCTCTTATTAGAGCGGGATTCGACTGACATTTGAAGAAGATGGTGTTCAGTCATCAGAACTGGCTGTGGATCAGATTTCAAGCTTTACGAAAACACCCGGTCGAAAGGTAAGGTCAAGCTTTGAATGTTTATACACACTAACCTATATGTGGAATCTATTTGTTGCCAAACATCTTTATTATATCTCCCTGCTTGCCTACATGAATTGTATATATGTTTGAATGTTTTGAATTAAAATAGGGTTATGAATGTGACATGAGATTTCTCATTTTGACATGCACCCTGTTTGACGATTCAGAAAACTTATTAGCAATGTTATGACTGTTGAAGCTCGAGGATATTTAAAGTGACCAACTAGTCTTAGTCATAGTTGTATTCTTTTTGCAGAATGTCCTGTGTCAGGTGGTTGGAAACAAGCTGCAGTTTTCTCTCAGTGCTTTACCGAGCTCAGCGTCTTCAGAAACCCCCCTGAGATACAGTGCAAAGATATCTCCACTTCGTCTGCAGGTAAACACGAGTGTTTATTCTGCTCTTAGTTTCACTTGAGGATGGTTGCGTAAACGCAAGTGCTTTGGCGTGACAAATTGTCAAACAAGACAGTCATTCTTTAAATGCCTCCAGGAATATTGGCAATGGTGAGGCGGATAATCCAGTTTTTTTCTCCTGGAGTAGACAAGCACCTCCTTTCATTCTAGGAAAGGCTGTCACATGTTTTGCCATCAAAGTATATAGTCATTTTAGTCACATTGGGATAAATCAGCACAATGCTCATTTGGACTGTGCATTCAGTTGAGTGGACAGGGAAATGAGTCTTGTGAGGAAATGAAATCGTATCTAAGCAGGGTTTAAACATTTTCTGAATAAACAGTTCTATGATTTTGAAACCTGTGTGATGTAAAATTATAAGAAATATTTCAGATTCTGCACTAATTCTAAGTCTCTAATCAAATATAAGTACATGTATGACCACGTGAAGTCAAAAGGTCAGATTTTGTTCCATTTTCAAATTAATCTTGGATATAAAAAATATGTAGAATTAAAGTAATACAGTAAATATTTATTATTATTATTATTATTATTATTATTATTATTGGTCTCATAATTTTGTCCCCCTCTGTATTAGTTATTTTAAAATTATTTATATTATATTAAAGTATTCATTAATATTTTGAATTTTATTTTATATCTCCAGTTTAATTTTAGTTTCAGTAATTTTGTCTTTTATTATTGTTACATTTTTAATGTATCTATATAGCTTAAATTTTTTTTTCTTCAGTTTCAGTAATTTCAGCATGTAACCCTATTTCTTTTAGTTAGCTGCCAAGGTAACATTTCTGATTTAATTTAGTTTTTCTTCTAATATTATATTTTATTTGTTTCAGCTTTATTTCAGTTGCTGAAAATGATTTTAAATAGGTTTAGTTGACAATAACACTGCTGAAATGTGTACAGTCACATAAAACCTGTAAGGATCAGGAATAAACACATTCGCCCTATGAGAGATGTAACGTTTCATGCAGTGTCCCGAATGCTTTTGATTTATAGGGTGTGACTCACTCTGCTGTTTTATTCACCGCAGGAATCAGATTAAGTGCCTCAGTCACAAGCACTTGCTCGATGTCCTGCCTTTATTTTAATCATGGTTAATATGTCTCTGCCTCAGAAACATGCAATTTCACTGGAACACCCTGCATAGAATTATTCATGGAAAAGCTTGTACCTCTTGGACAGGGAGTTTATTTAGTATTGCGCTTCAAATGGCAGTAGAAATTACTTAAGAGCGCCATTTCGGTGTGCAGAGCTGCAGTTGTTGACAATGCATTGTGTTTAAAAGCTCACACAGGCTTTGCTCGATTGCATTACAGCTATTTTTAAACCAATAAGTTGCTCGACAACTCATTGTCGTGCCGATCCCGTTTTAGCCATAAGTGAATTGAGTGGCTAAATGCATTTAACCTGTCGTTAGATTTTTCGTTTCCTCGTATGCCTTTAGAATCCACCCCAGATCTATGGCATTGTGTCGTAGTGGGCTGTGTTTGTTCAAACAAATCAGAAGTGCTAGATTGTAAATTCACTGGGCATGTGCCAAGTGTACATAGGGAATACTGGCCTTTTCAGGAGCAATTGCGTTTATTGCTTTCTGGAGGAATCCAGGTGGTTACAGCATATTTTCTAGCTGTTTCTCTTGCTGGTCAAGGCCGATTACTGGAAAGGTCTCCGTGGTTATTAGAATGGCTTCATAGGCTGAACAACAGTATATTTGGAGATTTGTTTTTGTTCTAGAGGTCAGTGCACTCTAGTGCCCACAGCCACATACGAGGTTGAGGAATAACACTTTTATTGTGACTTCATGAGGTCCAACTCATGGCAGAGTTACAAGTTCTGTACGCAATTATCTTATCAGGTTCAGACTGAAATATATCGATTGAAGCTTTTCCTGTGTATATATAAATCGCATATTGTATATTGTTAGTTACTAGTTAGCATTTTCTAGTTCATCCGTCCTCTTCAGACTTTATAAGTTCATGTGATTTAGAAATTAACGTAGGCATTGAGCATTGGAGTGGAATTTGGCGTCCTGTCATTTTTTTTCTTTATTTACCCCAAGTTCAGTCTTCAGAAATGTAAAGCTGTCGTGGTTGGACATGACAGCCCATTCTTCTGTGTATGGTGGGCCCTGTGGCTCAATGAGCTGTTGTGAATATGTGAATGCTCTGGACTCCTTTGTTTATTGTGCATTTGAAGTAGGCAGTGTTATGTTATTCTGTTGTATGCCACTGTGTGTTTCTGCCTTGCTGGTTTAAAGCAGCAGCATTTGTTGTTTAATTTATTGCTGATATTAGGTCAACATGTTTATTTCAATGGGCTTTTAAAGCACCATTTTTCTGAAATTGGTGATACAGACACCTGTGACCACACAGTAGCTGAATTCTGTATGCGGCAAGTTGACAATGGTAAAAAAAAGAGCCGTTCTTTGTTGTTTATTGACACATTATTATAAATGTCTTGTTTTAAACATTGGTGTCTTTTATTATACTTCATTTGCTACGCACAGCTCATTCTCACTATAGTATTTAAAATTTTGGAAATATTTGGTCTAGAAATTGTTTTAGTTTTGCTTACATTATGAAAGATTTTTTTTTAGTTTTAAAATTAAACAATCCTGAAAAAGTGTATAATGGTTTCTACAAAAATATTAAGCAGCACGACTGCTATCAACATTGATAATAAGAAGAAATGTCTCTTGTCCATATTAGAATGATTTCTGAAGGATCATGTGACACTGAAGACTGGAGTGATGGCTGCTGAAAACTCAGTTTTGCCATCAAATGAATAAAACACATTTTAAAATATATAAAATTGAAAACATTTATTTTAAATTTGAATAGTATTTTAATATATCACCATCTTTGCTATTTTTTTTTCCCTGTCTTGCCGACATACATTATTTAAATATAAACTGGTTCCTTTGTATATGTAATTTAATGCACAAATAAATGCAGTAAAAATTATTTTACCCTAAATTATTAAAGTTAATTGTATTAAAAAAATGGATGCTATCTTTGTTTTACATGATGGTTAACATTTAAATTTTCTGCTTCTATTTCATGACCTTTAAAAGCAGTAAGACAATTGAGACTTCTATTAAACCATGTTAAAAGAAGTTATTGGCTTTACAAGTTTGCACACAGTGTCTCGTGGCTTCCTGTTCTGATCAGCCTTTGTTTAATGTCTATGGTTGTAATGTTTGTGTGTGTATTGTTGCCACAGCTGGCCCTACAGATGAAAGAAGTGAAAGAGGAGGTGGAGATTTCCTGGAGGGTGCTTCACCTGAACTCTGTAGATTTGCAGCTGACACAAAGTTTTACGCAAGTATGTTCACATATCAAACCTCTTGAGATAGAAAATATCATAATTAAATGCGGTTCTCATTGCAATCTTTTGTAATTCTCAGTAGGTTTTTAAAGGGTGACTTCTGCTTATTTTTTCAGAAAGCACGTGACACTCTGTGTATGTTTCAGGGAGATTGTGAAAGTCTAAGTGAAGCCGCTGTGAACGACAGGCTCAGACAGGTCTTGAGTCGAGCTCAAGCATCCGTAACTTTGAGCAGCCGGCCTGCAGAGTCTGCAGAAGTCAAGGTACTACAACACTTATCGTATTAACATTAGCACTTAATCCTCTTTAAAACACTTATATGAACTTAATTTCAACCACATAGGCTAATAAATATTTTATAACCCTATTTTTAGGGAACAAGCATTACATAACTTTGGAATTTGCTCAGAATGGAGAGAAAAACACAGAAAAGGATGTTGCTGTTGATGTTATGAGCGATAATGTTTTATTTCCTCTGTCCTCTTTAACAGGAAGTAAGGAACAAGACCTCGCAGGCGACCTCACCCCCAAAGCCCCCACGAGCTCATGAATGGAAACTATTAGTAAAGAACATCCGGGTCACGTGCAAACAGGAGGATGGTGCTGCAGGTCACTGAAACACACTCATATTTCGGGAGAATGCGTGTTCTTTAAGTTTTCTTTAATATTTAGCTAAATCATTTAGAGATATTTATACAGTATGCAAGCAACAAGTATTGATGATAAAGATGGATGAGCCTGCATTTCAGCATATTAAAAAAGTTTTTAGCATTTTAATATCACTTTTTTTCTTACGTTCATCTTTCAATCACTGGCAGCTGTTTGTGGTGGCCCATTTCTTAATATATGGTCACATGACAGATTCTCATGCCTGAGATCCCCTGTGGCTTGTTGTTCATTGGATGGAGTTTGTACACACCACAGTCCTCAGCTAATGTTTTTATATTGCTTGGATCGAAGAAATCAAGCCAATTATTTGAAAGAAATTTTGTTGTGGGCACAAAGTGCAGGCTACACTTCCGAAAAAGCACCACCCCTGCAACTTATTCAGTTAACTGCCCATGTTTCCCTCAATCAGGATGTCCCTTCAGTTCGGAAATCATTTCCGGAAGTGGTCTAATAGTCCTGCTGCTCTCCAGCCAAGTCATTATTACAGCCCAGCAAGCACTTAACAGAGACAAGTGGCATGTCATCCATTTTATGCATAATTCATTTTGGCAAAGAGTGTTTTCTGCATTAGTCAGTTATTTAGCTTGAAAACTGATCTCTTTTCTTTGTTTTGGGGGCAAATGTCTGGTTTATTTGAATGTACATCAGCAAATTGGTCTTCTTTTGGATGGGTATTGCTTGTGCTTGTTAAAGAGCTGTTTCTATTCTGGTTTCAGGCGGCATGGATCCCCAGTGTATCCTCCAATTGGATGATCCTCCTCAGAAGGTCACCAGTTCAGTCTTGACTAACACATCCACCCCAGCCTGGGACCAGCCCTTCATATTGTGAGTTCAGGTCAACCTCCATCTGCTCCCTCCTCAGCTGCTCCTGCAAACTTAATTTATACCCATTAAATTCATGTTTTTATTTTTAACCTTTTTGCCACTATTTTAGAAAAGTACAGTAGAGGTAGGACAGGAAACTACTGGGAGAGAAGAGGGCGATGTGACGGGGAAATCAGGCACATGTTGGGATGGGGCTACCTGTTTAGCTGGGAAACCTGTTTGAAAACAATCACAGTTATTTTTGCTCTTCTGTTTAGTAATGCTAATAGCATAGATATTATTCATTTATTTTTTATTTGTTTGTTTGTTTGTATGTTAACACTTTATATATGTTTAGATTTTAGATGAGGTTTTATTCAAAACCGTGGTCAAGATTGTCAACTCAAGAAATCACAAAGTATAAAATCAGCCAGCATTTCCTAAGATTTAGACTAAAATGTTTGTAGTTTGCCAGTCTTCGGTCATCCTCCAATCTTTTTACATTGGAATACAGCATGATTTATTTTATCTCTTGCCTTTGTCTGTTTTTGCAGTGAGCTTAGCGGACGGTCAAAAGAGCTGAATATTCAGGTTTTGGATAACGGCAAGCCTCGGGAGAGTAAGTCCACATGACCGAAAATAAACCAGCTTAACGGCATAAAAACAGAACAGTGATATCCATTAATCTGGGTCTGCAGAAGCTTGAAGGTCATCTGTGAATTTTAATCTACTTTCAGTCATCTGTTACTCTAAATCATGAAATAGCTTCCAAAACGCTGTATAAGTGGTAGATTAATTGAGCGAATAGAATGATACTTTGGTAATATCTTGATCTGAACTCTTGTAACAGCCTATATTACCTCATTTCACTAGCCTTTCACCCTGATTTCTTAACAGCTTGTGTGAAATGCTTTTGTCCGTGTGCTTGGTGTCACTTTTTCCTTCCTTGACAAAATGCATTGATCAAATAATATGCATTACTTTGATTTGATCAGGCATCACTCTCTCTTTTCCTCCCAGCTGCTTTGTTAGGGCAGGCATCTGTGCCTTTTGATCTAGTGAAGAAACACCCCAAAGGTCAACAGACCTTTTCACTCATGGCCAAAGATCAAGTGACTGGGTCAATAACTACTGAGGTAAAACATCTCATCATGATACACTGTAACTAGATGTTAATCACATGTTAGAATTAATTCTCATAGATATTTGTCACTTTTTGTATTTTAATTGCATTTACATTTCATAATGTTCATAAGCTAGTTCACATTTACAATGGCTTAAATTAATGCTAAAGAGTGTAATTTTTTTTTTCTTCTAATGCCCTATCCTAGCTTAATGTACAAAAAGACATATATATATATGCCTATAAACTATAACTATAAACAAATTTCTGTGTAGTTCACCTACCTGGAGCCCAGCGAGGTGCGTAGCTGGCAGATGCCCACGCCGGCCCCTACTAAGAAAGTGGAGATGGACCGCACTGTGATGCCCTGCGGCACCGTTGTTACCACTGTCACTGCTGTGAGGAGCAAACCAGGACGAGCTTTAGCACCTGGTACCTTCCATTGGTCTTTGATTCAGTTGTTGATTTTGAGGAAGGCAATCTTAGTGTTATATGGGTATTAAAGCAAACTTTAATTTGAAGATGCTACAGTTGTCATGTCAATCTCTTAAACCACAAAATCTAAATCTATTAAACGATTTGCATGTTTTAAAAATCCCCCTTTCAGAATCCAAATCGCCTTCTAAAAACAAGCTGGCGGAGAGAAGGGTGTCGGAGCAGACATCATTACTTGGAGCCAAAGTTAGCAAAGCCCTGTCATCATCAGATACAGGTGTGGTTTCCTGTAAATCTTATTGACTAGGAAATGCTAAATGCATTTCCTTTATTTCCACTTTCTACACCGCAAGTGCTCATCAGCAGTCCTGGAGCAAAAATAAATTCAAAATGCCACATTAGTAATAGATTATGTTCGGCGGTTGAACACTCGTTTGCTTTCTTTCCTGTACAGAGTTATTGATGTTAAACGGGACCGACCCTGTAGCCGAGGCTGCCATCAGACAGCTTCATGAGTCGGCAAAACAGAAGCTCAAATCTCCTGTCAAAAAGAGCACCATCATCATCTCAGGAGTCACCAAGGTACAGAAAAAAACAACAACTCGGTGACCCACTTATATGCATATTTATTAGGCATGTACAATATATTGGTACCATATCAGTTATTTATTTTATTTATTTTTACTGATAGTTGTAATTGTGTGCTTATTTGACTTATTTTTATATTTTCATTACCTTAGTTATTTTTTTAAAACACTAATAATTTAATAACACTTTTTAAATGTAATATTAAGAAATATCTATTTGTATACTGTACATTATAATTTTACATTGCCCAAATTCACCTGTAACATTTGGAACAACTGATTTTGATTTTAATTATTTACATATATAGTACAACATTTGAAACAGGTTGTTGTTTTATTAAAAAAATTGGAAAACTTTAAAACCTTGGATAGGATTATCATTCCAAGAATCCACACAGGGTCAATGTAGTTTGACACTTTTTTTTTTTTTTTTTTTGCCCATTGTCACGTTTAGAATTTAAAACAACTGATTTTGATTTCTACAAAATGGTGCAAAAATGTATTACAAAATTATCAGCTTATTGGTATCAAACAGAATTTTTTTCTTTTAAAATTTGAAATCTTCAAGATTGTCAACCCAATAATTCACACAAAATAAAACTCAGCAAGCATGTCCTGAGACTTAAATAGTTAAATAGTTAGTTTATTCAGAATTTTAGTACAAAATGATTTGTATCAAATAGAATTAATTTATCTTTATCAATTCATATTGATAGGTAGTTAGTGGTACCTTGTCGTAGTCACAGTGTTACATCATAAAACAAGTTCTTTAACTTCAGGTTCTAATTAAGGCTTTACTATTAACCTCCTCTCTAGGCCCCTCTGACACAAGATGAGGAGATGGCTCTGATGGCAGGATATGCAGCTGCGATGGACGCTTCTATGTCCGGAGCATCTGAGGGCACCAGCAGCGAAGTATTGCCATCAGAAACAGTGGCAGAACCCAGCGTTCTCGAGCCCACAGAGTCTCTGGCGGGTGCGAATGGCACAGACCCCATGGAGGACTGGGAGAGCCAGGCCGGAGAGGACCCAGATGCAGATAAAACATCTCTGTCTCTCTGTATCTCTGAAACGGGTTCCAAAAAAGGAAAAGGTGAGGGGGAAAAAAGGATGAACTTTGAGCTTTATGTGAATGAACAGCTGAATGTGCTGAACAGGGTTTTGAGTTTGTATTTAACCTGTTTACACCTTCAAACCACATAAAGTGTTTTACTGAGTTATAAATCTGAGCACAGCACTGCATGTGAAAAACAAGGTCAATTGACTGCATTTACATTGCCGTTCAAAAATTTTGGGTTAAGAATTTTAAGAGAGGAAAAAAAAAACTCTTATGCTCACCAAGGCTGCATTTGTTTGATTAAAAATACATTATGTGATGGCAAAGCTGATTTTTTTTCGTTTTCAGCTGATTTCCTTCAGAAATCATTCTAATATGCTGATAGTGTTCGAGAAACATTTTCTCTTATCAATATTGAAAACAGTTGTGCAGCTTAATAACTTCTACAAACTTCACGTGACTGAAAAGTAATTGTTTATTCTGTCACTTGAGTTGCTTAATATGAACAAACTTTGACACGAGGGAAAGATTTATTAGGGAAAATCTCTATCAAAATTGAGTCTGTTAGTGGAATGCCACAGCTAACATGATTACAAAGTTCTCTCTTACTTTTATGTCTAATATGAACGTTACAACACTGGCTACTAGTGTCTTTCTTGTCTGTACTTATGAAATTTGATGACATCCACTTTCTTTTTTGTCCTCTATACCTCTCCCTTATCAATTTGTGTTTTTTTTTCTTTGCCATCTTAAAGTGGAAACCTGTGCTAACCAGACTTTATTGCTGGCAGAGTAAGTGACCTCTTGAGAAGTCTATAATAGTAAAAGTTTGTAGACTTCCCTGTGAAATGGTTAACAAACCCTTTAGTAAAAAGCCAGTCCATGCTCCAGCATTTTATACACACTTTCATCATGATAATAAGTTATTACCTTGTATTTAAGTAACATGTGGATTCATTCTTGACTTTTGGACATGGAGAAAGATTTGACACGCCATTTGGCTTCTCAAATCTTTGGAGGCATCCCTTGGTTTTATTTTTGTGCTGTTTCCTTTTCATTGTTGGCCCATTGAGATGTTTGGCTGATAACTTGCCCAAGCAGCGTACAAAAATCCAGAAGTTCAACCATCTGGAACTTCTAAGCTGGTGTTTATACTGCTTTCATTCTAAAACCAAGCACTTTCGAATACGTTTGCATACTTTATTTTAGTAGTGTGCTTGTGTTCTTTCAACTAATTAACATTTGACGCCACCAGTGTATTACAGTAGCATCTTTCAGAGCTGAAAAAGTTGCACTGATATGAGTAATATTCCGATTGCGTCAGAATTCCCACACGTCCGCTGTGTCTTCATGGAGGTCAACAAAATCGAAAGAATGTTTAGGTTACTGCTGATCCAAGTGTAGAGTTTGACCTCCAGGTTGGCTCAGTGAAATATGTTGCGGAGCTTGTCTGATTATTTTCATCTCTCTTTGGCGCCCCCTGTAGGCAGCTTCCTGCAAAAGAGTGCCAAGCTATTTTTCAGGCGGAGGCATCAACGAAAGGAGCCGGGAATGAGCCAGTCCCACAATGACCTTCAGTACTTGGAGCATCCCGAGGCGGCCATGATGGGCGACAGGGAAAAGAGGACGGCCACCTTCAGACGCATCATCAACCGCAAGCTTCTACCCAGGAGCAAGAGCAAAGCCAATGGCACAATGAGAGAACCGCCCACATGAACTGCCCACTCCGTCGCCTTCATCAAAACTAATAGCTTTTGAACCTCTTCATCTTTCTAACATCCTCCCTATCACATTCATTCTAGTAACTTTTATGCAAGTCATTGCTTCTTTCTGGGCCATATTTGCCAAAACGTCTGCGTAGCAACAATCACTCTCATCATCTCCTTATTAACACCGTCATCTGGATTTCCTGAAAACCTATTCCTGTCTGCCTGGCGCTAGATTTATTTCTCCATTAATGTAGAGGGACATTAGGGGCGCTTTCCTTACCTGACAGTTCTGTCCACACCTTTCACCTTCAACTTTGAACTTTGTGCGTGTGTTGATGCAAGAAAGTTTACAAAACATCATCCATATGAGCACTGGCTCTCTTCGTCGCTCCAAATGACTTGGTGTCATTTAACCTTATGCAAATGTTGATCATCATGCAAATGATATTTTGCGTTCGTGGCCTTCTAACCAAAGCTGGATTTAAGGACAACCCTTTCTTGCCATCTACCTGAGCTTTAAACCTCTGGAAACCCTCTGTGGACCTGATGGATCCTGGAATATCAAGCAAGGGAAAACCATTGTTTTGATTTGCACTTATTTATATGCTCTGAACTCATTCCAAATGCATTTGCAGGGATGTGCATTGAATTCTGTGGGGTTTGGTAGTGATCATGCTTTATAAAAAAATGATGTGAAAGACTGCTGTCTTGATGTGAATTGAATATGACAGTTTTCATTTTGTTAGGGAGACAAAGCTGCAGTTCCACCAAATTTGACTGAATAGTGAGTTTTATTTTCAAAAATAAACGTTTTCAAACTGAGCATAACATTTCAAATGTTCTGGTCTGGCACTGATATGGTCGCTTTAAAACAGGTTTGGTGTTTTATTCATTTAATTTCTAAATATTCAAACAGAAATGGGGAAAATATTAATAAATATTTTCCTTTTATTCATACATTATTCAGTGTACTGTGTAATTAATGTGTAAACATGTTTATGATCCCCCACCCCCTTTTCTTCCACAGCCATTACATCATGCCACATGTTAAAAAAAAAAAAAGTGTGTTAATTGTACCAAAGGTTTTTAACACTAAGCAAGGGCATTTTCCCATAGAGAAAGACCAGAATTCATGAGAATTTAGCTATTCAATATGTTCATGATTTATGATATTTTCCTAAGTGTGGTGTCTTCTTTTACCTGTACTCTTAATCCACCTGAAATGTTGGCTGTGAATGCCAGACAGTTTGTATTTTGGACCTCAACTGTTGAGCCTGTGTGGAATACTGCAGTGGATTTGTGCTATGGAAGATTCAATAACAGGATCCATTTGACATTTACTTGACCTCAAGCTGCAGATGTAGAAGAAACCTGAATGCCTGTCCATACTGAATGTTGCCAGAAAGAAACCTCAGCGGTCTGGCTGTTTTATATGTATTCTGGGAGGACTACTGGTCTGTGTTTTGTTTTTTTCTTCCATTTTTGTCTATGTTGTGTGTTGTCATTTGTGGCCTGGCTGTTAACAATTCATTGTATTTCTGAACAGTCAAAAAATGAAAGAGGTATTTTCCAGTGAAATGGAAGGAGGCACATGATGATTTTATATTTTTTCCTGCTTGTTTGCCTGGCCAGAGGTGATCCAGTCGTTAAATGAAATCTAACACATCAGTCCTCTGTATATGCATATCATAATGTATCCATGTGCATTAAAGAACTCCTCTTGTTAACTTAACTCATCTGTGCTTTCTCTTGGAGTCTGGTTGGTCTCCTTAACCAGAAGGACCTTAGAAATTGCTGTTGTGAATGATAATTGTGTCATTGCTCACCATATAACATTTCCCTGCAATATTAAGATTGCTCATGTGTGTGGCCTGTGCAGTAAAAACTATAGAGCTGTTGAGTTTGAAGTCCTAAAACCCTCTAGAATTCTCTTATCAGGTTTGCAAATTATGAGTAAAAGTCTGTCATTACTTGAAGAAACTTGTTTTGTTTTAAAATAAAATGCATATGGATATACTATTGTGCTGTGCATTTTAAACACGTGGCTAAGGTGTTGCTAAATAAGGACTACAACTTCCATAAGGATGTTAGTTAATGAACCACTGTTGTAGTCTTTATATCAATAAAGCTTCAAATTTCACACTTGATATTTGAGTTTGTGTAAAATGTGTGAAAGTCTTTTCAAGTAATGAACTTTTGTTACTCTTCAAACCTAATAATTAGCTTCCCAATTAGCCTACAAATTGACGTAATGACTGAACAGCTCTATTATGGTGAAGTGACAAATACTTGGATGTCTGTGCATATTGAATGTCAGACTGATCTGCAGGGATTCTGTTCATCAATATATCTTTATTGGTTTAAGCAATAAACACTGACTGAACACTCCTGTGTAAACTTTTTTTTTTTTTTTTTTTTTTTGTCGTTTTTGGCTTTCAAAACTCAGACATTCAGATATTTTCTGTCTGCTTGAAGTCATTTGCATAATTAATCAGCTGGAATATTTGAAGAAAATCTCATAGGGTACGGCGTTTGTGGAAAAACTACACTTCCCATAATCCCCTTCGTGGGTTTTTATTTCCGGTCCTGCGCGGTTTCTGGAGCGGATTGGAACCCGGAGTCAGGATTCACTAATGTGTAGACGTTTGGAAAACAGGTAATGACTTTATGCTAAACTTGTGAGGCATTTATATTCAAACGCATTGAGCGAAATGGCCAAATGCTCCTCATTCACAGGTGCAGGGGCAATGCAAAGTGTGAGCGGAGTGAATTTCTCGTGTTTTGCGTTTTCAAACGCTCTGGCTCCAGATGAGCGCTGCGTCTCCATTCCATCCGCCATGCCGATTGTTCTTTGTTACATTTGCATTGCTGAAAGAGAGCGAGCGCAGCCTGAGATCGGAGTTAAAACCCGGCTACAGTCTGAAATCTTCCCAAATCACGGAGTCTATCCGTTTTGTACTCTTTCCCTGGCTGCTTACGGGCGTTTCATGCGCGGACTGCTCCCGGATCTGCGTTGATAAAGAGCGTGATTTGTTGTTATTGTTGATCTTGGGAGCATCAACAAAATCTGTTGCACTAATAGGTTCTGCTGACTGACAGCAATGCAACGAACACAAAGTTATAATGGGAAAGTGCATTTAAATGTGTTTACAAAATGTTTTCACAAAAACACCACATACACATGCACATATTTATCCAACACATACAAACAAATATACATAAATAAATAAAACAAACAGTTAATTAACAAAAAAAAAAATGACTTAAATACACCTTATGTGGTTTCATTTTAATTATTAAAAAGTAAAAAATTAAAAGTCTAGATTTTGTCATTTTAAAACGGTTTTATTTTAAGTCTTATTTAAAAGGCTAGAATTTTGGAAAAATAAATTTAGCATAAGCTGTTAGATGTAGTCGATGTAAATTAGATGTAATTTATTATTATATATCTAAAAAGTAATTCATTAATTACTGAATGGTTACAAAACCTGGTATTTTTTGTTTTATAACTTTTTTTTTTTTTTTTTTTAGAAAATTTCTTTTTTTTTTAAATGTCAAATCAACATGAACACAAGTCTGTATTATATATGTTTTAAATATTTGAATATGTAACATATTAGATTTATATTTAAAATCGTAATGTAATTAGTGTACTGATCTTCTTTTAATTAACAATGAATGTAATTAGAATTATTAAATTCTATTTTGTAATTTGCAAAAGTGTCATAAGGACACCATGCCACAAATTAATTGAATGATAAAATTGTTACAGGTATTAAAACTAATGTACATATATTGTGCATCAACTGTAGGGTGTCAGAATGGCAGAGCAGACACCAGATGAGTTTATTTGTAAGTATGCAACTATAATCTCACATGTGTTTCAGAATATGCATGCAACATCATTGTAGTATTGCAATATTGTATTCTCATTGCCACTGTCAAGCTTTTTTGTAGTGTGCTTTTATTATTAAAGAACGTGGCATAATATGTGCATGTGACTGTTCTTCCTGCAGGGTGTGAGGACTGCGGGCAGTACCATGACTCGGAGTGTCCTGAGCTGGGGCCTGTTGTCACGGTGAAGGACTCGTTTGTTCTGAGTCGGGCACGGTGAGCGGACATGAGAGGCTTTTGGCCAGATACATTCAGAGAGGGTCTTGGCACTGCCTGAGCGTACTGATCACAATTAGATGGCCGCCAGATATTGACACTGCCCTGACACCTTATTCCTATGAATTTAAAGCTAAATTTTCAGCAGCCATTACTGCAGTCTTCAGTGTCACATAATCATTCTAATATTCAAATTTGATGCTCAAATAACATTTCTTCTTATTATCAGTGTTAAAAGCAGTTAAACTAATGAAAAAGTATTATTATATTTTTGTAACAATGTAAACTTATCATATAATAACTTTAACATCATTTTTGTTCATGTTCCAGGTCTTCTTTACCAGACAGCTTGGAGATCAAGTTAGCTGAGAAGGGGAAAGAAGGTGTGTTTGTGCTTCGAAAGCTGGTTAAGAGGACTCAGTTTGGCCCGTTTGAGGCCAGGAGGGTTCCAAGCCTTCAAACTGAGGGGGCATTTCCTTTAAAGGTAAACAATAGACCTTCAATATGCCACTCCTCTCCAAATGCGCCTACACTTAATGTTTTCTCTATTGTATATCTTAGTTATTTCAAAAGGATGGCTCAGTGGTGTGTTTTGACACGTCCAATGAAGACGACTGTAACTGGATGATGTTGGTTCGGCCCGCCACAGACTCCAAACACCAGAATCTGACAGCATACCAGCAAGATGATGATGTTTACTTTAATACATCACAGGTGAACTGATGCCGCACTTATATAGTGAGGACGGATACAGTTATACGGTTATAGTCAACATTGATAAATATTGAACAGCGTAGTTTATTGTGGTGTGTTATTAAATTTCAAATGCTCATTTACTTTAATTGTTCTCTCATTTGTTCCTCTCAGGATGTCCTGCCCGGAACAGAGCTTAGAGTCTGGTATGGAGCTTTTTATGCCAAAAAAATGGATCGGCTTGTTCTTAGGCTACCTGTTCTTCCACCTCCACCAGGTATGCTTTAAAGTCTGTGCAATGCACAGTATACTAAAGTTGGATGAAGTAATTCATCATTTTGCGTCTTCAGAAATGGTGTCCAACAAACCTGGAGTCCCTCCGGCAAAGGGGCCACCAACAGAGACCCTTCGAGTCCCAGACCAGCTGCTTTGCCAAACCCCAGCACTTTCCGCAGACCCACCTGTCCAGCAGGTTGCAGAGGCGGTATCCCAAAACAACACAGCCAAAATTGCCCCCATCCCATCAGAGCCAACCAGAAAACAAGGCAGGCCACGACGGACAAAAGCACAGAAACCTGTGCCGAGTGGAACAGCTGATTCCAGTCAAGGTGAGGTGGGAATTACTGGGGTATGACCTATTTAAAGCACTTTTTTTTTGTTGAGAAAAGTAACCCTTGAAAGATTGTTTGAATGAGCTTTATTTTTTCACCTCCCATCTAGAGAAGCCCCTGTTTTTGTGTCCGGTGAGCAGTCTCTCAGTACTGTGGCTTCTGATGTTCCCCTGTCTGTACTGGATGTCCAAGACGTGGTTGCCAGAGACGGCCCGCCACTCAAAACATCTCGGGTGACACGCTCCCCCATCTCCTCTGTGAAGTAAGGACATCTTTTACAATTCATTTATGTCACATCCTCTGTGTTTTAAAGCACATACACTACTGTTTAAAAGTTGGGGCTTGTTCCTTTTTTTAAGACATTCATCAATTACCTGTACTGTACTATTCTGTAATTTCTGAAGGATCGAGTGACACTAAAGACTGAAGTAATGCTGCTTTTCATCACAGAAATGAGTTACATTTTTAAAAATACTATAAAAGAAAATAGTTTGTAATAATATTTCACAATATTGATTTTTGATCAAATAAATGTATCCCTGGTGAGTATAAACCACTCACTTCGAAAACATTAAAGAATCTTACTGACCCCAAGCTTTTGAACAATAGTGTAATTTCACTTTTTTTTTATTAATCAATTCTTTATCTTATTTGTCTGTTAGAGCTGGTATGAGGAAGCGATCTCTGCGTCAGGGAGGCGATCATAAAAGGGTTTACCAGTGTTGCCTCTGCAGTAAGGTGTTTCAGAACAGCAGCAACCTCAACCGACACATCCGTTCCCATGGTAACTCTACCAGCATTCTGAGAAATGACTTATCACACACCATCTGACGTGCCATATGCTGAATAATATTGTGTCATATGCTTTACTGTTCATCTAAATTGTTTGTTTCATTTACAGGCGATAAATGTTTTAAGTGTGATGAGTGTGACAAGATGTTCAGTCGAAAGGAGAGTCTGAAACAGCATATATCATACAAACACAGCAAGAATGAGGTATGGTGCGTTTTTTAACCAATAACCTCTTATTTATTGATTTAATAAAATAACATTAAAATATGGCTAGATGCATTCATTTTAGATGAATCTGTGTTTTTGTGTGTTGTATTTGTGTATGTTTTCTTAGTCTGACATAGAGTACAGATACAAATGTTCAACCTGTGGGAAATCTTTCAGAGTGGAAAATGCCTTAAGATTTCATAACTGCAGGACGGGTAAAGAATAAGTTATATTTTAATGACATTCATTAAATCATTTTAGCAAAATATTGCACCATACATTTCTGTTTTAGGTTTACCACAGTAATTCTAAACCATAAATAACCACAGATAATAATAATAATAATTATTATTATTAATGAAGTGTAATATTATAATTTTTTTAATTATTGGTCAGTTGACTGTTGATTTAATTCACTAATTCAGTGTGATTTAAAAAAAAGTTTATTAGGATATTATGTAATTAATTAAATAAAAAGTTCATAACCCTTTTACAATTCAAGGTTTTTATATGACTTGAGTAATAAAACACAATTTAGAAATATATTTTCCAAATGCATTGTATAAATGAATAAAATAGGTATTTGACAGCATGCACAATATCTGTTTCATATGTTCTCCTCTTTTTTGCAGATGACAAAACGTTCCAGTGTGAGATATGCTCAAGGTTTTTCTCCACTAACAGTAATTTGTCCAAGCACAAAAAAAAACATGGAGAGAAACTCTATGCGTGTGAAATCTGCAATAAGATGTTCTACCGCAAAGATGTCATGCAGGACCACCAGAGGCGGCATGTTGGTGAGTTATTGAGATTGCTGCTTCCAGGGGCAGATTGGCCATCTGGCAATTCTGGCAAATGCCAGAGGGGCCGGATCATTTTGTTTAATGTGGGTCAGTCAGATCTTTAAAAATATATAAAATAAAATTGTTTTTATCGCGTGCACGATTTCACTATGGTTAATAAGGTTAGAAGTTAGAGTTTAGAGGTTATTGGACGTTCAGTCAAAATAAAGCACATCATCAGAGAAAGTGCAACACAAGTTCATTTTCAGTAAAAGCAAAAATTAAAGAAGTCAGTAAAAGGTAGCTAATGGACTGTAAAAGAAAAATGAAAGGCGGGGCAGAAAAACTTTGAAAAAGGGCTCTTAAGTCCAACGCTGCTTAATGCATAAAATTAACTAAACTCTTTTCAAAAGGTTTAAATTCGGCTGCTGCAGCGGAGGACAGTAGTGCCGCAGGGGTAAGAAGAAAACAGAAAATAGAGCTAGCACAAGTCATTTTCACACTAATTCTGCCAGTTATCTCCAGTGTTTTTGTTTTTTGACAGTAGCCTACATTGTATTAAAAAGTTGTAAGCTTAGCATAGAACCCCAGTATATTTTAAAATGTCATTGCTTCGTGATAATTGGTTACAAGTGTTAGCTAGCCTGTTACTGAATTGCATGATTGAAATATCAGCAGATAATTTGGGATTTCGGGGAACCACTGATATAGGCTACTTGCAATATAGTCTAACACATCAAAAACCTATAGCAATAGCCATAGTACTATAGACATTTGTAGTGAACTTTACTTTGAATATGTAGATAAAACACTGAATACATGCATACAGTACATAAGTTTACAGTATGCAATTAATCCTTAGGTAGGGTGGAACATAGGCTTCTATTACAGGCACTCAGATGCAATAGTTAGATGAGGTATTATAAGCCACTGGCTTACGTATGTTCTCCTTGTCTGAATCGTGTGTTCATCTATTCAAAGCTAGAATGTTGCTGGACCCAGTGCAGACAGCTCAGTTGCTGCTGCAGAGTCAAGTGTCATGGAGGTAGGAAGACAGCAATGAGAGAGACGCACCCTGACACAGATGCTGCCAGTTTCTTAATAATGTGGCTCTAATTAACTATTAATTAACCCTTAGGATAGAAGTAACATGTGCATGTATGTCACACACACAAATGCACATGCAGCACATACTAGCAACACTTCAGCATACTTTCATTTAAAATAATTGTATATCAAAAAGGATTTAAAACTGTAAAAATCTGTTGGTACACACACACAACTATTACTGCTGCTACTATTTATAGTTTTTGCTATATATTTTATTCCCTTTTGTGCTATTATAACTTGTTTGTATTCATGTGTATTCCAATGTTGAGAGCAGTCAGTGAGAAAATATTTTGCTGTAATGTTTACGTCCTATACTGTGTTCATTAACTAGGATGTTGCTGGAATCAGTGCAACTAGAGACCACTGGTCTTCCAATACCAGTGCTGTGAGGAAGGATGCTACGGTAGGCCTAGTAGAGACAGGGAGGAGTGTTCGGTAGGAAGAACCAAACAGACAGACAGTGACAACAAAGAACAACACACTGTAGAGCAGTGGTGCCCAACCCTGTTCAGTTCAAACCCTGCTTCAGCACACCTGCCTGTGATTATCAGGTGCTCCTGATGATCTGAATTAGCTGGTTAAGCCATGTTTGATCAGGGTTGGAGCTGAACTTTGCAGGAAGGTAGATCTCCAGGAACAGGGTTGGGCACCACTGCTGTAGAGAATGACAGAAACAGCAGACAAATGGCATAAACAGACAGAACACATACTTTATAACATCCTCAGATTCTTTTTCTTTTGTTTTTACTGTATGTGTAAATTTGTTATAAACGTGTGCTCTTTAAAAAGTAGTAAGAATTGTTTGCCAGACACATACATTAAATGTTTAAATATCTGTTACATAAGGTACTGCATGTAATATTTCACCATCTGTAAACACATATGTTAGTCCGTGGGTGGGGTTGTGTGGGTGTGGTAATGTGGGCCCATGTGGCTACAGCACCAGGGCTGAATTTTTGTCCCAGTCTGCCACTGGCTGCTTCAATTCATTTATTTAATTGTAATACTTCAAATAAGCCAAGGACACACTCCATGCATATGTAAAGTATTTATGACGTATTTTTTGAAATGGAAAAATGGCAGGTAAAGTCTGTTGTGCTAATCAGTAAATAAGCACAAGCACTGAATGGATGGTTCTTGCACAGAACAGAGAACAGGCCTCATTAACTTTCTTTGCCCTTCGCTTTAAGCAAAGATCATCAACCATTATTTCACTTCCTCTGTGTGTGCACTAATGGCTTCCACAACCCATTGCTTTTCCACAGGCCCAAAGAACATGAAACGAGAGGAGCTTGAAGCGAATGGGGAGGAGGGAAGCAAATACAGGAAGGAGCCTTCGGCATGCCCCATTTGTGGAAAGGTGGCTTTTCTATTTCAGTGACACCAAATATGTTGATATCAGATCTGTGCTAAACTGAATTTAAAAAAAGAAATAACCAACTTTATTCAAGTGTTTTCCTGTCGGAGTAACATGAACAAACACTTACTAACCCATGGGGACAAGAAATACACCTGTGAGATCTGTGGCCGCAAGTTCTTCCGTGTGGATGTGCTGAGAGATCACATTCATGTGCACTTTAAGGTGAGGAATAAAACTATTTTTTCATGTTCAAGTAGTTGGTGGGTTGTCTGAATGACTAGTCAGCCTGAAGGAAATGCTGAATAAATAGGATCCACCACTGTCAAAAACATTTTAGTTAAAGGACATTTACATGCTTAAATGGAAGAAATGGAATTTAAATTGGTAATTTATTTGTGATGTTGTACTCTAATTGAGTTCCAAAATGCATATTTTTCTCAGGACATCGCCTTAATGGATGAGCAGGAGAGAGAGGACTTCATTAAGAAGATTGGCATCTCCATGGAGGAGAGTGATGACAGCTCTGATGAGGAAGATGAGAAGAATGATCCTGATCATCACAAATACAGCTGCAAGAAATGTCAAGTAAACTGTCATTATTGATTACATATGGTGTCTGTTCTGACATCCTGCAATTTCCAGAGTTTTGACCATATTTAATATCTAATATTTTTTTGCTCTTAAATAATTTTTTGTGACTGAGTAACCATCATTTAATTTATTGTTGCAAATTAGAGTTTTTCCAAGAAATAAAATACAGTAAAAATCTAGATAAAAATATTCAGTGTATGTTTTGCTATTTATTAATTTTCATTTATATGCACAAATATTGAAGCAATAAATAGTTATACACAGGCATATTTACTGACATATATTTCTACATTTTAATGCATTTTAAAATGCATAATTTAAATATGCATTTTATATATATATATATATATATATATATATATATATATAAATACCATGTAATATATATATAAAATACCATGTATAGGTTTCCATGAAGATTTTTTAGTGTTGCCACAAACAAATAGTAAAATCACTTCATTGAAATTTAATAGATTCACAAACCTTTTTAATTGCTAAATAATGATCCATTTTGATTTTCGTGATGTTGCTTAATTTTATATTCCCAGCAAAATCATTTCTTTACATATAATAAACATTCTCCCTCTCTTTTCATCATCCTTCATCAGATGACATTCGCCAAGGGTCGTGACTACTTGAGACACATAATGGACATGCATAAAGAAAAAGGGTACAACTGCACCATGTGTAACCGCCGTTTTGCTCTGAAGGCCACATACAACGCTCACCTGGTCATCCACCGAGACCACCTGCCTGATCCTGCGGTGCAGAAGTAAGACAGAGCTTTTTCAAACGTTTAAGATTCTTTTCGCAGCTAAGTTGAATTCCACTACTTTCTTCACAGATATATTCATCCATGTGACATGTGCGGACGGATTTTCAACAGCATCGGCAACCTGGAGAGGCACAAAATCATCCACACAGGTGAGTCTTTTATTTACCAATATAGTACACAGATAGAAATTAGTGTAGTGTGATTACTTTAATTTTATATTCGAGGCTTAGTTAAAAGTGATTAACCCTCTGGCTTACTTCAGGAGTGAAGAGCCACTGCTGTGATCAGTGTGGAAAGTCCTTTGCCAGGAAAGACATGCTAAAGGAACATTTGAGAGTCCATGACAACGTCAGAGACTTCCTGTGTGCGGAGTGTGGGAAAGGTACGGACACAATCCCCTAATACACCTTGCATGATAAAGTGAAACATTGCAGCTTGATTGTAACCAGAAATGAAACACATTTACAGGATGAGTACATATATTTGTCTGTGTTTTCCAGGCATGAAGACGAAACATGCCCTACGGCATCATATGAAGCTGCACAAGGGAATTAAAGAATACGAATGTAAAGAGTGTAACCGCAAATTTGCCCAAAAAGTCAACATGCTGAAGCATTACAAAAGACACACAGGTGAGCAACATTCTAGATGTGTACTATAATGTTACATATGATACGTATTGCAAAACAAGATTCAAAATATAATAATGTCTTCCTTCAGGCACAAAGGACTTCATGTGTGAACTTTGCGGGAAAACGTTTAGTGAGAGAAACACAATGGAGACGCACAAGCTTATTCATACAGGTACAGTTCACGGAAATATTATACAGAGTTTGGTTTAGTTACAGTAAAACAGTCAAATATTTACTCGCATCTGTCTGTCTTTTGCAGTTGGAAAGACGTTTTCTTGCTCCGTCTGTGACAAGAAGTATGTGACGCAGTATATGCTGCAGAAACACATGCAGCTGACCCATGAGAAGGTGGAGGCTCAAAGCTGCCACCTGTGTGGCACCAAAGTCTCCACACGCGCCTCCATGAACCGCCACATGCGCCGCAAACACCCCGAGGTGAGAAACAACCACATATATTTTTGAAAATAATTTAAAAAAGAAAATAAAATAAAATGCATTTTGATATTGTCAGTGATAATTAAGATTATAAAAATTAAATGACTGCTAAATGAAATGGGGAAGTCATGGCCTAGTGGTTAGAGAGTTTGACTCCTAACCCTAAGGTTGTGGGTTCGAGTCTCGGGCCGGCAATACCACGACTGAGGTGCACTTGAGCAAGGCACCGAACCCACAACTGCTCCCTGGTTGCCGCAGCATAAATGGCTGCCCACTGCTTTGTGTGTGTGTTCACTGCTGTGTGTGTGCACTTTGGATGGGTTAAATGCAGAGCACGAATTCTGAGTATGGGTCACCATACTTGGCTGCATGTCTTACAAAAATAAATAAATAAATAAATAAATGCATAAATGTAAATCTAAAAAAATTGCATCAAATAATTAATCTGTAGTTCATGCATAAGTCTTTTTATATATTTAAAACATTTTATGCATTCATGTATTTTACATATTCAAATTAAATAAACTATTAATTTTTCAAAATGTTCATTTTAAATTTAAATGTAAATTGTTTTTCTTGTGTAAATTACATGCTATCTTCGTCATCAAAATGGACTAAAAAATGGTCTGTTTTTACCGGCACTTTTGATTAATTTAATGCATCCTTGCTGAATAAAAGTGTTTATTTTTTAAGCATACTCCAAACTTTTAAATGGTAGACTATCACAGTTTCCACAAAGATATGAAGCAGCTAAAACTGTAATTATGCAAATAGAAATCAGTTTTTTTAAATTGTACACATATTACAGTTTTTACTGTATTTCACTGAAAATTACATGCTATTTTAATCAGTACAATGACTAATGAATTAATTCTAAATGAAAGACAATGAAATGACAAAATATTGACGGAATTTAAAGGACACTTTTTCACTTGAACATTTTTGAGCTTATGGAAAGCTAGATGTGTAAGTTTTGTGTAATCTCAGCAGATTGTGACAGTACGACTGGGTGAATTTGATCTTGAAGAACCATCAACAGTCGACGCCTCCACCATCAGTATTGCACAGGTTTGTCTTGTAACAGCCTGTCTTACATGATAATAGACAGAGAACGATAATTAAAGGAGGATTGTGCTGCATGAGACAAATTTTTTAATTATTTGGTTTCTGTTTGTCATTCTGTTGTTCAGCCCTCTCTGACTCTGGAGAAAGGCTCTCTGACTGCAGAAAAAGTCTCCAGGAACTCCAATCCCAGCAAGAAGAGGGCTAAACTCCTGCCTCATGAGCCTGAGCTGTCTGATTCAGACGAGTATGCTGACTTCACCAGCAAAACCCCTGAGTTCTCGACCACCGTGGGAGATGAAACCAACTCTGCTGTGCAGAGCATTCAGCAGGTTTGTTCTATCAGTAATTATTTCCAAGCATTTTTCCCTTTAAAGTCAACATGAGATCAAAATCAACCCTATTTACTTTGTTTCACTTTGTTGTTTGTTTACTTTGATGCACATTGGTCTTGTTGAGCATGATTCTTTCACAAGTCAAATTCAATTTTAAAGCCGACACGTGTTTTTTAAAAAAAGTTGTGCATTTGATTTTAAGTGTTGATTCATTTGATCATAAAGAATACTCCCCCCTGTTAATGTACACACACACAGGTGGTAGTGCTGGCTGACCCTAGCGCCCCTCCAGCCCCCTCCAGCTCAGTCAGTTTGACCAACATCACTGTTACCCCCATCACCACACCCGCTCCCGCCCAGTTCAGCAGCCTTCAGCCCGTCGCCGTCGGCCATCTTGCTCCAGGCGATCGCCCCCTCACTCTGGACAGCTCCATCCTCACGGTGACATTCGATGCCGTCAGCGGTTCAGCGATGCTGCACAACCGGCCAGCAGATCTCCAGTCAGAGGCAGTGGGATCGACAGGGGCTGCAGCTTCACAATCAGTCGCGCATTTCATCAACCTCACTACCTTCGTCAACCCGATCTCCCACCAGCTGGAGCAGCCCGCTCTAACCTGGAGGCCCGTCGCACCGACCGACGGAGCTCATGCGACCACCATAGATGAGACCCAGACAGACTCTCAGGCCCCTCAGGCACCTCCAGAGCAGCCGCAACCACTGCCAGAGCAAAGGCATCAGATTCAGCCGCAAGTCACAGGACCACCCCAACAACAGACCCCCACAGCACCACAGATGTTTAGCTACTGAGAAATTAAGAATATGATATAATTTATAGCTGGAAGTTTTTTTGATGGAAGAATTAGTTTTGTTACTAATCATAGTACAAAAAACGTTTTGTTACTAATTTGGCACTTCTCATAGTTGAAAATACGACTGTGACTATAAGGGTAGCGCAAATCTTTTGTTTGAATTTATTAAAAACCAGTGGACAATTTCAAAGATTTTTTTTTTTTGAATGAATTAATGCATGAAATATCTGATTATGATTTAAGAGGAAGCGGGACCTTAGTTTTTCAAAATGTTGACTCAGATTATATTTGTTGTATGATGTCATGCTGTAGCACCTGTGGATTGATGATGTCAAAAAGAATGAATCGATATAAATGTAATACATTGATAGATTGTACTGTAAGTGCTAACTGGAAATATTTTCTATTTTTTCTTTTTTTCTTTTTTAAAGAAAAATGGGTTGTCCTTCTAATAAATGCATGTATGGACTTGTCTCTGAGGCGTTGGACTTGTATTAAAGGATGGACAAAATTATTTACACTTCATTTTATATATATATATATATATATATATATATATATATAGAAAAATAAGAAAATTGTGCAGCAATACAAAAACCAAAATCCAATATAAAAAAAAAATACAGTACAAAACAAAAGAAACAAAACAATACTGAAGCAACACCTAAATTCGAAAAAGTGGAAACATAATATGGAAAAAGTATCACCCTGGAAAAATATTGTGATATATTATTAAATGCATAGGATTATAAAAAGGGATTAAAAAGTAAATAAAACAAAGGATGACAGAATGATAAAAGATTCTATATCCTACACGTTGTCTAGGCCACTAAACAAAAAAAACTATATCCAACATATATCCTACACCACTAAAAAAACACAAAACAAATTAAATTCATGTTAACGTATATATTATTAGAATTGATCGTTCTTTTTACAAAATTTAACTTTACATCAAATCAGGTTTTTCACAAACATGTTGTGTCAGTGCCAGCATATATATATTTTAATCCGATTATCTGGTTGTTAAAAACATTGATGTTAATTATCCACGATCTAGAAGAAAAAAGCAAAATCTATCACGACTCGTCATTTGTGAAGTTCTGCCGAGACTCCAAACACCACGACTCGTCATTCATTTGTGAAGTTCTGCCGAGACTCCAAACCGCGAGCGGCGCTAATAACACGAACTCTACCAAAGTTATTCACTCAACAACGAAAGAGAGTCTCGCGGCTGCGCGGTGGTGCCTAGACGTAAGTCACCACATTCCGTGTAATGTAATTCATTCTATGAGAAAAACAGCCCCATTTTGAGATTTCATTTCATAGACGTAATTTACGTAAGTTCTGCAATTTTCAAAACTAATACAGAGGGCTATCGCGTAAAGACAGAGCAGTTTGATGCACAAGGATCGTCAGTGAAGATCACGGTTATATATTTGTGTTGCAGCAGTCGAGCTGCCAGCGAGTCACTGGAGCGAAGTTACAGAAAAGAGAGAAAGACAGATCTGCAGCAATACAACCAGTCTCTGAGTCTGCCTGCTCGGGTCAGGAGTGATAACGTGGCACAAATCTCGCCAAAATGGAGTTTGCAGCGATCTTTGCACTATCACTGCTGATAGGTGCGCTGGTTGTGTTAGTGGCCGTGGCTGTTGGCAGACAGAAAGAAGAATTATCTGAGCAGAACGAACAGAAGAAAGACACCAGTGCACCGGGTGAGTGTGTCTTTCTTACACCTGTCAGCAACTTTAAAGTCGATTTCTTGTCACTTACATAACGATGTTTTAAACTCATTTCAAAGACTAAGTTTAGTTTGGAAAGTGGTTAATTTTTATGTCATGTCTTCATAATCAAACCTGCTGGATAATGTTACAGTGGAGGAAAATGCAGCGAAAGCTTCTTCCAAAAAGCAGAAGCAGCAACAGCGCCCCCGTAAGGAGAAACCGCAGCAGCACACGTTCACACACAAGCTCCTGGCTTCCTCTCTGAAGGTGATTCTCGCTTAAATCTCAAAGATATACAACAGCAGTAAACACATGACTTCATTTACTCTCAAAGCATGTTATAGTAAAGACATTTATAATGTTACAAAAGATCTATTTTTCAAATAAATGGAGTCATTTTCTATTAATCAAAAATGTGTCATGGTCTCCACAAAAATATAATATATAACTGTTTGCATCATTGATGATAATAATAAAATATCTTTCTTGAGCAGCAAATCAGCATATTGGAAATTATTTCTGAAGTATTGGCTGCTGAAAATTCATTACATAAAAATCCTGTTTATTCATATTTCTGTGCATTTCATTTCTCCTTTCTAGAGTCACAGTGGCAGTGTCACTTGCCTGGATTTTAGTAGCAACGGCAAATACCTTGCGTCTTGCTCTGATGACCGTACCATCAGGATCTGGAGCACTAAAGACTTCCTGGACCGAGATCACAAGTGCTTGCGAGCCAATGTTGAGTTTGACCATGCCACGCTCGTCCGCTTCAGCCCAGACTCTCGGTACGTTTGGCTTCATTATAACACGTCGTTCAATTAGGGTAAATAATCAAACAGTTTTATGTAGCTGTTATTGCTGCTGACTGGTTTTGTGTTTGTCCCTAGAGCGTTTATCACTTGGCTGGCTAATGGAGAGACCATTCGCATCTATAAGATGATTAAAAAGGATGATGGGACATTCAGTTTCAAAGCTGCCTCAGAGGATTTCCCGCAAAAACACAAGGGAATCGTTATCAACATCGGAATCGCTGAGACAGGTCAGTGGACTCCAGTAATTAAATGCATCTGAACTAATTCTAAGCAAGCTTGCATAAGACTTAATTAGTAATTTTATATTTGATTTTCAGGCAAATTTATAATGTCTGCCTCTGTTGACACTACCATTGTGATCTGGGATCTGAAAGGAGAGGTTTTAGCTACTATAAACACTAATCAGATGACCAACTCGCATGTTGCTGTGTCACCGTGTGGAAGGTTAGTTCAAGAAACAATACAAGCAGCAGCCCCTCCTGATGTGCCGCATCAGTGGTAATAAAGAGTTTGGACGTAATGCACATAGAAATGAAATTTATGCATTCTTTCCTTCTCATAATTTGTTGCTTCCTGTGGCTTTACCCCTGATGTGAAGGTGTGGGAGGTTTGCTTTGCTAAATCAGGGGAGTTCAAAGAGGTTGCCCGTGCGTTTGACCTGAAGGGACACTCAGCTGGGGTTTACTCCTTCGATTTCTCTAATGACTCTCGGAGGCAAGATCTTCTCATCGTTTACCACTAAACAAAAACAATATACAAAATAACACAAAATATATATATAAAAAAAAAAACAAAAATATAAAAAAAACACATAAAAAAAAATATATAAATAAAAATAAAAAAAATATTTATTAATCAGTGCTATTTTAGTGTTGTAAATACTATTATGGCATTTATTAATATTTTGAATTAGATTTTATTTTTAATTTTATTAATTTTAGCACTTTATGTGCTTTTGTCTTTTTTTATTATTTTAAATATTTATATTTAGCTTCAATTTATTTTTATTCAGTTATTTCAGTAATTTTAGTACTTCAAATTAAACTATATTGTGTCGGATCTAATATTTATATTTTATTTTCTTACAACTTTATTTCAATTAGCAAAACAATTGTATAAGTATTGTATATGTAACTGACTGTATTGTTTAAGTTAACAAAAAACAACACCATTATTAATTAGTGAACAGAGATTTAAAAACATGTTATTAAGGTGTGTTAATAATTTTGTTATTTGAGTCTGAACTTTGCAGAAACTTGAATTGGCATTGGTTTTCATTCAGTTTTGATAGCAATGTTCAATAACATTTCTGTCACTGCCTTTTACAGAATGGTGACTGTGTCCAAAGATGGCACGTGGAAGCTGTGGGACACTGATGTGGAATATAAGAAAAAGCAGGACCCATATTTGCTCCGGACCGTGCCATGTCAGGTGTCAGAGGGGAGCCGCATTGCCCTGTCTCCCGACGGTCGTGTAGTCGCCATATCAAACGGTTGTGATATAGCCATGTTCAGTGCCAGCACTGGTGAACTCGAGGAGGAGTTTCACAGTGTTCACAGCGAAGAGATAACTGGCCTTAAGTTTGACATCAATAATCGTTTCTTAGTGAGTAGTGGGGACCGTGCCATTCACGTCTTTCACAATGTAACCGGTTACCGTGCTGCCATCCAGGACATGCAGAGCATGCTGAAGAAAGCCTCAAATGATGGAGTGAGACAGAGACTCCAGCAGCAGATAACAGATGCTCAGAATGCTCTGGACACAGTGCTGAATGCAACAAAGAACTAAAAGCTGATTTATTTTCACTTGAAAGTGAATCTGTTTTTGGTTGCTTTGCGTGCCGGTTTTATTGAATAAATCGGGTGTTTTTAAGTGTTTGACGATTTTGTTCCTTTTTCACAAAATTTACTAATGCCATCTCTTTGTGGCTTTAAAAGTGACATTTTCACTTTTCAGGAGAAATATAGTGTCCTGCAAAGGCAAAATACTGTCATACTGAGGTGGTAAAAGTAACCTTTTAATTTATAAATAAATATAGATAGATAATTTTATGTTGATCATTTTCATTATTCCAAAAGACGGATTATAATCTCATAACTCAATTTTGAAAATGTTTATTCATTGTGTTTTTCCTTTGCATTGCAGTATATTTGAATTTTTATAATTATGAATACTCGTGTCATGTCTCGGCATATTGAACTGGGAATATTTCATGATCAAAGAACCTTTAAGGAAGTACTATCAGCGATTTTGTACGAATTAAAAAGTACATAATAAAAAAGTATATTATGTTTTTAATAAAATCAGAAAACAGAAAAGCTCATATTTATTTATTACATTTGTATCTTATTCATTTGCTGTCCTTAAGCTTGATTAATGTAAATAACATCTAAAATATTTTAATATTAACTTTAGTAATTACAATACCCATTTTGATATCTTAATTCGTTAAAATAAATAAATAAAAACAAACCAAACCCAGAGGACCTTTATTTTGAAATGAACTATAACATTTATGAGTTATATTAAAGCATTTAGGTTATAAATATGTAAAAAAAAAAAAAAATTACAAGATGGGTTTGGGACTAAAAATATATGACTAGTGGCTTTTTCATCTTATAATAACGTTAACATAAATTTAACAAAGATAAACAACTGCAGCTAAGTGTGACCTCTATAAGTAGGTGGGATCAGTCAAGAAGCTCTGGAAAGTAGAGTTGTGAGTTCTCGCGATGCGAGACTTGCGACGCCAGACTGCGAGACCGACACGATTCCAGTAAGAGTACCGATCAAATTCAGAAATGTCTGGTCGCTCGGTCCGCGCGGAGACCCGAAGCCGCGCTAAAGATGACATTAAGAAAGTGATGGCGGCTATTGAGAGAGTACGGAGATGGTGAGTATAACGGGTGGCGTCACGATACTTTCAAAGAGGGAAATGTTTTTCAAAAGAGAAACTTCAGTCGGAAAGGAGGAGGAGTTTAATAAGAGGATGCCGTTTGATTGACACAAGAGACAGCCAATGGCCGTGCACTGGTCTTTGTTTTCTCAAGGGACAAGTGCAAAAACTAAACTAGAGAGGACTTTAAAAAGGTTTCATCTTGTGTTGAAGAGGCGTAGTGTGTAGGACTGTCAGTAACCTTACATTATATTATTGTTCTTTTTTTACTAGGTTATAAAGTCTATTATACATTTACTGTGCAAGAGAGTAATCCTAGCACATTCAATCAGGGTTTAGGCCAGCAGAAACCAAGCACTTTTTTGATTGCAATAAATGGAGATATTGGATAGGGTTCAACTCATCAACAAATGGACTTTGTAATCCCACATGTCCCGAAAAAAGCAGCTCTTAGAGGAGCCTTTAAACTTTCTCCATCTGGAAACTTGATAAGTGCTTTTTTCTGCATGGTTGCGTTTTTAACCTGGAGACTTGATAGAGCTTTCGAGTCATGTATATGGGAACCCTGTTACACAATTGCTCTATTTCAGGGAGAAGAAATGGGTCACAGTTGGAGATACATCATTAAGAATATTTAAATGGGTTCCTGTGGTGGACACAAAGGAGGTACGACACATCAAATATGTTCACTTCTCTTGGTTTTAATTGTTTGAGAGTTCGTTTCATACATAAGATCAACATATTATCTGTAAAGTAATGGATTTTCCAAACTTCTTCACTCTTTTTACTGCATCTGTAACCTGATATCTTTTAGAAGGACAAGAGCAAGGTGTCTGTGGGTGGTGAGATTCAACGGAAGAATTTTCCCACAGAAGAGTCATCTGATAACTCCTGTTCTGTACTGTTAGATTTTCAAGGTAAACATCTGCATGTGAGATTCACGTTTTAAAGGCATAGTTTACCCAAAAATGAACATTTTACCATAACCAGCTTCTATTGTTTTCTTTCTTTCATGTTAAATTTAAATCTTCCCTTGCTTGCCTCCTGGCTTCTCAGATGAGAACAGCAACCAGAGTTCTCTGTCAGACTCGTACCAGCTTAAAGTAGCTGCAGACAGCAGCAATAACTCCAGTCCACAGCCCAGTGAGCCGGTCAGCCCTGCACTTCAGAGTCTAGACTACCCTACAGATGATCCACAGCCGCCCACCCTCGGCCAAGAATTCATGGAAGGTGAGACTCATGCCTTGCATTTTTCATTAATTTTAATGTTAATCTCAGAGCTGAGAGATTAATTCATTCATTCATTTTTTTATATTATATTATACATTTCCAAAGGTTTATTCCATGTTTATAAATCTTGTAATTTTATACATTTTGCTTAAATATCTAATCATATTAACCTGAGATTTCACAGTAAGTTGTTTGCCCTCTTTGTGTGAATGTGATCTGAACAAATGAATTGTTTTTATCTCCAGTACTACACATTTCACAGAAGTTCACAGAGATCATTTAGTCAGTTGACCCACTTTTAAAAATGATAGCTTTTATTTTTTTCTAGAGCCGCTGCTGCAGTCAAGTGAGATCGCAGATGAGCCACCGAGACTGATCAAGGAAGATCTTTTACCCCTCACTGCTCAGGTACAAAAGTAGTCAGATGTTCTACATAAAGCATAAATGCTGGGACAGCTTCTCTGCTCTGGGTTGTGAACCTTGCTTGCCTTATTTTTTGGTATACAGTATATAAAAAAAAAATGTAAAAAAATTACATAGATACCTATATATAATAATTAACTTATATATAATGAATTTTTTTGAACAATATTTGTTATTTATTCTACTAGATTATTTTTTTATTATTATTATTTATTTTTTGGATTGTATTTATTGAGCCTTTTGTACTACTAAAATGAATAACTAATTAATAATGAACTGCTCCTTTTTCTCTGGGTACAGGAGGATGAGGACAGCTGTGGAGCCCCACCACTGAAAAGAATCTGTACTGAGCAGGTCTCGGTCATTCAGGCGGCCCCTTTTAGTTAACACACACACACACGCACACACTGTACACTGGGCATTGATAATCAGCCAGACTGATCACTGACCTTCCTAGAACTGCTGCAAAAGACACAATATGGACCAGACATCGAAAAAGCACTATATTTATTATCGCATGGGATCGCTTTGCAACATTTTAGCAACATTGTAGCCCTTTGTAACTCCCAGAATATGCTTCCATTCGTGTTATGTCAGGATTATTGTTCATTTTTGAAGATCTCATAGTAGAATCTCTGAATTAGAATTGTTATCTCTTACACTAATTCTGACATAACCTGAATGAAACATTGATTCAACGTTTATAGGCCACCCCCCCCCCAAAAAAGAGACTATTAACTAGACATTCCTGTTTACAGGGAGAATGAATGAATGTACTATCACCATAAAGCCCTTGTTGAAATTGCTGTTACAGTTATTATAATGCTAATAGTTTTATTTGATCTTCAGTTGAATGTGATGCTTGTTAAAAAAAAAAGAAAGCCATAATCTAATTTCATGCTGACTAAAGGATTAGCCATTATTGAAAAAAAATCAAATCCTCCAAAACCAAGACAAAAAGCAAGTTAAATGACTACTTGAAATGCAATTTAATACACCAGCTTTATGCACAAGTACTCTTATTAGACCACACCATTCCCTTTTAATAAAAACAATGACTCAACATGCAGAATGTCTTCGAATAAATTCTGTAAGATTACATGCATACAGATTAAAATGAAGTATTTAAGTCATGTTTCAAAAGATGTGAATAATATCTAGATTTTCTGTTTGTAGATTCTGCTCTCAGGGTCTGTAGTACCTCCAACTGTCTATCAGCTCTCATTTGTTGCAGTAATTGAACATTTACTTTTTTTGTCTCTGTATTACACCCCTAAAAACGCCTGTCTTTTATGCCACCTTTTATTTTTTGCAAACTGGTCTAGTGGGCACTTTGAGTTCAATGAAGCAGTCATATTGTTATTTGATGCAAATATCATTAAAAAATTTAGACCTTTCAAGATTCAGATTCAAGATTTATTTTTGTCTTTATTCTTTAAAAATAACAATGCACACTACAGTTCAAACAAATAGACCATAAGTTTTTTTGTTTTTTTGCTAAATAAATTAATACTTTTATTCAGCGAGGGTGCATTAAAAATCGGTGAAAAGAGACCATAAAGATATTTAAAATGTTACAAAAGATTTCAATTTTTAATCAATGCTGTTCTTTTGAACTTTCTATTAATCAAAGAATCGTGGTGAAAAAATGGTTTCTTCAAAAATATTAAGCCGCACAACCTTGATATAATAAGAAATGTTTCTTGAGCAACAAATCAGCATATTAGAATGATTTCTGACGGATCACGTGACACAAGACTGGAATAATGTCTGCAGAACATTCAGCTTTACATCACATCAAATTGCTTTTTTCGAATATTTTCAAATATAACACAGTAAAAATATTATTATGTGTACTGTACTCAAAAACACTGGAAAATCTACCAGCCCCAATTGGTTGGTAGCGTATATTAAAAAAAATTCTATATAATTATTTAAATTTTGTATGGGGATTCAATTCAAAACTTGTCGTTTTGACCTGCATGTGGCGCTGAAGCCCCATTTTTCATAAAATAAATAAATAAAAAAATCTTAGCTCTTTGTTTTATATATACAGTATATAGGCTATGTTACGTATCGTCATTATATATTTGAAACATCTGAGTTATTTACTTAATACATATTAGAACTCCCTGTACTTGATTTGGCACATGATTATACAGTATCTTAATACCTACCTAGACCGCGTTTTAAATGTCAAACACGCCTGCAGCATTTTTGGCAATGCTGACTCTGATGTAGAAGGTACTAGATAGTCAGTCAGATAGGTTATGAGACACAGCCAGTGTTTGACTCCAGAAGAGGGGATTGTATTTTACTCTAGTCAGTGATTGTCTCTCCTCACCCGTCAGGTCTCTCAATAACTCACTCAGGCGTTTAACACAACTCGTCTGAGCAGGATAACATCAGATAAAGCACAGGGAATAAGGCAAGAGCTGTTAGACGTCGGACCATGCGTGAGGGATTTTGGAAACTTCTTTGTATTTTCATGTTTTCCTTTCGTGCTTTTAAAGCTTCCGCAGCTATCTATCAGGTTCCAGTGAGACTGCAGCGCACAGTGTCGGAACACAACACTGGAGCAAACACACTCAACAGGTAAACCTGTCACCGGCTGCAATAAACTTTAGGTTATGAAGATTATTAAATTATTATTATTAAAAATTATTAAAGCCTTATTATTCTGCAGAATTATGGATTAAGGTAAATCAACTCGATAAACTTGGAATAGTTAAACAATTCTATTACTGTCTAATTTTTATTTCTAGATATTCACAACTGTTTCTGTGGCTTGCAACTTTTCTATCTGTCTGTCTGTCTGTCCTAAACACGTCTGTGGAGGCCCCTGAGGGCCCCCTAATTAAGTTCCTAGAAAAACTATAAACTGAAACAATGGCAAAATTTTTGTTTATGTCAAAAATGAAGCATTCTTTTTCCTAAAAGACAGTGGGCAAAATATTTAATGGTTTTACATGCGGTTGAGGTTGAGCTCTTTAGTCTAGACGTGTGGAGCTTCTCATATGTCTGTGGTCCGGTCACAACTCCTCACAGTCTGTCCTGTGAAAAAATTCTGAACGGCGACTTGAATAATGAAACAAACAGTGCAGTGTCACAGTCCTGGTGTGTTTTGAATCATTTGAGATGTCTCAGAAGGGAAGTTTCCCAGATTGAGTTTAAAAAACAAAGCATGCAGATGCAGGCACACATTGTTGTTTTTTTTATTGTTGTTTTAGTTCTCTTCAAGAATGTCTTTCAGACTCTTTTGGGTGTTATATGAATGTCGGGAGAGAATAAATCATTCAGTCTCCTGTGGTAAAGGAAAAAAAGATATGCTTGTGCCACTGAGAGGGTCTCTCGGAGGACCCTCAGTCCACGGAGCTGTATTTTATCTCGCTTTTGAAGTAAAGGAGATTTATGAAGAAACATTATGGCACTAAATATATTGAAGCCACTTAACTGTTTGCATTGCCATCAATCTGAGTTTTGTGAAAAGGAAATCTCAGGCTCTCTACCTAATTCTCTTATTTTCCATGATTTAATTCCTTATTGTCTGATATGTAAATAAATTTGCACATTCATTTCTCCATTGTTTTTTTTTTTTCTGTTTAATTCTTGATTTTGCAGTATTCTGATTTGTCTGGTCTTTGTCATTGTCATTGTTTATTCAAAATGGAATGAATAAAACTGGTGCCAGTACACAGTACAGAAGACCGTTTCATGCCAGACGCAAAATGGGACAGAGACTGTTGTGCAGCGGCTGTTTCAGAGTTGCCGATGGCCTGGACCATGTTCAAACCTAATCAGGTACAGAGAAAAGAAATGATCTCATGGTATACACTGGGCTATACTCTGCTATTCACTCTCACATTAACTTGGACGACAAGTAACAGACTCTGTGCATGCTTTGCCTCTGTATTCTCCCAGCTACAGGTCTCTGGTGAGACCCGTGTACAGAGTGACCTACAGGAAAATCACTTCTCTGGAATGGCGATGTTGTCCAGGATTCCATGGGGAAGACTGCAGAGAGGGTGATGGAGCTCATTTTTTGCTGATTTCAAGTTCACTGAAGCATTACTGAATCATTTGAATGACTGTAAGACAAAGGAATTGTTAGGTGTTGTGAGCCAATTACATAGACATTTATTAGGGGTGTTTGCTAAGACAAGCAAAACATAGCACAACTATCATAGAGATTTTATGGTTGGCCTCTTTTGACTTGTGACCCTAATAATCAGATAACAATGCCCTTGCAACCACCCTGAAAACCCAGGCATCGGGGTATAGACCCCCTCGGTCCATTTGCCATGGGGCCCCCTCAACCGCGGGGCCCGGTGTGGCCGGACCAGTTGAACCCCCCCCCAAGGACAGCCCTGACAACCACCCAGAACACCCAGGCAATTAAATAAACATTTATTAGTGGTGTTTGCTAAAGCCTGGCCACATTACAGGGGTTTTAAGATCCTAACCGATTATGAAATCTGGTTGAAGCACACACATATGGAGAGTCTTAGCAGATTTTCTTCCTTCAAATATTAAATATGCACACACTACAAGATTTGAAAATGGTGGTGCATCACAAACTACAAGATTTTTATTATAATTATCATGCCAGAGGGAACGCCTCATATCATTTCATGCAGCAGATTGTCATTGACGTTTCAGCAAAGTTTACATATGTTAGCCAGCATTCTAGTAACTTTGTACACTCTTTGTCCTTAACGGTTGTGGTACGTTTTCGACACATTATACAGACTGTTGCATTATTGCAAAACTTCTAGAAGCAGTTACTCCATCTCCACTATCCGACAGACCTGTACAGCAGCTTGTTTTGTGGTTGTGTATTGGCTCTTGTGAAAGTACTGATGTAATCATAGTGTCATCATCCTGATTTAAAATCCAAAATATCAACATGTTTGATATCATTCAGGGTGGCCTTCAATTTGTGTGCGAGCAGATGGGGATGTGCAAGATTCGATCTGTAAATGCCTCACATTACACCATTACAATCCGTGCTGAACATTGGAACCGATCGAGGACCTTGAAAAGATTTTTTCTTTGATTCTCGGGAGAGGAAAATCAGGGCTAAATGGCCTAAAACTCTTGTAGTGTGAGCCCGGGCTTAAGACAAGCAAAACATACCTAGATTATCGTAGAGATTTTGTGGTTGGTCTCTTTTGACTTGTGTAAACAAGCAAACACACAGAAACCATACAGAACACCCTAGCGAACACCCTAACAACCACATAGCATCACCCTGGCAACCACCTAGAACACCCATTAATAAATATTTCATGGTTGGCCTCTTTTGATTATAGTTGATAAGCCAGCAGCTATATAAAAGCCACCCAGACTACCCTAGCAACCGCATAGCAATACCCTAGCAACCACTAAGAACACCCTAGCAGCTGCATAGCAATGTCCTGGCAACTGCCCAGAACACCCAGGCATAGATATTTCAAGGTTGGCCTCTTTTGATTTGTGAAAGCAACAACCACATAGCTACTCAGAACACTAGCAACCACTCTGAACACCCTAGCAACCGCACAGCAATGGCCTGGCAACTACCCAGACTACCCAAGCATCTAGCAAGAGATTTGCACAAACAGACACCACTCACATTTGACTTGGCATGGTTTGGTGGGTGGTTCTTTTTTTTAAAATGTAAGTCTCTTATCAACAAGGAAAGATCCCTTACATTTATTGTGTGGGTGACAACAGCTGATCTGATTGTGGAAATCAATCATCTGGGTGAAATCCCAAAACGAATGAGTCATATCTATATGCTCGTCTGAATGTATTTCCTTTCTCACTATATGAACACCAAACACTTTAGTGCAACACATCCATAAACATGTTTCTATATTAACCAGGAGAAAATGCATTAAGACTATGTTACAAAACACAACTCAGATTTGCCTTGACACAAAAATCTGCAGTCAATCTGCAAAAAAATCTGAGATCTCAATAGGAATATTATCAAGCAATGTCATATGAGCGCAGTTACACTCCCTACTGACTCACGTTACTGTTATCCTAGAGAGATAATCATAATCAAAACCAGCACAGCTCTGGGTCTTTGCATGTATTGGGTAAATATATTTTAATTGACACTGAAATAAATAGCTGGAAGAAAATATTTGAGGAAATGAGTGAGCTCTTTTTATTCATTTTGATTCATTTGACATAGTACAGTTAGATGCGGTAGAGGTCACAAGAGTCCAAATAATTTCTGATCCAATAGAGATAATTTACCCATGACACACATTCTCATGTTTTTCTGGATGGGGATGGTTTAATGACCCCCCCCCACCCCAACCCACCCCAATAAAAGACAGACTGGCCTGTCTGCAGTGTCTCTTTTCAGATCTTCCCCTGTGAGATGCAGATGATTTAGTTTGACTAAAATCCAAGGGCACCATGATCTCTGACATGGTAAATAAATCAGAAATCTTCATTCCCCTATCCTTCCTCCTTCCTCCCTCCTTTTTATCCTTTTCCATTGGGCTCATAGCTTCAGCCTGAGGCTGTTGATCCCCCGGGTCTCAGGCCCCTCTGTGTTTGGTTTATTTAAGAACATATTTTTGGAATTTGGATTGTGACTCACAGTCAAACAGCTCAAGTTAGGTCAAAGTCAGTCTGTGTGAGATCCCAGCATTTCTAGATGTCATGTGTAATGAGGCCTAACAAAGAATGCTGTGTCTCATTTCACTCATTATGGACCCTTTTTATATTCCCAGGTTTGGAACATGGAAGTTAACATTAGCAGAGTAAACTTGTACATGTACTTGATATCATAGCGAATATTATTTTAGCATATCCAAATTGCTTTAACGGCAACTGTATTATTTTAATGCAAGGTTAAAATAACACAAATAACTAATAGATTGTCTACTTAATATCTGCTAACACTTTATTTTATAATATTAATAATCTGTAAATAATAATCTGATTATAAGTAATTTTGCAAGGATGTCAACTCATTCTACTAACCCTAACCCTAATATAACCGTCTACTATTACTCTAATGAGAGTTATTTGACATGTAGTTGCAAAACATTACTTATAGTTAGTAGAATGTCTAAAGTGTGCTATCAAAACAAAGTGTAACCTATATGACAAACTTTGAAGGGTTCAAAGGGTTGATTTGCACAGAATGCATTTTTGTGTTTAACTAAGCAAGATGCAGGGAAGGAATGCAATGTGGGTTTTTTTGTAATGTTGAAGTTATTTTAATTAAGAGTCACATTTTTAGAACCTCATATCATGCCTGAGATGCTGTAATGGTGAAACACATCTGTCTAGTACGTTTACATAGAAAAACAATGGAGGTGCAATTAGAACGCAAATGAAAAATATGGAATGCATTAAAAAATGTGAGATACGCAAGCAGTAGAATGAAAAAGAACGGTCTTAAGATTATTTTTTTAAAATTATTTTAACTTCAGCTTTGCATTTTCAGAATGCTGTGCCATGCAAAAGAGGCAAGATGCGAGCACAATTGTCAAACACATCTGCGCATTTTTACGTAGAGAAACAATGGAAGTGAAGTGCAGTGGAATGCAACTACGCATTTTGTGCAAAAAAGTCTGAATATTTAATTCTGATTGGTCTTCACTGTCATCCGTGGTAACGCTGTGCATCCAACCGATCACCACAACTGTTACCAATGTCTCTCATTCCACAGCACTTTCTCTGTTGACTTCTGGCAGGATTCAAAGCTTGGTTGTAAGAACAAGCCAATCCAACCATGTATGTAAACAGAAATGCAATAAGAAACTTTTAAACTGATTCATGCTCCCCTGGAGTTGTGGTTTGACTGTTTATTCAGCTCAGTTTGCCAGTTTTTGAGAACTGTGTTACTAGTTGAGGTCATGTTCAACCACTTTAGTGATGTTTTGTCCTTCAGGAATGTACAGTGTCATAAATTCATGTGCCTTGTATTAAGAGATACCAGTGTGATGAAGTTGTTTGTTCATTAATGCAGCCCAGACAAAGAGCTCTTTTCCCATCCATCAGATTAGTCAGCAAAATGCTGGATGTTTTGTTGCTGTCCCTCCCTAGGTTAACTTTGTTTTAATGCATTCCTTATATATTGAGGCCAGTTCCTCTCTTTAGCTCAAAAAAATTCCATTTTAATATATCAAGAACTTGGATATATTTCGATCAGTTGTGTTTGACTATGTGAAAAGGATAGCTTTATGTTTGACTAAGAAGGAGTAGACATCAAGGAATGCACTGGTGCAAAGCTGTTGAGGTGTGGGAGGGTGGTTGCAGCTGGGATCGACAGCTGTAAGAGATCCTTTGTCCCATAACCATATTCTAATTGTAACTAGAGAGGAACTCCCAGAGATAGCATGCAACAAATCAAAAATCTTCGACAATCTAATATGAGACTTGGTTATGCTTTTAGATTCAATGTATTTCAATTGATTTCTCATAACCCAGGAGTTTTCAAGCTTTTTGTGATAACACACTTTCATTCAAATGTTTCTTGAGCAGCAAATCAGCATATTAGAATGATTTTTGAAGGATCATGTGACACTGAAAACAGGAGTAATGATGCTGAAAATTCAGCTTTTCCATCACAGGAATAAATGAAACTTTAAAGTATATTGAAACAGACAACAGCTATTTTAAATTCTAATAATATTTCATGATATCACTGTTTTTTATTGTATTCAAATAAATGCAACTTTGGTGAGCATGAGATTTCAGAAAACTTATAGACACTAAACAATAAAATCTTACCGACCTCAAAGCCGAACAGTTGTTTAGAAATACATGTTGTTTCTGAAAACTGAAACTGAAAACTAATGAACTACTGAAAATATCTCATTATTATCTGGTAAACGTTTTTACTTATTTGCATAATACAGCACAAGACAGTGTATCTTTTTTCCACTATTAGAGTATTGCTCTATCAATACAATAGCAGAGAAGAAACATTCAGTTCAATTTAGATGTATTTGTAAAGCACATTTATCAATAAATATTACTTATCTAAATATAAATATATATATATATATCTTATATCTTAAGTTAACATTAATTTTAACAGTTAAAAAAATACATTTTGTAAAATGTTTGTGTCGTCTTAAATTGTTTTTAACATTTGGTGCAGCTCTACTTTGTTTACTTAATTAGTCTTCATGGTGCAAATAACAGTGGTTTGGGGAGTTATATCCCTAAAAGGAAATCTAAACAAAAAGTTGTGGTTCCTGAAAAGTACACACAAACTTATTCATTTTACAGTAATACATAATATCATGGCTCCTTTGGGGTTCCTGGATCCCAACCACTAAACCCTGATTGCTAAACTAAAGTCATTAGTCATTCATGGGAACAATTCCCATCAGCAGAATTACTTGGGTACTCAAACTTCCCATAATTCCCTGGTCAGCGTCTTATCTATATCTATATAGTCAGCTCCAGCTGTCTTTCTTACAACCCCCATACCAGGTTTCCAGAAGGCCTGGCAGAGGTTCAAATCTATCACCTGCTCTACAAATTCCTTTAAATTGAGATTGTGATCAGTACCCCTAGCTGTGAGAGTGGCTGTGGGAAAATGGGATGTCTGTGGTGTATTATCTCATGATTGATGAGGACGCGTGTGCTGCAGCCCCCTCAGCTGCCTGTAACGGGTGAGATCATCTCATTTCTGTGGTGGAGCACAAATGGTCATGCCACTGAAGTCTACCTGTTCGTTAGGATAGCTTGTACGACAGTGAACCCAAAATTGTATTTAACCCATGATGAATATAAGCAATTTGCAAATTATTTCAAGTCATTTTTAGGGCACAATCTGCTAATTCAACTAATTCAGACTGCACAGATAGACGCCAACAAACACATTCATTGGATTTTGTCAGATCAGTGTGTTATCCCTGTCAGCGTCTGCTGGCATCAGCCAGTGCTTGTTTTTGCTGACTGAACATGTTCATTCAGTGTTTGGCGGGATGTGCAGTGTCTAAGAAATGACATACTGTAATCTGGTGATTAGCAGTGAGAATTAACCTGTTTGGCAAACTACTGAAACAAACTTTGTTTTGGCATGCTTTTATTCAAAATGATGTCATACTAGTTCTTTCTTCGATTTCACTTGAAGTATATCTTGGCCTTTATGATTTATCAACTTTTCAGACCAAGAAACGCATCTGATCCACTCGGACTGTCCAACTAACACCTAGTCACCAACTTGCTTGTTTGATTCCCGTACTGCCAGTGTAAGAACATACACTCTTGGAAAGAAAGGTACAAAAGCTGTCACTGGGACATTAGCCTTTCAGTAGATACATCTGTGCACCGTATTTACCCCTAAAGTTTGCATTTTAGTACCTTAAGGCTGATGATACATGGGGCAACTTTTTGAGCAATTTTGCCCAGCAACATTGCTCAAAAAGTTGCCTCATGTATCATCAGCCTAAAGGTAAAAATTTACATATTTATTTAAGTGTACATATTAGTACCTTTTGAAAAGTTGCTGTCTCAGTAACAGCTTTTGTACCTTTTTTTCTGAGAGTGTAGGCTATGCATATTAGTCTAAAAACAGTATCATGACGTAAATCTTTAGATCTGGCAATACAGATAATTCTAATTCTATCTGAAACGATTTCATTGCTTCGCAGTTTACCAATAAACCCCTTTTATAAACTGAATTCACCCAGAAGAATATACTGAAGTATCTCGTGTCTTCATAATCTCTGAAAGCCCCATCTGTCTCTGCCAAAATGCTGTTAATGGGTGTGGAGTCTTAATGTGGTCAGCTTGCATGTATGATTTGTGTATTTGTACTTCTCCTAAGACACAAGTCACACTCTGGTTTGGTACATCAATACATCACTGATGTCTGCGCTGGCACATGTTTGCATAACTTTATTAACCATGTCAGTTTTTATAAAACCGTTGTGCTAGTTCCAAAAATGGGCAGTTTTAAGCCTCCCTCACATCTGCAAAAAGCATAGAGTTTCAGTATCTGCAGATCCCATTGTGCTGTGCTTCTTTACAGCTCATCCGTTGGGTGTTTTTCCAGAATACCCCAGTGTTCGGCTGTCCACTGATCTGAGAGCAGTCTGGTATCCAGCAGAGCTGTGCGTTATGGCCAGTGCATGTGGAGAACAGGCATGTCAGACAGCTGAACATTTCATTCTGCATTTGCATAGTCTGACAACTTGCACACAGCTTTCTATCATACATCACCCAGTGCCTTACAAAGTAAATATGATAAAATTAGCATTTTTTCTGAGCAATACAGATATAGAGTGAATGACATCCTTTGGGTTTACCATCATGGGTGTTTCCTCCAAAAGCAGACATGCAGTTAGCACAGTCCTTATGTCTTTCCACCCAGAAAAACAGAGACATGTTAACTTTTTTGTTCTGTTGGATGTGCATATTGTGGTGAAGAGTGACAAATTTGTTCCTTTGCACTTTATGGAATGAGCTAATGTCCCTTCATGAGGTCTGGCATCCAGACTGTCCTTTGATGACACTGTGACATGCTTGTGGTCTTGAGTCTGTATTGCAGTCAATTGACAGCAGATGATGAAACTTGTAGCTGTAAACGTCTCATTGGAAAAAAATAGAATTGCAGTGTTGGAGAGTATATAACTAAAAATAGTGACACCACTAACTTTGGTCCATTAACTACCCAAATTGAACAGTAGTTCAGCTGTTTTCAAAATAGTGAAAGGTGGATTTATTTTAATGAAGGAAAAAAAGTGTCCTGCACTGTTTTAGGTCATTTATGTCTTTCAGAATGTAATGTTCTGTTCCTGTGCTTTCAAACCCACTCCTATAAATTAAGGATTTTTTTAGTAAATTAGTTTGTGTTTAGTTCCTAAATAAAACAGGTCCTGTTCTACTTTGTATCACTTTCAAATAATTGTTTTAAAGAATAATTTTGATGCTTATCAAGGCTGCATTTATTTGATAATACAGTAAATGTTGTAAAAACAACAGTTTTGTGAAATACTATTACAATTTCAAATAACTGTTTTCTATTTTAATATATTTTCAAATGTAATTTACTCTTGGAATGGCAAAGATGAATTATCAGCAGTCATTACTCCAGCGTTCAGTGTCACATGATCCTTCAAAAATCATTCTGATATGCTGATTTGTGTTCAGTAAGCATTTCTTATTATTATCAATGATGAAAAAAGTTGTGCTGCTTAATATTTTTGTGGAAACCATGATACATTGTTTTATGGATTCTTCAATGTATAAAAAGTTCAAAAAAACATTATGAACATTATTAGTAAACATTATTTACTGTCACTTTTGACCAGTTTAAACTGTCCTTGCTGAATACGTTTTTTTCTTAAATCTTACAGAATCAAAATCTTTGAATTGTCTCATACATCAAATTATGTGTAAAATGGGAATGGCAGTTCATCTTTACATTACAGTAGATCAGTTTTAGACATTGCATCTCAAACACTTTTTATTTTTCTGAATTGTGTCCTAAAATTTTATTTCTGATCTCACCATCTGGAGATATTTAATTTGTAATATCATCATTAGGTAAAAAATGGCTGTATTGCATTTCACATATGAAATGTCACCGCTGAAAGATCACCTGCCATTCATCATCATCTCATTTCATGCCAAATAATTCCCAAATCTCTGCTGTCTTGGAAGATCAGTCTTCTTCCATAGAGAGATCCAGCACTTTGTGGTTGTCTTCACCCTGACCAGCCCAATGCTGTGTGAAGAGAATCTCTCTTAAATGAGAAAGGTGAATGTTGGGGAAACCCAGAGTGAGATATTTCCCTTCACTAGGATTCCATGCAAATGGAAATTCATGGCTTGCCAGCATCTGGTTTTCCTGTTCCTTATTCTACCCTAAGGAGAGATGTTAACCAAAGCTGTAACTGAACTCATTTAGTGTCTCTCTAACAAATGTTTTGTTGTTAATACAACTGTCATACAACAGTTATTTTGGTTTCACACTGAGGTTTTGGGATTTATTTCATTTTTGGACTACAGTCCTGTGACACTGGAAACCTCCTTGGAATTTTAAATACAGAATGAATGAATGTGTCTATAAGTTAACTCGTGAGAACATCACATGCAAACTGTTTACCACTTTGACTAGTATACAGTACAGTTATAATATTGCAAAAACGGAGCAAAACACATTCTTTAGGTTACAAATAAACTTGAATTTAACTGAATTGAATTTGACTTATGACATAACAGATGGCCGAGGGATTTATAGCATTTGCTTAATCCATTCACTCAGTGCTGTTACACTTTTTATGGTTAGAAATTCCCCTTTCTCTGCTGTTATGTTACCTTGACATCTCTTTTTGCATTCATCCATTTAGAGTGCATGAACTGTACTGGGTATGCTGACATCAAAGAGCGCATGAGTGTCATTGAAGCTCAGGTAAGATAGAAATGTATGTAACCTCATAAATTAACCAGTCACATAAAAATTAAAATAGTAAGCTTGTGGCTTTGCTTTTTTTTTTTAACAGATAATGTTACTCAGAGATGCTGAGGCCCCTCCTCTCCCTCTGTCCAACCAATCACCTGAGAGAACAGCTGATAATGAGGTAGACAGGACACACCCCTCACCAATAACACCCAATGCCATTGAAGAAAATAATGTGGTGAAAATAAGATTTATGATGAGTAATTTCATATATTTTATAAAGAAAATAATGTGTTGCTAAACTCTTCTTTATGATGAGTAATTTCATATATTTTATATATTTGTATATATGTTATTTAGATAAATAAGATATATATATATATTTCAGAATTCATCATTATAATTCATAATTAAACTGGTAAATTAACTTCTATTTCCAGGACCAAGAGGACAACCAGGACCAGTTGGGCCGCCAGGTCCCCCTGGACCTCCCGGACCTTTAGGAAAGATAGGGTTTTCTGGAAAACCCTGTCCTGTAGGACCTAGAGGTAAGAATTATTTCTTTGCCTTGACTGGGAGTATTAAAAGAAATATTTTCTTGCATTGAGCTCCACTGCTTACTCTACAGGACCTCAAGGGCTGCAAGGACCACAAGGTGAAAGAGGCCTTCCTGGGCCACCTGGGCCCCCAGGGCACTTCTCCATCAGAGGAGATGTTTTCACTGTAACGGCTAAAAAACATGCCCAGTGTGAGTACAACATTCCACATTAAACATGCTGATTTATCATTTTAAGTAATAATGGTGTTATAATAATGCATAACTGAATGGAAGTCAAACAAACAAACAAACAAAAACTGCAGCAACCTTTCAGATGTTATTCTCAACATGACCATAAGATGGCAGCATTCGCACAGTATCAGCTTAAATAAATCCCTCGGAGATCTGGATCAGTTTAAGAGTCTGGTTGGCTTCTGTCTTTCAGCAATTAATCACTTTCATTTGTTAGCTGTCTGTGAAGCAGCATGAATCTGGATAAACCAAAGCAGAACCTGAGCACCAAATCCTGCTGAACAGAATAGCAGTACAGCTGCTCAAATCACATTTGCTGCAAGTGAAGTTACATTTTTAATAGTACATCTGATTTGTTTTCACCTCAGTATGATCATATCTTACATGTCTCAGATGAAGATAGTGATTTTGCTGCCTATCGTGACCTGCAGGCTTTTCTTGGTTCTCCTGGGCCCTCCGGCCCTCCTGGTCCACCAGGTACATTAGAATATCAGAGCATCCTCTAGTACCGCCCAACCATTTCTTTACACATTTAATCTTATATCTGTATATGTTGAACAGGGCCTGCTGGACCACCTGGACACCCAGGTGTTCCAGGGAAAAATGTAAGACGTTTTATTATTATGCTCTATGATATGCATTTGCAGTATGTATGTATGTATGGAATAAATAATTGGACAGTGCATATAGATGTACAAGGCACGGTATACTGATTAATTCACATTTAACATAGGCTGCCTTAAGCTTTGCAGGCACACCAGGTGACAGGGGACCCAAAGGAGATCCAGGAGAAAGAGTAAGTCATAAGGCCAACATTTATATATAAATTAAATCTTAATCTTATACATTTTGCTTTTTGGATAAAAATATGTTTGTTTTTATTTGAGCTGATTAAACTGCATTGCTCTATTTTGAAAGGGTCTCCCTGGAATAACAGGAAAGCAAGGGCAGCCTGTGAGTTTTGTCATTTTTAATAAATAAATGCATTTTAATTTCTTAATTAGTTGTTGTTATTATTAAAGTTATATATTTATATGTAATTTATATGTTATAAAATTCACTTTATTCTTATTCTCTTTTGTTGTGAATAGGGTGTTCCGGGTCCCAAAGGAGAACTGGGAGAGACTCCAGGAGAGGTAAGGATGATGCAAAAAAAAAAAATTGGGACCGTTTTTTGAGTTTTGGATGTGCTGTTATGATGATTTATTGTCACATGCTAAAGCCCCGCCTTCTTGCAGGTGCAGCAGTTGAGGGAAGCTCTGAAGATTCTGGCCGAGAGAGTTCTCATTCTAGAGCACATGATCGGCATTCATGGTGAGAATTATGGATTCATATTAATCTAGATTTCCAGTTATGAGTTCTAACTAGAGAGCGGTTAGATTCCAGAGCGCCATTATGATCTCATGGCAAAAGCTGTTGCTGCCAGAGAGTTTAGTGTGTGCAGCAATTATTTATTAATGACTTTGAGGATTCATGAGGTTTGAGGTTCATATTGCTTTTAAGAATACAAAATGACATCAGACGACTAGAAATATACGACCAACTGCTTGTATTTAGATACACACATGGTTATGCAACAAATTTCCCTTTTTTTTGTTTCTTTCCTTTCGTCGCTCTGCCCAGATACTCTGTTGGACTCCGGTTCTGGAATAGATTTCCTGGCGGACTTCATGCTAGCAGGCAGTGCTAAAAATGTTGGTGCTGCCAGACCCTCCTCTCCTCTTACCTCAGACAGAGAGTAGCCGGACTCTGTTGGGTATGAAGAGTAAATAACAAACACTTGCGACCACAAGGCCTTTATCTCCTGTCTGTTGCTTTGAAGGACAGGTCCATATATGTTTATGAGTATGATAAGAGTGGCACTGATCTTTTCTATTTTATTTACTTGATGTATTTTGTTTAATTGTAATATTCTTCTTTTTTTAATTTTGAAATCACTGTATTAACCTGTCGAAAATGTGTTTTCTTTGCCATTCATGACCCGTTTTACTTCCATTTACTTAAGGGCAGGCCTTTATTTTAGTCATTAGGAAATGATTGGATGGTGAAAAGTGGGCACTACTTACCAGAATGGAGTCGGACCGAACGTGAGTTTGCTAAAATGATGACTAGTTAGCTATTTTGCTATTGATTAGAAGTGTTCAATAGCCTGTGCGCCATAAGTGATGTCAGCAGAAAAAAAACAAGTTAGAAAATCTGATTTTCATGTCAACTTGAAGTGTCTGTTTACTGTAATTCATTCCTTTTATTACAGTAAAAGTGAGGATTTTGGACAGGTTTGTTATCTGAGTTAATTAATCAACAATGATGATACTTGATTACACAAAAAAAGTGTTCTTGACACTATTCAATTCTTAATGAGTTTTATATGGCACGAATAATGATTTAATACCACAGTCATTCAAGCTGAAAATAAATCTTTTGTCATAAAGACTTAGGCCTAGTTCTTGTCATTTCCTTTTTGTTTTCTGATTGATGACCTATAATGACTCCATGCACATTATTATATATAGCAGTGGTTTGTATTAAAACATTTCCATCTCAAAACTCACAGCACACAAAAAATAGACTAGAATAGAACTTCAAAACTAAATTTGGTCTGCATAGTCTGCATAGAAAGTGCAACGCCTACCACAATAAATTGTGTATACACTTCTGCTCACCTGTTCTTATCATTGACTCAAAGCCCAAAATGGCAGAACACACCAAGGGCTGCTATTAATAGCCGGAGAGACAAAAGGCCCTGTTGACCTTGTTCGCAGAGCACCATTCAACACGCCAGTGTGGCTTTAAGCTTATTGTTGCGTTTGAGCTTTTCTAATCCTCTCGGGAGGGAACAAATTTTTTCAGAATCTTGGGCTTTTTCTTCTTGTTGCGTTAAGAAAGAAGAAATGTTTAAGAGTTTCCCACGGTAATGTTGTACGTTATTGACAGCTAAATATTTTGCTTTGACTTTTTGATTTATTTCTTTTTTTTTTTTAAATTTATGGGAAAAATCTTTTATTTATTTGAAAAGTCTTTTATTGTTGCCTGGCAGTATCTGAGCAAGTTAAAACACTTTATTGCAATAACAACTGTAACTAGACTAGATGTTTTTTTGTTTTTTTTATCTCTTTATTGACAAAAGGCGGGTACAGATTCTAAGGAGAGGACAACAAACAAATGGACGTGAACAAACATGAAGAAACATGGAAAATGTAGTTTTTACTCCTGTTCCTTATCCTCTCCGTGGGTGATGACGTAGCACAGGTTTTTGTAATCCAGGTTGCCAGCCACATCCAAGGGAAAGTTTGTGAACATCTGGTTTACCTAGATAAGTGTAAATGATTAAAATCCATTCAACAATTTCCATGTATTTTAATATCAAATATTGCATTTTAATGATTTTAAATTTTAAATTAAATATAAAATTTAAATTTTGAACTGACACCTTCTCAGACAGATTGTGCTTTTTCATTTCAAAAGAAAGAAAAGTATATTACCTCAGCCTCTGTAAATTTGTCTGCCTGGGACATAAGGTGATATTTGATCCTGGGAGGGGAAACAAAAGAAATCTATAAAATGCTGTGCATTTGAGACTGTTTCAAGTCAAAAGTTGCTGATGTGCTAAAACATTTTTACATTTGCATAATTCTACTTACTCTTCTCCTTTAAGGATTCCTGTGCCCTCTGGGTCGAAGATCTTAAAGGCATTGAGAATAGTCTCCTCAGGGTCTGTACCTGCCAGTCACAGAAAGGTAACATTAGTGATTATTCTGTATAAGTCGAATACACTCTTAAACATGTCAAAACCTTAATTAACAATGAAATGATAAGTCATTTCTGGGGGAAGTTGCATTCAAAATCCAAGCTTCTGATGCTAAACTAGATGATTCATATATCAGTATGCAGTGTGCCTGATATCTGCTGGGTTCTGCAGCTATTTGCACCTCATTAACATGATTATTATTTCAATTCTGATAAATTTGATCCTTGCCTTTGAGCTTCTCTCCAAACATGGTGAGGAAGACGGTGAAGTTAATAGGGCCGGAGGCTTCCTTTAGCATCTCATCAAGCTCATCATTGCCAACATTGAGACGTCCTGCCAAACATGCACATACAAAGATATACGTTAATACAGAATGCCACTTCCTCTGATACTTGAGAATGTTCAGTGCAATAAAATAGTTATGAGACCAGTTTATAAGGTCGGGTATATTTTGGGTAACTTCTGCAGTAAAATTTCTAAATTAATGTATTCATTTTTTTTTTAAATAAAAATGCAAAATAAAAGCTTTTTTTTTTCTTTTTTCTTTTTTTTCTAGTGGTCTCAGATTTTTTGACCCTGCTATATATGCATTTATCATTAGTTTAATAGAATGATGACTTTTGCATCTAAATCTGTGACAAACATAGTGCTGTGATCGCATTTAGGCTTCACAGGATTCAGTAGAACTCTAAAGAGGAGCCACTGTAATCCTTAAAACAATACTCTTGTTAGTTCAATAGGATAAACGCCTTTAAGTATCACAGACCTTTAGTGTCTCTAGTATTTACACTGTACACAGTCATTCAGTGAGGGTTGACTCACCCAAAGCAGCAAATGTGTCCCTCAGGTCGTTTTTGTCAATAAAGCCATCTCTGTTCTGATCCATGATGGTGAAAGCCTGGAGGAGCATTTAGATTTATAGAGGTAAATACCAAAAATATGCTAAAATAAAATGTTTAGGTAAGTGAATCCTAGAATTGACAAACCTCTTTGAACTCCTGGATCTGTGACTGTTCAAACATGCTAAATACGTTGGAGCTGGCAGCTTCCTTCTTCTTGGCCTTCTTTGGTGCCTGCAAGTCAAGCAAAAGTGGTTCAGATGATTTTGTCCAGGCTTACACTTTTTAAATGCAATTTTGAAGCAAAATTCATGCAAAAATTGCATGACCCTCAAAGACATTTGTGAGTAAGTTGAGACCTGTCAAAAAGTGGCCCAGTTCAAGTAAATGTTGTTGCATTAACTCAGAAATGCTACAACTTAAACACAAACTGGAACAGACAATGATATTCACTCACTGAAAACCTTTCTGAAATTACAAAAAAAAAAAAAAAAGTTGCTCTCCTGACAAAGATCAAAAGAGACTATTAGAAATACATGCAAATATTTAAAACATCCATAAAAGGTGCACTTTCTAGCATAAATGAAAAAATTCTCTCAGTCTGAAGAATAACGCTATTCGGTTTCCCCAGAATTGCCATGTTAAAGAGTCCAAAAGCAAAGAGATGCAGGCCTACCATTGTGAAGAGCTTCTCTTTACTCTGTTCTTGGTCTCAAAAGCCTGAGGGACACTTAGACATCGTTGGTTTCCAGTTATATATTGGCACAATTGGCTTGACGACCCACCTGTGCTATGTTTAGACAAAGGAGGAGGAACAATACAAGAATACTTGCCATATAGAGAATCACCCTGCCCTAGCACCCCTCAGTTGTTGTTATGGACAGATGCATGTTGATGTGATCAGAGTGTGTGGACTTTGCTATCTTGGGATCATTGAGAGCGTCCTAACCCCTTAAGATTCATCTACACATCTAATGTGTCATTTAAAGGCAGTGTGAAACAAGCTAGCTTCTCACATCAGTGCGTTTGGTCAGATGATGACGCTATGTCTCTGCTACATGGATTTCATGATTTGGTGCCCTTGTTATATTGATGATCAGTAGAGACACTTTTGACCAACTTACAAGAATGATTTTCACAGTCAGGAGGCTTAGAGAACAGACAGGGCTCAGGACCAGTCTAACAAGGGTTCATTCAGTGTATAAACTTTATTTAACTGAGTGCTTTTGAGGAGAATCAAACATTCGGGGAAAATGAATCTGAGAAAGTAGATGTCCCTATGGAAAGTGAGTTTAGCAAAGATTTAGAAAGTAAGCTGAAATGGATGTAAATAGATAACATAAATATAATACATGACATATATATATCTAATAGGTTTTATGTATGTTTCTACATAATATGACAATATATTTAATTTAATTTATGTAATTTAATTTTGAGTAGGATTTTACACATTGAATTAAACATGACATTTTGAAGTAGACTAAACTACCTTTTTCTTGGTTTTACTGTGAAGCACACTTAAATAATATTTATTTAAAACTTAAAAAAAAAAATCATTATTTTACAGTGTATTTATTCCACTCACTACAGTTTGATGTTTTATTTTTTTATTTTGAACTATTGATTGTATTGCATTTTGTATAATAGTATATTTTGTATAATTTTGTGAGACTGGGGCTACTGTTTCTCAGTTTTATTTTAAAAATAAATTAAAATGTTTCTACATATGTATAAATATTTTCATGTATTAACCATTATTGCACATGCTGACCTTTTGTGACAACATGCCCCAGTGGTGGAGTACTATATTGTCACACTATACAGTAAGCTGTCACAGTGGGAAACTGACATTAAATAGATACAAGCAACATCCATCCAAACATTTCTTGTGGATTTTTCTCTCAAAACCTTTATTTATTAAGAACTTTTGTGAATTCTGATTGTGATTGATCTGTATGCATAGGGAAAAATGATTGCACATTATTGGAACACACACATGTGGAGCTCATCCATTTTAATCCAGTCATTTTACCACGTGAGAGCAGTCAAGCCTTTGGCTTTAATTTAGCATGCAACTCTTATGAACAAACTGTTTCTACTTTGTCTCCTATTATCTGTTGCAAACAATTGGACTGAACAAAAGCCATTTTCAGCGCTACAAATATAGCCAGTCATTCCATGCTTGCCAGATTTAAATGTGCTCTTACAAACAGCCAAGTAATGTGCCGTCAGACTGCCGTAAATAATCTGTCCAGCTATCCGGCACGGCAGCAAGGCTGTGTAAAGCTGGTTTTAGCAGTGTCCTCACAGACAACTGAACGAACACTGGCAAGAGAGCTGTGGAGAAGAGCTGCACCATGGGATCTTAGGAATGTCGCTGTGATCTCCTGCTTGGCATTGTACGTGTGTGTATGCGTGTGTGTTCACGACAGGGAGTGTGCCCATGTTAGGTGTGTGACTGGCAGGTGGGGGGTGAGAAGGAGTCAAGGTCTGGCAATAACACAACTGATCGGGAGCCTGGCGGGGAAGTGTCAGCTTCCTACAGCTGCTTCTTACTGTCATTCACATTAGCCACATGGTTCCATCACACCTCGACAGGCCTGTACTGTAAATACATGCTGCTTTATATGACAACATAGAGATGATGATACACTGCCCTCAATCTCTGAGGCCACATTTTGATCTCTCTGGTAAAATGTCTATGCACATAATGTGTGAAAAAAGGTTTGTGTGTGTGTGTTTGTGTCAGGCCTGTTCTTTTACTAAAAATGTTTAACAAAGACAAATACAAAGTACTTAAGACTTTTTAAAAAAATGGCATTACAATAAAGTAAGTTTGTGTTTATATGCATGTATGTGTTTGACTGTTTTAGTGTTATTATAGTATCATTAAAATACTGTCATAGTTTTTGTTAATATTTTGAATTTTATTTAGATTTTAAAAAATATTTTTAAATTAGATTTTATTTTTATATTTTCTGATTTCATTTTAATTTGGTATATTAATTATGTAATTCATTTTAATTGTATGTATATATATATTTATAATTAATTTTAATATAATTATAATAAACTGTATATAATTTTTGATTTTTTTTTTATGCAGCAAATATAGGGAATATGTAATAAACCAGAACTAAATTCATTGAGGTAAAAAAAAAATGTTTTTATTTCTTTTTTGTAGCAAATTTTCATACAATATCAAGTAATATAACATGAAATAAAAAAATTTACATAACATGAATAATAATTTAAAATTCTGTTTAAAGTATTTATATTTAAAATATGAAAACAGTATTCAGTTGTAGTTTGTTTGCCTGCAGATGGAGCAGTTTACCCAGTTGTACAAGGACTCTGTAAGTTTCTATATTTCCTCCACCACAAAATATATTACCTGCACTAACTATAGTTAGATCTTCATGGACTTTTCAAACATACATATTACACAACAGGTGAGGAATTTACATTTCAAATGTTGCATATGAGTATTTATGGTAGAGTTTTTTTATGACTAAATATCAGAAACTGTCCACTGATCCACTGATCACATGCACATATGGACACAGTCAGATGCACACACATCCCCAGAACAATGCCCTCCTCACATCTCTGCTTGTCTCTTCATTATGTTCATTTGCCATGTCTTTGCATCTCCATAATTAAAATCTAATCCTGCATGCCGACTTTTTAAACGAGGACTAGCCTCAAGAGGAGGCTTATTTGATTAAAAAAGGGGAAGGGTAGAGGAGGGAGTCCTCCACAGCTCGGCAGGCAGGAGAGACAGCTCTTAATTGTGCTCCCATGAGGTGTGCACAAGCCTGGGCGGAGAGAGGAGGGGGTTGGGTGCTCAGAGGCTCCAGTGGGCCTGAAAAAACAAACCGCCAGTGGGACCGGCTCTCCTGTGCAGCTCCCCTGCTGTCTCAGTGAGGGGAACCGAGGGGAGGAGCACTTATGAGGACCCATGGGACTCTCCCAGCTTCCAATTCTCACTCCACCCTGCGGGGTCTAAACTGAACCCCCCCCCCCCATCCTCTCTCTTTAAGTGTCTGTGTGCGGTGGTGAGAGTGAGAACCAGGGCTGCTCTACAGATGAATGTAACTAATGGAACTGAAGGTGGAATCCGGCTGTGTAAATTAAGGTTAAAAATGCTTGTTTTTTTCTAATATGCTGTTATATATTGTTTTCTATGATTTTACTACAATTATCTTTGTGTTGTTTTGATATTGTACAGCACTTTGGTAAACTCAGTTGTTTTCTTATTTAACACAGTTCTTACTTAAATGCTGTTTTACTGTTTGCACACTTGCTTAGATGCTACCTTTATTTTATTTGTTGTGAACTTGTACTCTGCACAATGACAATAAAGTTGAATTACAATCAGAGCGGTCAAAGTGTGACAACCTGTATTGAGTTAAAAGATCATGAAAAAAAGGTTGATTGTTTCCACCATTAGTGACAGTGTATTAAATGTATTACCTTTCAACAGTAAAAGAGCATTATTCACCACAGAATATGAACTCCACACACACACATGTTGGTATTGGTGGTTTACAGGGACTTTCCATAGGCGTAATGGTTTTTATACTGTGTTTTCTATTGCCCTAAACCTACCCCCACAGAAAACTTTGTGCATTTTTAGATTTAAAAAAACAAAAACAAAAAAAAAACACCATTTAATATGTTTTTTAAGCCTTTTGAATTACGGGGACACAGGTAGTGTCCTCATAAACCACCTTCATATTGTAATACATACAGTCACTATACAAATTTGTGTCCTCATAAACCACATAAACATGCACGCATGCACACACACACATATAAGAAAGAGACAATGAAAGAATATGTTATATTTTCATTTAATTCATGTGCAAAGTTCACACACATTATAATGCATATATATATATATATATATATATATATATATATATATATATATATATATATATATATATATATTTATATATTTTTAAAAACAATTATAATTATATAAAATAATTTAAAAGAATAATCACTGGGTAAACAGTGATTGGTTTTTACCACCACATATAAAATAATATTAACTTTGCTTAATAAATTATGTATTTAGGTAATCAGCATAATCACTGTCCAACAATTAACTTTGTTGGCTAAGCAGTGATTGGTTATCATCACTAATTGTGACAATTAATACGACTACTTTGCATCATCACCATGTACCATGAACAATGAGGGGAGACTATATTAAACACGCCCAATAGAGGGCGCTGCTCTCCAAGTTCAAGTTCAAAAGCAGTATTTACAAATCATCAGGAATCGACCGGGCAAGGGTTTATGTTATAACATCAAATCATCTAATGCCACCATCTTAAACACCGTCCATAACCATTTAAATGCATATTGCCTCATGCAGTATTTATGGGTTATGAAGAAGAATTAGATTGTGTTTCGTTTTATTTAAACTATCGATCGCCGTATCCACATTCTTCACGCAAGAATGCCCATAAAATCAATATAATAGATGTATTGGTTTTTGAGTACAAACAGAGGGTAACTGGACATATAGACATCCAACAAGCAAAAACTATATAAGACAATAGCGTACACAACAAGAACATAAGATGTATTTTCAATAGGATTAAAAATAAGAACAAATCAAAAATCAATATATCAGGTACGAATACAACAACAGGCCAGAAGATTCTTCATCTGACCGAGAGAAACATAAAAACACTCAAGCTGCGCGTTGCGTTCGCGTCGCGTCAGATCTGATCAGCGTCTCGTAATATCTATCTATGGTGATAATAAAAAATCAATAACCTTATAAACTCTCTTCTTTTAACGGATGAAAACGTATCCAGCACCCCCCTCCCTCTCCTGCGACACGGGGAGCTCGACTGAACGCGGAAACTCCATCCCGCGTTTTCTGCCTTTTATTTAGGACGCTCTCAATAATTGTTTTCAGTAGCCCTATTCAATATCGCAGGTTGGCGTTCGTTCGATAACTCCATTCCGCGCGCGCCCGCGCCGTTCGATCTGCTCCGCTCCGTGTTTTGCGCGCGCTCCCCCGCCTCTCTCTCTCGCGCTCTCTCTCGCTCTCTCTCTCGCTGAACTCCAGCCCCTCTCGCGCTCTCTCTATCAGCCTTTCATTCCGTCTCAATATGTCTCAAGATGGCGGCCAATGCGGGATCGATGTTTCAATATTGGAAACGCTTTGATTTGAAGCAGCTCCAGGTCAGCTCCCTTTCGTTTTGTACTCGCTGTGTGTGCCGGTGAGCCGGTCCCGGGGAGCGCCGCGCTGAGAGTGTGGCGCGTTGCTCTCGCATCGGCTCTTTCGCCGGGTTCGGTGCCCATTGATTAAAGCGGCTCTCTCGCGCTGATCGGAAATTGATCCTCTTTGTTCAATTCCCATCGATCAACCATCACGGTCAAGGTGGATGCGGCCACTTCGGCAACGGGAGGCCGAAGGTTTCCCGATTCTTTCCGGCTCCTTTCCATCCTCGGGATGTTTTGGGAATAGTTTGTGCTGAAGAGCTTTAGATAGTATGTTTGTGGAAATAATTTTGTGTTTAGAAGTGTGTCGCGCTACACGGGTGGCGCTGTGCTGGACCGAGACGTTATTGCTTAGTAACGAGAGAGGAGTTAGACTGCCTTCCTTTTCAGATTTCACCTCGTTTATTGTTTACTAGCACTTTTTGTGGGACTTTAGAAGTTTATGAAGTTAGCAAACGCAAAGTTCAGCTTAGTAGGTAAGTTTAAAGTGAAGACGGAATTGGCTGCTAAACCTGCGCCATACAGGAACAATTAAACACAAAACAATAAACAAACACGAACAGAGGAACGTTTTTGTTAAATATAGATGTGAGACTCTAGAAAAGACGGTTTGTTTCGTTATTCAGTTACAGAGCCCGACAAGATAGCTCGTCAGAACAAAATAATGCAATTTAACTATTTTTCACCCCCCCTCACAGATAACTTGTGTTCAAGTCGTTCTTCAGAAACACGGAGCGTTTAAACGCAGGCGGGAACGTGAAGATTCGGTTTGGTCTGCAGTTGTTTTGGCTTAATGTTGTGGTATTTGTTTTTAAATCTGGTTAGTTGTCAAAGTCAGAACTCTTTCGTTGTTTGTAGTGTAGGAGTATGAAGTGCATTTGTCGCGTTTGGTTAGGCATAAACAATAGACCCATGATTATATCAATTATTGATTAAGAGTTTATGCATTTATGAACTGAGGTCGCAAAGCTTACCCAGAAAAAAAAATCGCTGACCTATTTTCCGATCGAACTTTATATTTCCTCTTACCTGTAACCATTTCTAAATCTTCATGAGCCTCACGAGTCATTTTAAAATCGATTTCATTCGATAATAACAAGAAAGCGAGCTTTTAGGATCGATTAGGTTTTCTGAGTTAGTAGTATTTTGAATATTTGTCAGATATGCTAATATGAAACTAAATTAAAGCAGAATGCAGAACGCTCTATATGTGCATGTGTTGCAATATGTTTTGAGATGCTATTCAGATTTTGTGTAACATTAATCTGTAATAGTCAAACATTGCCCGACTCGTTGCATGTCAGATGTTTTGCTGTTTGATTATGTTGTGTTCTTGGAAAATCATTTATTCAGTTAGGGTTCAGACATATAGTATTGAACATAAAAGGACCACACACACAGCTGGGCATATTCTGATGTGGTGACTCTAAATTTTCAATGCTCTCCCTCCCTCCTCTCTCTCCTCTCTCTCTCTCTCTCTCTCTCTCTCTCTCTCTCTCTCAGGCTGATAAGGACTGGCATCAGCGAGTTCAGGCTTTAATGATGTCATGGACACTATTTATCATCTAGTTTTTGTCTGTTGCTACTTCTGTGTCTTTTCTATTCAAATCGTATTTTTCAGAATGTTTTAAATGTGTTTATTTCTTGTTTTTTTTTCTGATTAACTTCACTGATTCACGCTTAATTGATGCCTCGATGTGAATCAGATGTCTCATATTACCCTGCAAAAACCGCACCAGACAGTGAAATAAAGTGGTCTGAATTATAATTTCCACAACCCAGTGATTCCAAACAGACCTGTTTGTCTCATATATCCCAAACTTTTTGTTTGCCGGTGTCACCTGCCTCCTTCTGTCACCACGTGGCTCAGAGGTCTGCGAATGCAGGTGAGGTGTAAGTGTACCTCACTTAGTGTGTGGTCCCGAGTTTTCGTGCGTCAACTCGGAGAGATTAGCGATTGACGCAGGCAGTTCTGCCACCATCAAGATGTGAGTAGACTCTTGTCTGGACCTGCATTGGGCCCCTGTGATGACTTTAAAATGTGTTTGATATCTTTAATGAGGGGCACATTGGCCGGCTGTGGTACACTGTGTACCTAAACGCCATAAGAGTGTAATCTGTTGCGTTTTCGTTTCTTCTGTGTGGTTACTGTATGTATGGTGCTGCTATATCTTTGAGATCTTCTACAGTGTGTCTGTGAAGAGTTTTAGCAGATTAGGCTGCCAGACGTTATAGTCATACACTTTTCTTACTGTAATAGATAATTAACTGATAACTTGTAATCTTTGGTAATAATTTATTAGATGAGTACACAAATGATGAATGATATTTGAATATTTTTGAGGAGATTCATCACTTGCGATGGAGTGTTTTCATTAAACATCACTTTATTTTGACTGTTTTAGTAATAACTGTCTGACTGACACCTGACTGGATTCGAATGAATGGGGAAAGTCCCTAAAAAGTGAGTAGGAATGTCTCCACGTGTCTGAGGAAATGCGGGTAAACTGCTTTTAGTCATGGTTTTAATGCTGACACGAAAGATGAATAGAACAACGGCGTCTCTGTGGAGCCCACCCCACACATTCACACAGACTCTGATCCTGACCACTTCAAAACCAAGCCAACTATATAAGGCCCCAAAACAACACACACATTTGCATGTGGCCTCTCCAAATTTAGCCTCAAAGTAAAGCACTTCAATTGAATGATAATAAATCCTGCAAAGCAATTTGGTTGATGCAGTTTTGAGGAAACCAAATACATTTTCAGATATATTATGTGGTCTAAATTTGACCGAAATTATACAGAAAAAAAATTTCTTGCGAAAATTTGTAGCCCTTTAACATTCTTAAAGATAAAGAAAATAGTAAATCACTTAAATTGACTTTTGTATTTTTATAATTTCATAGTTTAGTCTTATAATAAATTCTGTAACCCCTTTTGAGTGTATTTATATATAGGCACTTTTGAGAAAACAAAACATTTTCAGACATTATTTGGGTAACACTTTATTTCAAGGATTTATTCTCACTATTAACTATGCATATTACTAGCATATTGTCTGTTTAGTGCTAATAAAGCACTTATTAACTCCTTATTCAACATGACGATATTTTAAATTGCTAAATCTCACCCCATACCTAAACTTAACAACTACCTTACTAACTATTAATAAGCAGTTATTGAGGCAAAAATCATAGTTAATACTGAGAATTTCACCTTAAAATAAAGTGTGACCATTATTTGCTTTATTTTTCAAGAAATTGTACAGAAAAAGATACAGTTTGTGAATTGTGTACATTAATAGCCTTTTCATATTGGTAAAGGTATGAATAATGTTACATATGCTGTGTAAGGTCCATGGTTTTACTTTACTGTTTCCTTTGCCGCTTGGGACAGGAAATTAAATTTGTCCAAATTGTACAGGAAAAAAACTTTTTGTGAATTGTATACATTAATAGCTTTTTAATCATTGCAAAGACATTGAGACTAAAATAAAGCAGTTCAATTGACTCGATTTATACTGATAATAAATTCTGCAAGGCCCTTTGAGTATCTTGAAATGCACTTTTGAGAAAAACAAAACATTTACAAATATATTATTTGGTTTACATTTGACCGAATTGTACAGAATTTTGTAAACAATATACATTGATAGCCTTTTCATATTTGTAAAGACATGACGAATATTACATATGCAGAATAGGGTCCATCTGTGGTGGTTTCATAGTACTGTTTCCTTTCTTGTGTGTGACAGGAGATTCGGTCTGTTGCCTTGATTTGGTTATTAAAAAAAGTAGCAGAGCTTGTCGCTGAAAAGAATAGGTTATCAATTTCAGATCTGGTACTTGAGCACCTTTGTTCTACTACCAGATCAGCCCCGATGCTGATAATCTCACACTATTTGAATTACCTGCTCTGGGAGGTGCTGCGATCTAAAATAAGAAGTGTTTTTTTCTCTGTGTAGTTGTCTGCCATCTCATGTGATCATCGTAGGCCAGCAATGGTGGCCTGAGTATAGCTCCTTTAAAGGGTACTCAGGTCCTCTGTGATAAATACTTGATGATGATGATGTATTTTTATTCAGTCTAAAGAGGGAATCATTCACCGGCCCCCAATGTATTTTAACTTGTGTATAAGTTGAAGATGTGCTTATATGTAGAGCTAAATATGTGCTTAAATAGATGTTTTTTACTTGAATATGTAATATGAAGTGTCTAAATAGTTAATGAAATTGTTTTAAGCGAGTGCTTTTTATAGGTGTGTGTGATGACCCCTCTTTCCTTTGCTGATCGGTCTGCACTCGGTTGCTGGAGATAAAGATGGCAGGAAGAATTCAGTGACCATGGGAATCGGGGGGGAGGCCATGTGCCAGCACACTCTTTCTCTCTCTCCGTCACCCTCTCTTAGACGCTCATACACACGGTCATTACTTCACTGACTGCCCCCTTTTGCTGTGTCTGAGGGCTGGGGTTTCACGGGGGGGCCGCTCCCCTCCCGCCCCACACAGGGAAGCCAGAACTCTGACGCCACCAGCATAATTAGCCGTCCATTTCAAACAGAGCCCGAGTTGGAGGAGGGGATGAGAGCGCTCGCCCCTCCCACCCCTTCTCTCTTCCTCTCTTTTTCTCTCTTTCTTGCTTCCTTTCGTTCTTGCTTTATGGCGTGTTTGGTCTGCGTGCCCGTGCACTCTGGAAATTCTTCCAGTTTGAAGGAATTTAACACCTCTGATTTGTTTTACAGCAGCTGAATTGAGAAAAAGAGCAAATTGCAAAAGAAAACTAAAGTTTATTGGCACCATGATGGTCTTTTTCTGTGTTAAACTTTAAAGTCAAAAGGCATTTTTAAGTAAAAAATCGAGTAGACCCTTTTTTTACTTTCTTGATGGATGTTTCTAATTTTATTGTGAATGATTTATTTGTGCATTTTAGCTCAAATTAAAAAATGTTTTTGTAAACTTTCATTAAAATGTGATAAATTTGCTCTTCTTTTGTTGATGACATCACCAGTCTGGCTATTTGATAATGTAACTAATAGTCAAACATCAATTTTGTTTTTGTTTTAGATAGCTTACATTCGAAGTAGCTTTTGATATTTAAAGCCAGTTTTTCATGATTCCATCAATTCCTCATGGATAAAAAGTTCTGACCTACAGGTTTAGCTAGAGTTTACATTTTTATTTTAAATAAAGGTCTTGAACATTTGTTTTCTGGTGGTCGTTCAAAAACTACTTAAAGCCTTGAACATGGGAGAAAATGGACTGCTGAATAATATTTGTGTAAAATAGTGTTAAAACAGTGCGTCAGGTTATTACTGTGATAGACTGTGGAAAAAGGTTAGAACAGCGTTTTATTTGCTTCTGTTCAGAAACATCTGGAAAGAGTTTGAGGGAAGTAGTTCTGAATTAAGAGCCATGGGAAAGAGATCTGCTCCGATTGCCCTCTTTCCTGAGCGAAGGAGAGAGAGAGAGAGATAAAGCGAGAGACTCAAAGGGAAGTTAGGTCCAAATGGTCTTTTTGTATATTGTCACTTAAAACAGATTTAATACTTAAGAATCATTACGACTGTCATCTTGTTCCATGTTATCTGTTCTATGTCATTTGGATTTATCGGTTTTAATGGCTACATTAAACAAAAATTACAGTGCTTTTATGCAAGTTGTACGTTTAGATTTTGTCATAAACAACAAATTTAAACCTAGCTGAATCACACTAACATTTGTTATGATTGCCCCGTCATTGAACGTTTCTTACTGCAACCCGATCCATTGTTTTCAGACAAGATTCACAAAGTCTATGATGAGAAGAGCATGTTTTTATTTCCAGTCGTCGCTGCCATTTCGAGGCTCTGCCGCGCCACCTTAATTCGCCACAGATATGTTTAAAAAATCACAACCCCCGGAGATCAAAGGCCTTGACAAAGCCTGTGACTTTACTGTGCATAAAACTAATGAGGTGCATCTTCCTGTGTCTGGATGCTTTTTCATCTCGTCCTTGTCTGCTGTTGTCGCCGGTGGTCAATATGTTGTTTACAGCAACCCTCGGTTTACTCTCATTTGGATTTATTTGCAAATTTCTGCAATAAATCACTGAACAAATGAAACTTTGCTAGCTGTGAAGCTGTGTTTTTTAAAATTAACATGAGATCAAAATTTTGAAAATTACCTTTATTATTACATTTCTGCTTTTATTTGAATGATTAATTTGTGCATGTTAAATGGTTTGTCTTTGTAATCTTTATAATACAGTAATTAGCTCTGAGCCTGAAATGACTTAATGACTGACGTCTTTTCACCAATTTGCTTGTTTCAATCAAAACGAATATAACCCCTTTCTAGATAATTTGAATATTCTGTTACCACCAGAAGTATGTCACATAACAGACATACAAAGGTTTGCAAACACATTTTAATGTTGAGTTAAACCACAAATTGTTGGTGCTAGGGCTAAATGAGATGGCTAATTATTGGCAACTTTGCCTCTTGAAATCAACATGAAATCAAAATGGACTGTATTTACTTTCTAAATATGTGTTCTAGGTCTTATTGTAAGTGTTATGTGCAACATAATTTTTTTTTTCGCTTTGTGGTGTTTATTCATAAAATAACAAGTTGTACCATCTCCAAACAAAAGCTACCAAACTTATTTTTCTTGTCCTACATCATTGAGTGTTATCCTTAAATTGTGCCACATTAAGTAACTAGTTTGTGAACACTGTTTCTTGATGACTTTAACCACAAATTAATCATGAAAGTAGCATTAATGCAACACTGCTAATTATCAGTGACTCCACTTCAAAATTAAATGAAAATGGGCTGTATTTACTTTAAAGGGGTCATATGATGCAATTTCAAGTTTTCCTTTCTCTTTAGAATGTTACAAGCTGTTCGTACATAGATGAGATCCCTAAAGTTGCAAAGACTAAAGTCTCAAACCCAAAGAGATGTTCTTTATAAAATCTAAGACTCGTTCATGGCCCTCCTAAAAATGCCTCGTTTAAACACTTACCCACATGTCTACGTCACTGTGTTGGAAGATTTGCATTACAAAGTAGAAGGTGCAACTTTGATTCTCACTGTAGTATTGTTGCTGTTGCCGCCGTCATGTTGTGGGGATGCTGTGGTTCATTGTGAACGCGAAACTACTTTGTTTGGTCTTCCAAAAGAGGACACAACTAAAAATCAGTGGTTAAGTTGTATTTACAACACTGTTCCAGAACAGTTCATCCCAAGTATTTACATGTGTGCAGCGAAATTTACAGAGGACTGTTTCTTAAACCTGGGAAGGCTGTGCATGAAGGTTGTTTCTATAAAGTGGGGCAACTCCAAATTTGCAAGGACAGTCTGGCACTTCTGACTCATAGCCTGTAAGTACATTTTCATATTTAAAGAATTTGCCACTGATGATTCAAATGCGCGTTTTGAGCAGTGTAGAGTAGCGCTTGTTGTTTGTCGTTTCTCTGATCACAAATGCAGACTTGGTACACCTCGCTTCTCAGAACAATGAGCTTTGTAAAAATTTACGCGTTTCAGAAGGCGGGGCATAGAGGAGCAACAATAATGTACAGTATGTGGAAAATAATGTATTTTTTGAACCTTAAACCGCATTACATTGCATTACACCAAATATACAAAATAATGTTCTTTTTAGCAACTTCATATAACCCCTTTAATGCATGTTCTGGGTCTTATTGTAAACAAGTTCAAGTTATTCCAGAGAAAATTTTTTTTTTGTCATAATTCAACAATTTATTTTTAAAGTAACACCTTTCTTTGCCTCTGAACTGATGCCACCAAACTGCCATTTTCCTTCCATACATCGCAATTTTGTTATCCTTAGAATTATGTCTTAACTAAAATTGTTTGCAAACACTGTTTCATGTTGGCTTCAACTGCGAGTGATTGGTGAAACTAGCTAGCAGTGAAGCCAAACCGCTGTTTATCTCAACACAAAACAAAAAATGAGTCGTCATGATCTCGTACTCAGTCCGAACAGCAGGCAGCAGACGTCATCTCTGGCTCAATAATTTACTGGGTAAGATTTTGTTTGAAAAATAGAGATTGTATTTGCTCTTTAAATATCAGAGTATCGATTGCACATGGTGGCGGCAGACGAAGACTCGCAGTCGGAACTGTTAATGTGTGGGAGACTCAAGAGGCTGGATTCTCACTCACATGCCATGTTTGATAAAAGCCCAGCTCTTAGGGGGCTATGAACAGTCCATTTCAGCTGAGGCGAGGAGGAGGCTCGCACCTCTCTTTCTCCCTTTATCTCTCTCACTCTCCTTCTCGCTCTAACTTTCTTACCGCTCGCTGTGAGAGATGATTGAAAAGCTGGAGTTTCCATCAGTGGCCGTCAGCTGTAAATGTACTCAGACTGCTGAAACAGCCCTACGTTGTTGCTGACCGTGGCATGGGCCAGAGGATGTAGCGCCATATTGCATTGTGTGTAGTGTGCCAGCATAATCAGGTGTGAATAAGTAGGTCAGCTGTGGCCTGTGTTTCGCGTTGCCGGTTGGTAATTCTGACAGCAGCCGAGAATTTCTTTGTGCAGTCGGTGGTTTGCGGATTGTTGATGTTGAAGACTGTTTGCGGGAAGAGAGGGACGTTCACAGCTTGTGTGATCAGATGAAGGATGATTCACATTTGTGTTGGGTTACATAAGGAGCCAACCCTTTGGGGGGTGACCCAAGCTTTTTCTTTTTGCACTCAGTGTTTCTTCTTCACTTTCATTATGTCGTTTCCCATTCAGACTCTCTCTGGTTGGCACATAGCCTTGGTTTGATTGCCAACTGAGAAAGTGCCGTGGCGGTATCAGGATACCTGACGTAAGGCGACACACTCTTTTGTCCGTGCATTCTGTCGAGAGACATCTGGACTGCTGTTTAACTTCACTGTCTCGAGCATAAACAGGTGTTTTTGTGACTAAATTAATGGATTAACCAGCAGACCCAGACACGGTTCCATTCCAGATTCAATGCCAAATTTTTTTTTTAACCTTGTGCTGTGTGCGTAATCCTAGAGATATAAATAGCATTCCCCAATAAGAACTGGAAGGAAGGCCACATGCACAGCAACCTTCATACGTTTCATTGTTATGCATTTACCTAATTTATGTTTAAAAGTAAGATTTATAAGGATAAAAAAGTATATAGTCGAATTGAGGCCTTGTGGCCTTTTGACTTGTGGTTTAGGCATGTGCAAAACTACATTAAAAACTACAACTTATTGTTCATAAAGGTAATAGTTCTGTCATAATTTTCTCATTTTTTTTTTTTTGTCTCTACAATGAAAGTCAATGGGATCCAGTGTTTTGTTGTTTCAAAATATCTTCTTTTGTGCTCTGCAGAAGAAAAAAGTTGTATAGTTTTGGAATGACATGAGAGTATGATGAACGAAATGACAGAAATACATTTTTCTGTGAACTACCCCTTTAAGGAAGAAAATAATTATTAGGCTGGTTTAGGGGTCACCTGGTCCTATAAGATGCTGATGGCAAAATCAAAAGAAATCACATGTAATATAAATGTAACCGTAAACCTAATCATGATTGTAATACAAAAAATAGAAACTATAGAAGTTGTACCCTTGCATATCTTCACTGTCCTGTACAAATTCTTACAAAAGTTGTCATAAGAGTATGTTGTAGTCTTTATATATTAAAAATGCATTTGTGGTTGGGGTTGGTTTGGGGTCCTATCCTTACCAAGGCTGCATTTATTTGATCAAAAAAAATACATTAAAACTGTATTAAAACAATTTAAAATAAATTTTGTTATAAAATATTTTAAAATGTAATTAAGTCCTGTTATAGCAAAGCTGAGTTTTCAGCATAGTTACGCCAGTCTTCAGTGTCACATGATCCTTCAGAAACCATTCTAATATGCTGATTTGGTTCTTGAGATACATTTTATAATTATCAATATTTATTTGGAATAGAAATGCATTGATTTTTAAATAGAAAATAAATAATAATAAATAGATAGTAAATATTTTTATTGTTGTCATTATGGTCACTTTTGATCAATTTAATGCATCCTTGCTAAAAAAAAAAAAACTAGATATATCGTATATATATATAATATATATATATATATATATATATATATATATATATATATAAATAAATAAATAAATGAAATCTTACTGAGACCAAACTTTTAAAAAAAAGTGTATAACGTGAGTTTTTTTTTCCATAAGCACAATAACGTAAACTGCTAAGCCTCTATAATCTAATGAGAATACTGTGTCTGTAAAAACAGGAGTTTTCGTTGGCAACTGTTAGAGAAGTTTTTATTCTTGAGGAGCCCCAGATGCTCAGTACATTATGTGATATGATGGTGGCTCCTAATTTAGCTGTGGTCTTATCCTGTACGGATGAGTAATTGTGTCCATAAAGAAGGTTAATCTTCATAACAGGGGAACATAAACCAGATCTCTCTGGGTCCTCTTCTGTTTCAGCACAGAACAGGGTAAGAGAGTATTTCTAAAGCTCAGAGCAGGGAACTTTTTTTGGTTGGAAGAATTTAGTGCTGTTTCTGAGAAAATAAACATTACGCTTGAATTTGCTCCTTACAGTTATTGTCTGGTCTCAGGAAGACTGGTCAAAGTTAGGTGAGGTTTTGGGAGCACTTATTTTAGACTGGCTCTCCGCAGTTCCCCAGCAGGAAAGTCTGGACTGCTGGGGGTTGGGGAAGACAACATTTCGGAACGTCTCAGAGTTTCCGGAACAGTTCACCTCAAAACTTTCGAGTGCCGTCTTGCTCCATTACTATTCTCAGAGAGTCTCAGGTAGCCATGGCGAAGAGTTTGCACCCAGCTGTGGTTTAAGTGCTCTGTGAGAATGAGAAATAATCAGGAGACCCCTTTAACCTCCTGTCCGCACTTTTTCCCTTCTGTCTTACTTTCACTCTCCCGCATGCGCACACACACACACACACACCACACACACACACACACACCCTTTTGGGTTTTACTCCAGACGTCCCTTGCCAGCCTGGGCTCAGCACTTTAAAAACCCAAACAAAACAAATCCTCTGCGGGGGCCCTCAGTGCCTAGGGAACCGGGCAGCTCAGCCTCACACTCAGTGGCAGCAGGGCTCCCTGATCTGGCTTGGAGCTAGACTTTGGCTGAACTTTCACTTTTGCCTGAAACAGTTATTATTAGTGACCTGAAAACCTCCAGGAGGAGTGGAAATGGAAGCCAGATGCCGTTAGTGGCTGGAAAACGATATTAAGCTTTCAAATGGTGTCCATGGGGAGGGAGACTGACATGGATTTCCATGTTGGGGGGGTGGAGAAACGGTGACCCTGGCGCTGCTTGACTGATTTGTTCTGCCGATGGCTTGTGCTTACATATCGTTACAGGCGGCGTGGGCATGCAGGGGAGGGATCGGGGAAGGGCTGGACATTCAAATTTGGTTGTTTGTGGGGACGCTACTGTTATCTCTGATTGTACATATGGCAAAACATTCCTGTTTCTTAAAGGGTTAGTTCACCCAAAAATGAAAATTAGACTGCGTTTTACTCACCCTTGAGGCATCCTAGGTGTATATGACTTTCTTTTTTCAGATGAAACCAGTCGGAGTTATATTAAAATTGTCTTTGATCTTTCAAGCGCTATCATTGCAGTCAACGGGTGTTGCATTGCTTCAGTCCAAAAGACCTGAAATAAAAAGCGCCCTTACATAAAAAAAAAAAGTGTCTTACACGGCTCAGGGGGGTGAACAAAGGCCTCCTTTAGCGAATTGATGCGTTTTTGTAAGAAAAATATCCATATTCAAAACGTAATAATTACTTGAATCTAGCTTGATCTCAAAATAATAAACTCACAGGACTTTGATAAAACCAAACAGGAAACGCAGCGGAGAGATCAAAACAAAACAACAGTCACTAATTAGAAGTACTAAACAAGGATTTGAAAAGAAGAATGTCGGAGGATTTTGATATAAGCAAAGAGGAGACTGGTTTTTCCTTTACTAAAGTAAGGAAACTTTACTCTCTTTTGATCCTGTAAAGCAGCTGTTCTTAAACCTGTCCTGGAGTACCCTGGAGTACCCCCAGCCCTGCACGTTTTGTATGTTACCCTCATCTATCACACCTGATTCAACTCATCAACTCCCTGGGGGGGAGTAGTGGGGGAGACCTGGCAATAAACAGCTTTATTTTACTTTTTTTTTAATTTAATAAGTTGCTGTAACATTTGCATAAATATATTTTTTACTAAAACATTTGAAAGTATGTGGGGACATCTGTAAACAATTTTGAGTTTTGACTGAAGAGAACAAACCTAGTGTCTCTTAATGGACAGTTTTGTCACCAATTTTTATTAAAATATTAATCTTAGCTTTCTTATTCTTGCAAGGTCTGACCTAAAGAGGCGGTCACAAAACTTTAGTGGCTTTTGGAAACTTGACAGTCAAAAAAAAAAGAAAAAAAACCCCAACAAACACCCACCTCCTGCCAGTTAATCTATCAATCGAGGCATCGTTAGTTTGTATCCACCTGTAATGTTTACTTTAGGGAACGGTAAACCCTTACTCTGCTTTTCAGGTGCTATGGGAACAGCGACAGTCTGACAGTGACGTCCCCGGTATCGTTGTGTCTTCAGTCCAGGGAGACGATGCAACACACGCTGCCCCTTTAATTCCAGCACTTCCTCATCCCCTTATTCTCTCTCTTTATACAAAATGTCTGTGCAGCCTCCAGCGAGGTTCTGTCTCCAGGAGGGTAATTATTTTTAGCAGGAAGTGTCTGAAAATGGACTTAGCTTGGTCAGATGTGTGTGTATGTGCGTGTGTGTGTGTGTGTGTGTGTGTGTTGGCCCCTGGCTGGCTGGCCTAGCTTGCAGTGAGGAGAGATTGGCGGGATGTTGGTGTTGTTATTAGTCCTAACAGCAGCTGAGCAGAGGATGTGCTCTCCTCGGTCCTGTGGAATATCAGAGACAGATCCACGGAGATCAGAGGGCCCAATTTATCAGGTGATTTTCAACAAGAGGGAATGAAAATAGCAGGCTAGCCGAGGAGGCTTTTTGCTTATTTATGAGAACGTCATACCTGGCCTATATCAACGTGATCATATTTTACAGTGTTATTGTGCTGCTACCAACATTTTTATCCTTCGGTGGTCAAAGGGGATTTTTCAAGGGGACCTTTTGTTGTTGTTCTTCTCGCCCCTTAAATCAACAGAACTTGGCAAATCGCACTTGCGTTTATACAATTTCCCAAATTTACCCAGTGACTGTGCAAGTTAAAAAAAGATGGGGGAGAACAGATGATGGCCAGTGTTATAGTCACAGTCTGTGTGGGATTGTTTGAGGGTGTTTGCCTTCAGTTCGGCTAGGCTATTTCTCTTGGCAGGCCAATATGTACATCTGACACTGATGGCTTCCCTGGCTATCAGCCAGAGAATATTTCAAACAACTTACTTTTAAAAAGACCGCTGTGCGTCCTGGGAGTTATAGCATAATTAAACAGCGTGCAGAAACAATTTTTTAAACTTCGCGCAGAAACAAATAACTATAAATATCGACATACTGAAAAGGCCTCTGTGCCTGCGGTCTTCCATAATCTTTTCATTTAGAAAAAAATAATATATAATTAATTACATTTATATATATATATTTAGAGAGAGAGAGATGCAATTATTTCTTTTTAAAAGCACATTGTTTTGTCTTATTTTTGCCTTGTTTTTAAGAACAGTATAGACAAACTGGCAATCGAAAGAAAAATAGAAAAAAAAATCTGATCTTAACGAAACAGAACATCCAGTGCTGATGGTATGATTTGAGACCTCAGCCCACCTAAAACATTTCAATCCCTGATTTGGAGGTCTGTTTTATCTTTGCGAGCAATCAGGGTGGCTTATATTTGCTTTTAATCCAGGACTTTCACTTACACTGAGGTATTATCTCAGTTTTAAACACACGTCTGCACATAGATACTCGTTCCAAATGCATCCAAGACCTCCATTATGAAGAGATGCATTATCTGTCACACTGGAATGTGCGTATTGTTATGGATTTACGCGACCTGCATCTGAGGCCAGAGATAGAGGGGAGGAAAAAGAGAGTCAGTGAGTAGAAGCATCATATTTTGCCTCACGTTTATTCGGTTTGTAACTTCCATTGGTGTCATTGGGGAAATATGTTCTGCACTATTTGCACTGCTGGTAGCTCCAAGATTTAAACTACTGATCTCATGCTAATTTCAAATTAGAGGATCCATCCAGAAATGTCTGATAGTGATCGCTCATATCCAGGAAGTTCAAACAAGTTCAGAATCGCTGGAATGTTCTTTGAATTGAGGACGGCACAAGTCATGTGACCATGTTTTTGGCCATTAAACCGCCATAGTGCATGATTAAGAATGATAATCTGAGATAAGTGATGTGAATGATTGAAATCAAAGACTTTCATAACTCCTACTAACAAAAGAACTCTGAGACTTGAGATGCTTGTCTAACAACTTTTACCTCAGTGTAAAATTTACCATTATAAGTGTGTCTAGGATGTTTTTTGCTGACACACATGTAATTTTCCTTGAATTTAGTTTAAAAAAAAAGTCTTCACATTTTGTTAGGTGCTGTATAAAATGTATTTGTAGCTATAAAATATATAAAATATTAAAAATAAATAAATATAAAAATTGTATATAAGATATTTAAATTAACTTAAATATAGTTAAAATATAGTAAAGTGTAGTTGTGATTTAGCTTTCAGCATCTTCATACCTCTGGCGACGTCACATACAGCCAGTCATCATGCACTGCTTTGCTGACTAATCCAACTGACGTTTTTGGCAAAGTTGGGCCTAAGAAAAAGTAGGGGGTAGTACTTGTGCATTCACTTGATCGTGTATGCGTTTGCATCTGCCATTGTGTGTGTGTGTGTGTGGTCGTGCTTTGGCAGCTTGAGTTTGTTGTTCCCGGAGGCATGCTAGTGAAAGCGGACCCGTAGAAGGAGAGGAGCGTTCATGACGGTACTCGCTGTTGAAAACCGCAGGCCAGACGAGCTGATTGGGCTGCGCTGCGACACCATGTTTCCCATGTTCTGAACAGCTTTCACTGGAAAGCCAGCCAGCACAGAGGGGGACCCCTCTCTTCTGCTCTCTGCCTCTTTATTTCTTTCCTTTCTCGCCCTCTTGTGCTCTCTGTATCCCATTCCAGACTGATGTTTTTGAGACGAGAGCATTGCTGAAATCACAAACCCACCTTTGAAATGGAAAACAAATTTAGGAAAACAAGAATGGATGGATTGCCATGGCCTTTCTTCATCTCATCTCCTCCCCTCCTCTTTCGTTTGTGCTGGAAAGGGAAGTGTTGAGAGGTTTGACCACCCCCGAGAACTCAAACGTATGTCTTTCCAAATCTGAATGGGGGGGGGGGGGGGGGGGGGGACCTGACTTTCATCTGTGGAACACAAATTAAGATATTTTGAATAATTTTGGGATCCAAAACTACATTGGACCCCATTGACTTTCATTGTGTTAACAAAAGGCATTCTTCAAAATGTCATCTTTTCTGTTCCACATTGTCCAAATACCTTTTTGGCTTCATTGTAAAGACACCATTATTTCAGCTAATTTGGTTCGACTGCTAACACTCTTTTGAAAATCCTCTCCCATCTTGGATACGCTTTCTTTTGGGGGGGTTTTGTGGTAGTTATGGTGGGTAATAACCCTCCATAGGTCACAGAGATTAGCAGCCATTCACTGATGTGCTCAGGTTAATTTAGCGTCGATGGGCTTAATTGTTCTTGTAGCTCTGTCGCTTTCAGGAATAGACACATAGCCAGGCAGGTGCACAGCAGGTTCTCGTCTGCGTTTCAACAAAAACAGCAACGTCGTGGTGGTCACAGTCGTCCCCTCAATCATAATTGAAAAAGAGCTGGCAGGGAAGGCCCATTTAGAAAAGAGTCTGATAGCGTTCTGTTCACGAATAAATACTTAAAGCGTTCGGAGAGCTCAGTCTGCGGGCTGCAGCGCATTTCATACATTATTGAGGTAATGAGGGCTGAGGTCTTCTTCTGTGTCTCACAGACAAAGACCTAAAAAGACGAGAGGCTTTTTTTGTTTTAATGCCTCCAGAGCATCCAGTGAGTTATGGTATGCATCCCTAAACATGCATTTGCCACAATTTGACAAAGGTGGATAATGTGATTTTGTAAAAATTTACAGTATTAAGGAGGTTGTCATAAATGACAAGATTTTTCAGTAGTCAATATCAATACCACAATAAAAACCAATAATTTTTGATACCAGTTTCACAGCAAATATTGAGGTATAGTAAATTTTTTAAATTTAAGTTTATTCATATTTTTCCACATTTTAATATAACTTATTAAACTTAAATTAAATCTGCTATTTAGCTAATTAAATTAAAACAGTACAATGTAATCTTCAGATAATTTGCAGTTAAACAAGTTGTTTATTTAAGTAAACATTCAGTAATAAGGATTAAAATAATAAAAATATAATAAAATACTAAAAACTAAATTGAGCCAATATTGCTGAAAGGTTGGTATTTTATTTTATATTATATTTTCCACTTTAATTTTCAGAGTCTCTAAGGGGACATGGTAAGTGGAAAAAAAAAACTAATTTTTGGAGGAAATTTTATGTTTGAAAGCTTTTTTGTTTGCGTCCAAAATTTTTGCATTCCCCCAAGAAATTTTGCATTCACATCTCAAAACTTTTTTGTTTTCTCACAAAAGCATTGAAATATTTTTTTCCTCTCCCATCTCATATGAAAAGTTTTACCTGAGTTTCTCATGGGTAACACCATTTTTTGCAAGCGAATGCAAAAGCATTAAATTATAAATTTTTCCTTCCAACGCTTTTTTCTTTTTTTCCATCGCCATGTCCCTTTTTAGGCATCGAACTATACTCTTGACATCTCTAAAGCGTAATCTATCAAAAGTGCTCACTAACAGTTGGCCTTAGTGCGCAGTACACAAGTTCCAACATTTCATAGAGTTGTGTTTATTTGCGAGCGGCCCAAAAACGTTGAATCATTTCCTGTGATCTCTCATCTGTGTTCTATCAATAAACAAGCAGCAAAAGGCCCCTAAAATAGTGCTCGCCACCAATTTATCCTCGTCATGTTTTTTTTACCAGCTGCTTTCCCTGTCTGTTTTTTCCCTTGTTCTGTGTCATTTGTTTCCCCAAGCAGTCTCCCATTATGGGTCGATATTGCATATTCCTTTGCTGTGTTTTGTATTTATTTGAGACATGGCATGTAAGCATATTTCGCGTTCAGGCGCAGCTCAGCAGATTGCATTGCAAGGAAATTCACAATCAAAAATGTTCTTGAATATTATGGCAGCTAGGAGTCATGGATGGAGCTGGGGGTGAGGGGGGGCCTTTTTGGCCACGTCGCCGAACTAAAGTTTAGCAGCTCCTTATTTGCTGAGTCAGTGTTTTGAGTTTAGCTTTTTTCCACTCGGGGGGCTCGGTAACCCAGTTTCTGCTGACGCATTCTTAATCCCTTCCTTTACTATACTTTTGTGAGCAGTTATGTGTCAGTTCTTGTGGTTGCTAATGCTATATTGGCACAATTGTAGGAAAATAAACAAACTGAACAAGCTTTTTGGTACTAATTCCTTTTAAATGAACACCTAACTTTTGACTTTAAAGGATTTAAGATGATTTGCCTTGCAGCGGATCAAAAGGAGGAGTTCTTTGTTGTCCCTAATCTAATGCGTAAGTTAGAGAACTATTGTTTTGTGTTGATGTATGAAGGTTGGGTGACTTGTGTATGTTACAAATGAGGGTGGATTGACTGAGGCGTGCTGAAGGTCAGTTGTATTCCTGCAGCCTTCTCTAAGGTAACACAGCCGGGCGATGACACAAAGAAAGCCAGCAGTACACACACATATACACATGAAAGTGCCAACACAATAGCAGCCAGATTACTGTTTAACCTCACACACTGCCTTAAATCTTTGCTCGCATACTGTGTACACACTACTGCTGTGAGCACTGTACTCCATACTCAGCACAGAGCTTGAAAATATAGTGACTAGTGGGCTTACTCTTGCATATTTGCCACTTTTACACAACAGGTGTACCACGGAATAGTTTCAAAATTCTTTTATGCACTCTCACGTCCAGAAAATTTACACAAAGGACATAGTTAAAATACAAGGAAGATTAGATTATGCTGTTCTATTTCTCTTTTTTACAGTGACTTGTAGGTAGTAAGTGCCAAATTGATATCCTCAATGAAAGTATCATGAAAGCCCATGAGGACCAGTTTTCATTTGATGTCACTCATTGACAGTATAATTGTTGTAATCACATCCGGTTTGCATATGGAGTATGCAACGCATCACCATCCATTTACTTTAAAAAATTGGAGCCTGAACACAGATTTGAAATTCTAGTTGAACCGCCTATGAGCCAATATTGAGCAAGTATTTTGTTGTGATATTTAAATTCTATGCAAATGTATCTAAGTAGAAAAGCTAAGAGATAAAAATCAGTAATTTTAAATGCTATTGAAAGTTAATTTAGGCATCACAACATTATAATGTACAGTATGTTAAAGTGATAGGTCTATTCATTTTGAGATCAGCTAAAGATAACATTTACAGTGTTATCTAAATTTAAAGTTATTATTAAAGGATTTAGCTTTAAGTGGGTTTTAGATGATGGGCAAAGGTAATCTAGGTGGAATATTGGCTTGATAGATATTTAATAATGCAGATAAATCTCTGTTATAGGCTGATGATCAATGTGGTACTGATATATAGTGCATCAGCTTCAGAAGACATAAATTAGTCATATGCACAATTGTTATTTTTAAGGTACTTCTTCCCTTTTTAGAGCTTGACAGCCCCTGGTCTCCATCCACTTTTACTTTATATAAAACAGAAGCTTAGGCATTCTTCAAACGTCTTGTTTTTTTGAGTTCCACGAAAAGAAAGAAAATCATATGGGTTTGGAATGACATGAGGGTGAATTAAAGATGGACCGTTTCTTTAAGCCACTAAGGTAATTAAATACAGGCTCTGAATTGAATTGTGGTCTGATTTTGGTTAGGGAATATTATGAACGTTATCGCTCTCATACACCGTGTTCTGAACTTTATTTTATTCTGTTTTAATGCAGTGTTTTAATGCAGTCTGGAATGACCAGCCCTCATACATCGTTGGCGCGTGGTCCTCCTCACTTGTGAAGTGACACTTCTTTCCCGAGCTCATTCTTTCCCCCTTTAATTTGACATAAAGTTTTTTACCTGTCTCTAAGATTCTTGCGTGTAATACGAGCGCAAGCTACAAGAGCTTGGCCTTCATAAGCAGATGCGGTGCTGAAATCACATACTAATATGCAGGGAGCGTAAACCCACCCGAAACATTAAAGAGCAGATTTTGATCAGTTGACATAAAATACTGGTTGAGGGCTGTTTATATGTGCAACATAGTCCAAGCAATATGGAAAAGATTAAAGTAAGGAATTTTAATGGAAAACTTATCTCCTGGTTTTTGGGAGTTCCACATGCTACTGTCACCATCTTTTGTGTTTTTGCAGCGCTGTGTGTGTACATGCGTACCTGACTCAACCCATGAGGAACCCTTCTCTCATCCTAGGAAAAGGTCTGAATAGACCCTTAGAGTCCACGCACTGTTTTCGCACAATACAAACTGGCTTGGAAATTAATCATGAAAGAGTAAAAAATATATTAGAGTGCCCAGCAAGGTAAGGTCTGAGGACGTCTTAGATTCCTGCTTATCCCCCAATCCATAAGTCGTTCGGGCGGCAACGTAACACTTGCTTTATAACTAACAAAGTTTGGGTATTAGTTGTATTTGATTCAGATTGGCTCATTTGCAGTGTAAAGAGCTTGGTGATTTTACAGTTACACATTGACAGTGTAACAGCTTTGCCCTTGGAATTTGTTCATTTGCACAAGCTTTAGACTTTTTTTTTAATTAATTCCATGTTGCAAGGTGTCAATGTTTGTATTTTTATGTTCATCATCTTATTATTCAACACACACATTAGAAACGGTTTTTAACTTGAATAAAATTGTGAGCAAGTTTCTGTCAGTCAGTAAAAGATACATATAATGTACATACTGCATCTTCACTCATAATCATTAATATTACATAATCATAAAATTATTAGTAAAACCTTTAAGACCAAATCAAAAAATTTTCTTCCATGTTAATTACTGTTAGTTATTACTCTTAATTTTAACAATAAACTTCTGTTAAACAGCACTTTGTTTGCCAACATTTATTTTGCCAAACAAAGTGCTGTTCAACAGAAGTTTATTTAGTTTAGTTTAATTTGATTAAAAATTTAATTAATGTTTTATGCCCTCATTTGATTAGCAAAAAAAAAAATATATATATATATAGAATCCTAAAAATGTCTTTTTTGTTAAATTTAACTACTTATAATGTTCGTATTAATTTGGATAAGTGTCATGATTTAAATTTAATTAGACATGCTTTTTGATTACAAAAATTTAATTTTACCCATTAAAATGGAGTCCAGGAAAAATCAAAATGGGGGGGAAGGGGAAAAAAATCTAAAACGATTTCATTAGGGCCTACGTTAGGGAATTCAAAATGGTTCAAAGTCTTTCAGTGTACGCAGTTGCACTGTAGGCAGATTCATTTAATTCAAAATTGTGCCTTCAATATAGATTGTTTCGTTGTTCTGAGTCACATATTTGAGTTGAGTACGACCGCTTTCGCTTTGTTGATGTAGTGGAGTTGTTCACATCTTATGTGTATACAAGTGAAGCAGACCAACGATGAGAAAAATGCAGTTTGGCCTCGCTGAATCAGTTGGACGACACGTTAGATCTAGTTCAGGTCACTGGCTGGGGCCCCCAGCCCTCAACATTAACTGCTTTTGTCGCGTGAACCAAACCCCCCTCCATTTCTTTCTCTCTGCCCCGTTTGCTATTCAGTTATGATTCGGAACACAGTAATTCAGTTTACGCAGAGATTCCAGGATAAACAAACCTGTATTAAAATGCAAATATGCACAGAGTGTGGTGGTGGTTAGAAGCTAGAACTCGGCAGTAAATTAAGGTATGGAAAAAATAATGCAGCACCTTGTGCATTGGGCAAAGACCCTCTCCGCTTAACTGGTGGGACAGCCATGTGTTGTTTCACGCTGAGGGTTAGACTATTTGTATTGATTATAGTATAACTGAATTGAGTGTAAGCTATGAACTGTACCAACGAATATTCTATCTGGTTCCATTATACTTTATGCGGATGGATGCTAGATTATCACGCTTATTGATCGTCTTGCAAGGTGAAAAGTATATCAACATTTCTTTAATTGTCGGTATAGTTATTTCATTGCCCAGGAGGCTCCAGGATGTACATTCCAGACCTGGTTAGATTGTTTTCTTTTAAAAAAAAAGCATTCCTCAAAAAAGCCTTGACGGATTTGAGGCCAAAAGATAGACTTTATTGGCAAAGAAGAAAGTGGATGCCAGTTCACCAGAGTAACGCCCAAAGTCCATTCTGATGTGAACCTAGCATAGATACCGTTCCAAAGGTAATCAATACAGGCCCTACATATACTTTATGTATGTTAAGTAAAGATACAGACTCTGACCAGGTGACTAGAGCTTCACACGTGGATAACGTATATACTGTTTGCTCTCCAGCCGGAAATAGGTGGCCGTAAGTAGGTACATTCCATTTCTTGTGGCACACCCTCTGTTCTACGTACTTCTTTTCTTCACGCTGAACAGAATTACTAGTAGCATTTCGGTTTGGTAACACTCGGAATAGATTACACTGCAGTTCAGGTATATGTCTAATTCAGAATAACGCGTGTATCACAAGGCAGATGTTGTTTTCCCAGGGTGATTTTGCTCCGCCGCGTGTGTTGTATTGATCTTCATAATACTGTGAGGTGTGGCAAGGGGGCGGCACGTCTCTGCGCGAGGAGGAGTCCATTGGTAGGTTAAGCCTCTTTCATGACTCTGGATTATTTCATTTAAACAGAAGGCAAAGCGGGTTGTTTTTGCGGCAGCACATGCATGCGACAATGAAAAGTACCAATTCAATGGTGTTTTCTGTCTGTCGACATTCCTTAGAGTACGAGTGTATTAGAAGGTATTTTTGAATCAGTGTGTCGTGTGTATCGGGAATTTTTCTACTAATTAGACAAAAGGAACTAATCCTATTGACCTAAACGTGTTCATGTAAGTTTTCATAGACATTTCATGCAGTAATTTAGTCTGAACTTGTACTTTTGTGAGCTAGTATATGTTTTTTTCCTTTACTCTTCAAGGCAAAAAGACTATTGTCCTCATCTTGCTATCACCAGAAACACAAGATGATCCTCTGTGTGTCCTTTTGTCATCCATCTCGTGCGGGCCCGGTCTAACTGTTTTTGAGAAACAGTTCACGTTCCCTCCCAACCAGAGATCCTCACTCCCCATCGACGCTGCACTGTTCCTACTCCCAACCCAGAGATATAATTGCGTTAATTATTTAAGTTTAGTTTTCTCTAAAACTCCATACAGCCATGTGAGGAATGCTGTTATCAGCAGTGGAGGCGGCAGAGGTGTATGTCTTGCGCTTGGGGAAACCTAAAAGTTTCCAAGGTAAAGGCATGCTGCACTTATCTCGATAACAAATCGATGATTTTTCTTCCTTTTTAAAGTGCGTATTGTGCGACTGTGACCAAGCTGTAAGTACCAACCTTGTGCTCTCAGACCCCCTCAAGATCGCGATACTTTCAGTGCTGACTGAAAGCCTCTGAAGTAAATTGCTGATCTTGTTGCATAATAAATCAAAAGGCGGAACGATGGTTGTTTATAGAAAGAAACGAATGAAAGAAATGAGAGAGAAAAAGAACAGAGAGAATAAGCTCTGGGCTTGTTCTTAGTTCCTCAGCTTTTATGAACTGCAACTGTAAGCCCTTGAGAGCTCTGTTGATATCAAACATTCGGTGGTGGAGTGGTGAACCGGTCCCCTGGATTCATTACAGCCGTAGGAGGCGGCTGATATCGTGAGCCCTGTGGACCACAGTTCCGGGGGTCTTCTTCTGCTCTGACGCGAGATACGCTGATCTCGTGGAGAGTTTCTTAAAAAGATACTATCCCTAAGTGAGAATATAATGTGTCAGTCCATAATCCCAGTTGTGTGACTCTGAGAAGCCTTTCAAACTATTTCATGTTTAAAGCACGTAGAGACAGTTTCCCATGTTAAACAGTGCATGATCACTTGGGAATGTTGAGACGAATCAGTCCTGACAGATAAAGTCATTGAGATTCCACGCTGTCTAGGAAACATTTTAAGCAGGATCGCTCCCTGATGTCCAAGCTACAAAAACAAGTTGGTGAATTAGTAATGCTTGTACAGTCTGTTAATACCTCCCTCAAAAAACTCCACTCCCCATCCCCATCTGGTATGAAAGGGAGTGTTCTTCTGTCAAACAACTGGTACATTGTTGCGCTGAGACGACCCCCAAATGTACTGCTCATCATAAGTCAGGCAAGCCCCCATTAAATGCTTTGAGTGCCTCTTAATTGGATGGAAATGAAGTCTGGTCTGTAGTTTGTCCATATCTAATGATACTCACCCCACACGGTCCCCCCTTGTTATTCACAGATTGTGTGTATGCGAGTTGCGTCGGTGCGTGCGGATGCGCGTGTTCCCAGGGGTTACAACAGTGGTGCTCTCACATTATAACGCTCTGTGAACGCGGTGGGTCCTTTGATTGGGTACCGCATGCCACACAGTGTGATAGTTTGCTGTGCTATCCGTCGCAACCTCCTGCAACGATATTACTCACACGTCTTTGTCTGAGTTGTTGCTGTTTTGATTAGTGGATTCTTAATTGACGGCCCTGCCAAAATCCTTGATTTTGCAATTAAGCCATACTAAGTTAACGGAGACAGGAAGATTTAGTGTATCATACACTACGCCGCACAAATGCAATGGTGTTTCGTGCAGTTGCGATTTAGGTCATTGGTTTGAACTTTTTTCAGACAGTTGTGTGTAATTCAAAGAACGCAGAACAAGGAATGAACTGAACAGAATCAGGCTATGTTTTATTGTTTTGTGGTTTGGTAAATGTTATTTAATCCGTGTGTGAATTGTGTCCAGAACAGTTTTTTTTTTTTTTTTTAATCTTATAACATGTTAAAGGCCAATTATCCTTATCCCAAGAGGAAGTCAACATGGCTGATTTCCTCACTCTTTCAATTAATCGCCTCGTAAAAATCACTTGGTCCATTTTCCATGGTTGGCTCTTCATAAAGGTAAATGCAGAGTCATTATGTTTTTAATACATTGTTCTGTTCAAAAATTGATTAAAACGTGACATCACATGTTCGTTAGCATAAAAAAATATTTAGCATTTTTCTTTATGTTAGTACTACCCTTAGGTTATGTTAAATCACTTAGGTTATGTTTAATCACGTTTACATAATATTTGGCTTCATATTTCATTTCATTTAACAAAATTTGTTTAACATTTAAATCATGTGGCTCATTTTCAGTGTGGTGCTTTTGGAATAGAGAGTGATTGTGTGGAATGTGTGAAATTGATCAGTGAATCATGGCAAGCGTGCGAATGAAGACTTTAAAGTTAGTAGTGTTGCCAGTAGTGCTAGTAGTGTTAGCTTAGCTGCTCTACTAACACCAAACTTTTGTGTAATGAAAGTACATAAGCGCAGGTTTCTTTCTTAGTACTAATGTATTTCCTATTAAACGGGAAGTTATGTGTGTGGGATTTATCATTTTTGTTTTAAATATCCCAGTTCAAATTCAGAGTACTTGCAGCTATAAGGCATATTTTTTTGCTACGTGGCTAAATCAGGTTGCAGGTTGTTTGAAGTGGGAGTGGACATTTTCATTCTGAGGCTTTTGATTGGATATAAAATCTGTGGTGGGTAACAGTCATTCAATAAGTGTTTGATATCCATTTTCTGAGTAAAAAGATATGTGTGTGTGTCGTGTGTGTGTTGTGTATTATATATGTGTATCTGTGTGTATATTTTAAATAGATATTATCTCTTAAATTATAGTTTTATATTACAAAACGCACTAAGTTGATTTCATAGGGTAGTCAAGGTAATCCACTCGACTTGCTCGTTCTTTCGTTCTCACTCCCTGAGGTAGCAATTACATCATCGCTCACAAGACAGACGGGCACTTCAGGTAGTGTGAGGGCACAATGACCCATTTATGTGAAAACAATATGGTGTAATATTTGCCTTTTTCTTCACCTTGTTGTGCGGTTAAAGTCACATATCCATGGCACTGTACTCTTCCTCATTACTCTGGCCCTTTTACATCCAGAGCATCAGTTTAAGGGGTCAACTACAGTATTCAGGGGAGCTTTAGAGGTCACAGTACCTTGAAACACAATGTTGAGGGATCTCATTTATCGGCGAACGTGACACAGGTTCACACTTCTGCTGCCAAAATCTTTGGCATTGGTGGTTAACAGACCCAACTACCGTCGTAAACAGTTTCAGTGAGCCTCAAATCGCGGCAGGTCAGGTGTGAATTATTAGTTGCTCACACAAACAGGTTTGTTTATAAATGGTTAGCAGCAAGAGCAAAGGACTTTGGATAAAGGGCTTAACGGTACTGTGCCGGCATAAAAAGGGCACTAGCGCTGATTTTTGTGCTAATTATCAGGCGTTGGTGCCTTTCACAAAGCGCACTCATACACACACCTTGCCTTTGTTTTTTTTCACTTAAGTATAAAGTAGAACCCTTCAGAATCAGGTTCACCTTTTTTTAGACCATGATTAAATCCAAGCTATACAAAAAACTTTCTACAAGCTGGAAATCTGTTCACTTACTCAAGTCACTGCGGAAAACTTTTTTTTTGTTTTGTGTTTTTATTGAAACAAAAAGTAATTTAAAGGACAGTGAAGAGGTCGTCTCGGTGCTCCTTTTGTTTTGACTTAAGAGTTTAAAACTGTTGATGCTATCTGTTTGTTAGTGTGCATGTTCTGAAGTGTATTTGCAACACCTCTGTAGTGTGATGATATTGGGTATGATATTGGGAAAACAGGGCTGGGCGGTATATCGCATGCGATTGTCACAAGCATTTCGTCAGTAAAGCCGGTTCCCTGATTGCCGCTAAATCGCCATCACCTGACAAGCTACGCAATATCGCATTATCGAAGGCGATTCATCTGCGATAATGAACGCGATACTGCATAGCTTGTCAGTGATCTGCGGCTCTGTCTATTAAATGCCGCTCCATTTGACAGCAGGTGATGGCGATTTAGCGGAAATCAGGGTGGACCAAACCCGTCTTTCCTGACGAAATTGCGCGTGACAATCACATGCTGTATCACTTTCGCACATCAATACACTGTTTACATTGTGCAATATAATAATGAAAAAAAAAAAAAGAAAACAAAATCACTTCACTGAAGACAGATTTCTATGTTTACCACTTGGGTTTACACTTTACAAGAAACTCTTAAACCCATATAAAATCAGTAATCATAAAAATGTCATAGTCTTTTCCACTACTACTTTTTCAAGCAAAATTTCCACAGTTTTTGTTGCCCCATTTTAATATTTTTTAATTTTAATAAAATGGATAATGTCAAATTTATTGATTAAATAACAAATTTAAATAATGGACTATATTGTAGTGTCCTATTATAATGTAAAATAAAAAATGAATATTAATTAAAAAATTTATAGAGCAACGTAAATTTACAAGTTAATATGCTCATCGAAGTTCTTCTTTTCAAATGTCTAAACCATCATTCTTTCAAATTTTGGGAGTTTACTGCAAATAAATATATGACTGCGAGTTTAGAGTGAAGGGGCGCAGCACTGGGGGTTGTTCATTGTTACACTCAAAGCAGCTCTGATTAATGTTTTAGCATCTTAGCGCAGTTAAACATGTAAATAAAGTGAAGCGCTTCAACCGCTCTGAAAACCCTGCAATGAATTATAATCTAAGCATGCCCGATTTTGAAAAGATTGTGCGAGTTGATTTATTTTTCATATAGTCCTGGACACTAAGAAACAGAAGAAAAAAATCAGACCAGACTTAATTTCCACTTAATCGTGAAAAGGGGCTGTTACATACTAGAATGGAATCAGGTAGGAAGAATAGGGTTAAAAAAATTAGAGGTCTTGGTGATGTCACCCAAATTGAAAAATTATTCCAGAGACAGAGAAAGTTATTATACAGTCCCTCCAGGATTTTGCGATTCTTTGATCACTGACCTTATCGGCAAAAGTCAAGCTAAACTCCGCCAAAATTATTCGCAAAAGTTCAGCGTATTCAGTCAAGAAAGGTTGCGAGCCTCAGTGTCCAAAATTGAGAATGAACAGCCTTGCGTTTTCTCGTCATGACCGATTTACCAAGAGCTCACATTGTAATATATGTGAACCGAAAAGGCTTAATGAATCCACGCTAATCGCTTGGGCTACACAGCATAAAACCATTACAGCTCGGCGAGCTGGAACCATGGGCGGATCTCAGATCACGTGACACCGTTTTAACCAGCGCATGGCAGATACATTGAAGACAAGCAGGTCGAAATTCCGCCCACAGAATCCATAACATCTCTTTGGAAAACTTGTGAGACAGCATTCAAAATTCGGTGGGAAGACCAGTATCGTAGTTAAGACGCTGGGATAATCAGACCAACGGCCTCACTAGGATGGTGCGAAACCAGGAAAGACCATTTGTCTGAATAAACACAACTCACCCCATTTTACAACATAGTAACTCGTTAAAACTACAGGAACAGCATGTTTTCGGAGTTGGTCTACTTTTTGTACAGTGAATGTTAACTGCTCAACACAACGTTTGCCCCAGCACTTAAAAGCTGTTAAGTAGTACCTGTCGCTGACTCTTGTGTGAACGTTATTTTTAATGCGTCTATCAATATTTGTTGCAACCTTCATACTTTCCGCCCATCTTCTATTTAATGTTAAAAGGCTTTCACTGACCCCTCGAGACGCAACACGCACTTATGATAAGATGCTTAATAGGTATATTCAAATTACCACTGGTAGACAAATCTCGTCGGTCAGAGATGCACTTATACGCCTCTTCTTCCCTCCTTTTGTAATTCAATGCTCACGTATATACTATCTATGTATAGATATATAGATATATATATATATAATATGTGTATTATGATGTATGTCTTATTAAATTCATGTTAGCTCTCTATGAGTGACAGTAAAAAAGTTATTATTTCGTGGCTATTCACTACTTTTTTTAGACGCATTTACATCGTAGTAAGATGTCATTCCCTAATTAAAAAGTTAAACATCTGCTGTATGACATCTGATAACGTCTAGATTACTCGCTAATATTGCTTCTATAAATGTCCAGTTTGACATCTGCCACGTGTTTTACTATGAGCACGTATTTTCACAGTATTGGTCGACGGACCATGTCCTATTTAACAATACATCTTGCATCATTGTCCCCGACACTGCAGACATCAAATAGACACCATCTCCGACGATTGTACTTTTTGTGTTCGATGGACGCTCGACTAGCTTTAGCTGGTCAGGTGCGGGTGCGCCTGGTGAACGCGTTCTAGGAGAACTTATTGGCACTGCGTGCTGGGTATGATGGTTTTGCCTCTCAAATGGTAGTCTGGAGCCACGCTACCAATTTTTCCTCGAAGTCAGAGAAAGTTCATAACAGTGTATAGCAGAATGGGTTCCCGGGTGCTATAGTTTCACTGCAAAACCACCAATAAGGGAAAAACTTCCGTGCTCTCGTGTGTTGTGCAAATAGTCGCACCTCGAAATATTGAGAACAGGCCACCAGCAAACTTCACCAAATCAAGCTAGAACACACAAGACTGGACGCGGTGCGTGACAAAGAAATCTCGGAAAAAAAGTTTCGAGCAGCTGCGTCGTATACAACCCATCCCGGAATCTGAGACTATCGCGTGCGCCTTTCGTACGTAAACCGGGATTTGTTAATGTTTTTAAATTCTATGCACTTGTCGCACTGACAAATCACGGCCAAGTATGACCATGCATGTGATCTCTTATTATTATATATCCTTTTTATTACTGTCTTCTTCGCGTGTTAAAGTCTCGCACTTTCAGCCAGTGCTTTTCAGGGGTCTCACTGTTTTGCGGGACTGGAGAGCTTGTCCTTCTCGTTGTCTATAGGCTTTACGGATTCCCCTTCCCTCCCTCTAACCGATTTAAAACCCATTTGGTTCAGAATTAGCTATCCACTCATTTTTATTTACAGTATCAGCCAATCCCAAAGCAAGAAGTGTGTTCTGCCGCCCCCTCCTCACACTGTGTTAGAGTCGTGCTTTGTTTTTACGTGTTCCTGAATGCCTTGGAGCTGTTACCGCCTCGGTGGTGTCAGTTTGCTCCTGTGGCACATGCGACCATGGCAGTTATCCTCAGTGAGACTTGAGCGAGGGAGGAAAATATAACTGGCCTGTGAGAAAGATAGGTTATGAGAGAATGAGGAAAGAAACAACAGCAGCTATACGGAAGCGCGATGGAGAGGGGGAGAGAGGCCTCGCTGACGTTTTCCCTGCTGCATATATGCAGCTGACTGTATCTTGAAGGCCTGGCTCTCTGGGGGGCCCTGTATCCTGTTCCATCAGCGCTTTACCTACTGAACAAGATTAACTAAGACAAGCACCGCACGAACCTGAAGCCGCAGAATTTCTTCCATTAGGAAAATTGATAAAGTTCTATGGCCAATTTGAAACTTTTTTTTTGTTTTGTAGTGAGACGACACTTCTTGGCAGGCTAAGGGCTTCCGGAACCTCTGTGTGTGGGGGGCACTGAAAAGAAAACGCGCCAGGGGGATTGAATACTTTGATACAGTCAAAAGAAAATCACCGCTCAATAATGTCTAAAACTTTCTCGTTTGACAGAACAAGAATAATTAAGCGTGGTCATTAAGTTGAGAGAAAAAGACCCTAGTGAACTCGGTTGTGTCTCACTTTCGAGTTTAAGGAGACGTGTCTCAAACTGTGCTCAGACAACAACAGATTAAGTATTCTCATTCTTTCAAAAACAAAATAAACTGAGTTATGATATGGGCAAATTATATTATGCACATAATTGAAGTTCAATATGTGATATGATAAGGAACAATCTGTTTATTAGTTATGAATATATTGCTTAATTTTGGTTGCTCAAACATGGTAGAACTTTTGTTGGAAAGGAACTAGGAGAAACATATGAGATGAAGTTGGATTTCATGAAATATTGCTTATTAAGCTATGAAAGCACAGCTTGCTGCTGTATTATGATTTCATACCTTGCTGAAATTCTAGCTGCACAACCTAAAAAAAATCACATTATAGTGTAAGACAAGAATTATATCATTATTACATCACAATCAGTTTCTGAATTGACATTTCAATTCAACTCATCGTTTAGTTTAACTTATGATCAATCAACAGAGTCCATTTTCAAACAAGTCCTTTATCCTATTCTCATTGTTTTCAGAATGATTGGTTCACCAGATTCGTGTTTACAGAAGTTGAAAAGTGCAATTTTGGTGTAGTATGAATCCTATTTCCTGTTATTTTTAACTCCATTGAACTTAAAAAATGGCCATTAACCACATCAGTTATGGAATGTTGAACTTGTGAAAATCCATCGCAGTCGTTTAGTTGATAATTGTGAATTGACTCAACAGAATCTTTTTTCATTGAACACCTTTGAGCTGGTTCCACAGTTTAAAACGTGAGTCCTTCGCATATGGTTTCCTAAGTTAAAAGTGCAACCTTTCCTGTAGTATGATTCATATTTCCTGTATAATTTGGCTTCGGCACACACCTTTAAAATCACATTATGGTTGTAAGACAAGATATCATGATTATATAAATGGTAATGGTATGTCGGCTACCCTTAATAGTGCTCACGTACATGTCATATTAGTGCATTGTTAGAGTAAAATGCATCATGTCACCGTTTATTTCTGTCACGGTCCGTCCACCAATTGTATTAATAACAAGCCGTTTAGGAAGACAGAACCATAGCACCTTACATAGCATGACCGATTTATCTAAAACCATGTCCCATTTACCCAGCAACCAATGATCTCACACCCTTCTCTAGGGATGGTATTTAAAAACCAGATTGGTCCCTGATTATCATCCCTCATGCTTTTACCTTGCCAGACTAGGCCGAAGGCCGCTCCGTGGGAGTGTTTTGGGGTGAGCCATGTGTCTTTTCCTATGTGGAATGAGGAGGTGATATAAATCAGAGGGGGAGTAAACACTGGGGCGAGACTGTGGTTATATAGCCCCCCAGTTGTTTGTGTTGGAGGTTTGGGGAGTATGGAGCACATGAGTTAAAGCCTAATTAAGTTGATTTGTTCCCAGCATTATGGCTCCCAGATGTTCAAGATGATATTCCTTTAGCTCAGCTCCCTGCTGTTGAGAGGAAAGTAAGTGGAACGTCAGGGACCGCAGATTGCTACTTTTTCACTGAGGCCCACAGGGGGTGGACAGCGCGCGCGTAGGTGCTGATGGCGAGGCGGCCATCGCGTTTGTGTCTGTTGCAATTTTCCAGGGAATCTGACTGGTTAGTTGGATCAGGAGGTTTATAGCCATACAGTATGCCCGCCGGTGCATACCGAGCAATTCTCACACTTTATAAATACACAGATTCATGCGGATTAGATGTGATGTTTGGTGCGAGAAGTTCTGTCGTATGTTTTACACAGCTTTCAATTTTTTGGCGAATGTGCCCGGTCTGAGGGCGACGCCTGGAGTGTGGACAACAGAAATTTGTTGCCACACCTCTTCATAGAGACGCCGTTAGTAATTGTGAAATCATTTATCTAGTCAGAATTGGACCAGAATGATTAATTTATCGAATCAGTTCTTAAGTTGAAAGGTTGACCTCGATGAATAGTTTAGTCACAAATTGTGAATCGCAATTACATTGGTTCTTTTTCAGTGAATTAGTTAATTACTTAGCAGTTCATTCACAAATTGGTTCCTATATTGACTTTTGAAACCAATTTACTGAAACACTTTTGGTTCGAATTGTGAATCTTTTCACTGAATCATTTGTTTTGTTTGGAGCTATATATTCACAAATTGATTATTAAAGTGACCTTTTGAATCCAACTCACTGAAACTTTAAGCTCAAATTATAATTTGAATCAGCAGCTTATTTTCAATGAATCAGTTGAACCTCTAGAACATCATGTGAATCGTTTTCCCTTATCTGTTCCACAGAAAAGTAACTGGATGGCGACCGCCACAGCCCTAAAGCCAACAGACCAGGATGAAAGTGAGCAGTCCAGGAAAAAACTCATCGACCAAAGCCGCAGAGTTCAAGAAAGAATACACCAGAGGTGAGCAAAAGCGAGAAAATGATTTTCCAAATGATAGGAAGCTCAAAGGTGTGGAGCGAAGGGGAATTTGAGTGCCTAATTGTCATATGTCTGGACCCTCACATCCTGGTCTCCCGGGTACCTGTGAAGCACCATGTTTCAGCCTTTCATATCATTGATATTTTTCTGCATGGATTTCTGCCTCCATCTTGACTGCTTACAGGACTTTAAATGGCACCTGTAGAGTCGGCTTTCTTGTTATTATGATTTCTAGAGCATGGCCGCAGCCGTTGTAGATTATTTTTTAGATTTTTTGCCACTTGTCTGAAGCTCGGCATGGCCTTGTAATAGAGGTCAGTAGCAGAGAAACCAGAGGATATTATGGGTTTATCTTCCATTTAGGGACACTTGGTCTGCATGAATAGCAGCGGACGCTCTTTTTCAGTCGTAAGTGTCCAGACCATAGGTTGTCTGTGAAGTCATGTTCCAGGGGCAAAAACGTGATGATGCATGCTTAGCAAGACAGTAAGGATCAGTGATTCTTTATTTACCGAAAACCGTCTCTGATCTGATAGAGTTTCTGAAACAAACACATCCTGACAGTAGGGAGAACATTGCGACCTTTGGATCAGGATGATTGATCTGATGTTTGTTCTGTTTAGAAAACAGATTTATTCTCTAATGTGTGGACATGCACAATAATGTTTATAGACTTCTGCTTTTGTCCACTATATGTATTACAGACTCTAAATCTTAAAGCAACATGGAGCATTTAGTTTTTTGCTTGCATATTGTGCCTGACATGCTTAATGCATTATTGATTTTGGACTCTTTCATTCTGAAATTTATTTGTAAACAAAAGCATTAGTAATCTGTGTTTTTATACAGCAGAATTTAGTATGAAATATGGAAATATTTTTAATATTTATAAATATTTACATTTTATTAATAGACATTTTACATTTTTAGATTTCATAAATTTAAACCGATTTAATAAAATAATAATAATTAATATTAATAGTAATAATACAATATATAATATGATTTTAAAGTATAAAATACAGGTCTTTTCATACAAATCTGATACTAGATTCTATATGCTACGTGTCATCCAAACACTTTACATATTAGTGTTTTCTTTCCTTAAATGTGTGAACACAGTTAATTAAAAATTGTTTATTTCATTTTGAATGGACTGAATTGTCTGTTTGTTCAGTTGCCTGAGGCTGTTTATTTGTAATTTGTTTGCTGTTTATTTGTCTCGATTTAGTATCATGCTGAAGTTAATGTTAGTAAGGATAATGGGTCAGAAACAGTGCAGGATTTAGGAATCACAGGCAAAGAAGTAAGAGAAAGAAACATCAGACAGCTGTCAGAAGACATCTACAGTTTCAAAAATAACCTTGGGCTTTTCTTTTAGTCTTTCTTTTTAGAAGTCTTTGATTAAATAATATCCTTATCAGCAAATAGTTTGTTTGTGAAGATTTCAGACAGGTGCCTCCAATCCTCCAAAACGGCAAATCCGTATAAATTCCTCGCTGTGTTTGCTTTTTGAGAAGTCTCTGCCACCCCCTCTGTAGTGTGGAGAACTCAAGGGCACCGCCCTTGCTCCGGCCAGCGATATCTTTGATCACGGTTGCCCGTCACCTCCTGCCTTCCTCCCTCCTTGCTCCCTCTTTCCCACCTCTCGTTTCATGAATTCCTCACGAGTTACCACTCCCAAGAGAGTGCCGATGAAATAATGGAAAAATATAAAAAACCTTTTTGTCTCCGGTAGCCTCAATAAATCGTCCCCCTTTTCATTTAAAATGTCCAGGGCTGCAATTTAATGTCTGGGCTTAATAACCCGTTACTAAATTAATCGTGCCGGGGGTTTTGGCTGGGAGGCCACGCTTGTAGAGATTCTGTGAACCCTGTTAAAGAAAAAAAAAAAGTCTGGTCCCGAGTGCTTTTCTGCTCGGTACCCAAGGTGCAAGACATCAGCATGGGCCTCAGTCAGAGAGGTGGAAATTCTATCTCTGATGAGGGAAAGCTGGAAATTAACCTTAATGGCTTTGGCTGCTGGATTGTGGAATTAATGTGCCATGGCTACCTTACTGTACCATTCCTTCAGACACAGGGCAGAGCCGTAATCTAACCCCCAATGGACTTTGTTGTATCAGCAGTTTTTATGTTAATGCGGGTTGTTTGTGGCTTTATTTACTCAACTAGCTAAATGGACCAAAAATTTCTCTTCATTTGATTCTTGACCAAACTTTCTTGTTAAACGAAACTTTTCAGAAAACGAGGTGAATTTGAATAGACCTTTCTAGTTTTTTATTTAAACTTTCAAATGACAAAAAAAAAGCAGCCCTTTAAAGTATCCATAAAAAACAGTCATAAACTACTTTCATTCAGGATGTTGATTTTGTGATGTGTTAGAATACAGTTTTATTCAAGTTTTATGAATTGATCATATGTTTATAATAATATAAATGTAAATAGTAATAAAATGTAATATATACTTGTATTTTGCCATACAAGTATATACAATCACTAATGTGTTGCAATTGTGCAATCATTTTAATATGATTTGGTTGTGGTTCCTTAAAAAGGAACTGAACCGTTATCCAAAATTGAGGATATTCTTGCTGAATATCAAACTAAAAGTATCAATATTTTTTTAATAGAAATAAGTAAATGAAGACTGGGGTTTAAAGCTACAGAATGACAAAAAGTACAAATTAAGTAAAATAAATGTATTCCAAACTACTTGTGTGCAAACTCTTCTGAGGCCATATGCCTCCTTAATGTGAGAAACAGAGGCGGGATTTTTTGATTAACGTTCAACCGGAAATTGGGGTCATGAATTGGAAACCAGGGTTTGTTCTTTTTTTTCCTTTTTTGATACTTTATGGTGCTTTTATGTGCTTTTTTTGTGAGCTTAAAAGCTCTAGTCTCTATTCATTGTAAATGCACAGAAAAGAGTTGACTATTATGTTTGTTTAAAATTTATTCTTTTGTGCTGCACTGAAAAAAGGAAATCAACACAAGTTTTGAAAGACTTGAGGAATAATGACAAAATTTTCATGTTTTGGGATGGAACTGTCCCTTTCAAAGTTTTCAAACCACTTGTCTGTCTATATATTGGACAGATGAATCTTCCCCTCGTTTGTTTCTCTGTCCTCTCCATATCCGTTTCCATTTTCATGGTCCACTAATGTTGTGCTGTTGTTGTTTAATTTTCCCACAAAGTTATTTCCGACTAGTTATTTATCTAGCTGCTTCACGGTTCTGTCTGTTCGCCTCAGGATGCAGGTTTAAAAGTTTACTGTCCGCTATGTGCACATGTCAATTTCCCATGACAGATAGGGATTTTGTTAGGATGAATCTACCGTTCCCATTTTCCAAACCGCTTGATTACGTAACGTCTGTGTTTTCCTCGCCATGTTGTCACTCTGTGAAATAAAAGGATATCCTCCGAAGCAGCCGTTGAAATTTTGCCACATGATCCCTGCATTTTGTCTTTATTTTTTCGAACCATCCGCATAATATATTTTGACCACAGACCCAACAACCGCCACATTTGGCCCTATTTTGTTTTAGCTTTTGCATGCTCATTTAAATTGAGTTTTAAATAGGATGTGATGGATACTGAAAGAGACCAGTGTGTCTGTGCTGAAATTATATTCAGGCAAGCTGACCTGCCATGATGGAAATATTTTCATAAGGTCATGTGCATGTCCCTCCCCTTCTAGCTCACATATTTTGAATTTATCCATTAGACACCATTGATAAAAATCACATTGTTTTGCATTTTTTCGCTTAGTGTTGCACCACATGCAAACACCATGAGCACATTTAAAGTTTAATACTGAGCATTTGATGGTGAATAAACCATGCTACAGTGCTAATAATACCTGCTCTTTATGTACATTCTTTTAAAGTAAATACAGGGAAGGGGCTCGCAACCCATTTTGTATCCGTAATGTGGCTTTTTTTTGTATCTATTAGTTAAACAATTATTCGTATACAAAAATGTATAGTGGGACTCTTTATTTTCTGTTATAATAATTTGATTAGATTGATCTAGGTATTTATATATGCTGGTGGTTGGAGGATCGGGGTTAAAAATGAAAAGCGATGTCTGGCAACTTCAGATGAGAAGGAAGTCGCAATAAAAGACGAAGACCTTGTTTACTTTGTTCAGCATGAAAAGTTCCTAAGATCAGAATGTTTATTAATAAAAATATGGTAACTTTTGATAGATATACTGTCTTTGTTTGATGTTCAAATCACAAATCAGCCTTGTGTGCCATTTAGAACTAATTGAGATTTTTAAATTCCACTTTGAATCCGAGTTGATGTAGGATACTGAATTGTATTTTGAATTTAAGAAATTTGATATCGATAATGAAATAAAATTCAAAGAAATTCATATGACTGCTGTACCTTTTTAATAATTTGATTTTGAATTAAATTTATTTTGGATTTTTTGGTAGGCATAAGCCATTAACATGGTAAATAAACAATACACCTAAGAATGTTAAACTTAAATTGTATTAATAATCAGTTTAAAAGAACACCCATGCCTGGATTTTTTTTTTAATATATGTACTTTTCATTGTTTAAAAAAAATCTGATTTTAAATGTATTTAATAATAATCAATATAAATTGAACTTCATGCAAAAGTATTTTGTAAATGTCCTAAAATAAATTTCCTACCCTTTCCAGTTCCGCTTCCTGTGTTGTGGCCCAATTCAGTTCAGTAAAATTAATTTCAACTCATGAATTGAAAGAGCTAATTTTTAAATTCTGTGAAAATCTTGTAAGAAGATTTTTTTTGTACTGTTTTTGTACTATATTTTGATCATAATTGCCTACATGGGCACTGATGCTTCTTTTGCTGATTCTCATTGTCAAAGCGCACGTACAACAGAACATTGAGGTCCAGTCGATGAAACAGTAGTCCTTTTTTTCTTTTTTTGCAGTTATGATTGTTGTTGGTACAGTATGTTGTGTGTGTGGTCAGCCATTTTTTGATTTTTGCTCCTTCACTGGCTTTTGATTTTGCCTTAAAGGGGACGGCTGGTTGGCCTTTAGACTTTGTGATGTTAGTGTCCCGAGATTTCATTGGCTGCCAAGGCCTGGTCAAGAGAGCTGGGAACTGAATGTCCTGACAAAATGAATACAGTAATTAGGGCTGATCCACTGGCACGCCGCGCCCACGGTTAGCTGGCAGACTGGCGTCTTACACTGTTAATTATAGCCGTCCCCTTCGTAACACGACGTTAGGTATTTACCAAGGACTGAATTTGTTTACAAGTGTCTTGTGTGTGTGTATGTTGTATTTCTGTGTGTAGAGGTAGTGGAGATAGAGAGATAGCTTTGTGTGTGACTAGCACACTGAAAAATGCCTTTTGTATGTTGACACTGTAATGGGATGCACGGTGGGCTGTGAGGCACAATCCATTGAGGTCTGGGGTCGCAATATATCCGGTTGTAGACCCGAGGCGTTCACTGTGTATTCATACGTGACCATTGAAATGATTTCACAAGCCTGTAGGGAAAGAAAAATCACGAATCATATTTCTTTATATAATGTCAATTGTTTTTTGCTAGGCTTGCAGTGAGGATTAAAATGAGGAGTCTTTTTTGCTTAATTATTTTTTTTTTCCTGAGAAAAAGATCCCAATCTGGCATTTGTCTCCACTATACTTTCAGAATCTCTTAACAACATCAACTCTGGGGATGGGCAAAAAGATGAATGTCTGCAATCAAAGTTAGAGAATTTCAAAATGAGCTCAAACAATTCTCATCACTGTTTCCTCTTTTTTTTATGTCTCATAGAAATATTCCATATGTCAACAATACTTGCTAGTTATGACATATACAAAAGTGAGATTTTCATTGTCTCTTGGGCTATGAAAGAGCAACCTGTGGGAGGTTTGCACAGATGTTTAGGTCTGCTTAGATCAAAATGATCTTATCACAGGTTTTTAGTCATGTTTAATCATGCTCTTTCTCAATATTTTGTGTATATTTGAAACTTGGGTTGCTATTTTCATAACTGGAGTTTGGGAATTGCAACTTGGCTTAAACAGCAATGTAAGAATAATAATTTTTTTTCAATTCTAGTGTTTTCACAATATTACTATTTTTACTGTATTTTTCATCAGATAAATTCTGTGGTTTAGCATAAACGACTTCTTTCAAAAAGAAACATTAAATATCTTACTGACCCCAGACTTTTGAATGATAGTGTGTATATATAGTGCCATACAACATTCATAATGGACCTTGTGCAAGTTTTTATTGGCTCATTTATGTCTACGCCTTTGAATATGTTTGTTTGATATATGCTTGAATGTGGTAACATCCTGCATTTTCAGAACTTTTTTTTTTTTTTTTTTTCAAAGTTCGTTCTGTGTTTTTTGTCAAAGGTGAGTTTGCTTTTTACATGGTATTCTTGAAGAGGAGTTGACCTACTAAAGGCTTGTGTGGGAGAGATCTGTCTCTCTGCATAGCCTTCGGTTCATGGTGGGGTTTTAGCATTAGTGTCTCTACACTATCTCCTCCTGACAGGTTAGTAGAGCTGTCAATTGAAGAAAAGTCGAGTGAAAAAAGAAAAAAAAAGTAAAATAGCAAAACAAACCTCAGATTTTATATATATATTTTTTTTATTTCATTTCTCACCCATCCCCCTCCTTAATGTTTATTTTTCTGAGGTTGAGAGCACGTTGTTTAATTGTACTGGTTTCATTGTATTTGTGCCTGTAGATTTGATCCATCTGCTCAGCCAAAAGCAGGAATGAGCACTGGAGTGGAACTGATGGGGCTTGACTGTGTGCCACGTTCCTGTCTCTCTCAGCTGACTTATTGGCTGTTTCTCAGCGCTTCCTGTCTGAATAGTCACCACTGGACTTTGTTGAAGTGTTTTGCATTTGATATTCGTGACTACTGTGTCTATGTTTATGAACTCACGCTGCCCCACATTTCAAAGCGAGTCCAGTTTTCAATTCTCTTAGATCACTGTTGGTTGTACTTGATTGTTAGTTTTTAAAACAAATGCTGATTCCTTAATAGTTTTATAATATTTAGTGTTCATGCGCAGCCTAATTTATCATCGCCCACCTGGTGACTTTATTACGGATATGAAATATTAAAAAATGACGTCATAATAATTAATTAATTTTCCCATCAGAATGCATCATTGAGCATGTTGCGAGTACCTGAACCTGACACCCTACCCCTCTGAGTCTGTAGGAAGATGCCACTACTAGGGCTGAAATATAATTTTTCCACCTTTTGTTTAGAATCCCTTTGTGCTGAGAAATTGCACTGGGTCATTAAAGTTGACAGGAATGAGACAAGGAATGGGAACCCTCCCCTCTGGAGTTCTGGGGGTCGTCTGTCCCTGAGCTGCCTGGAGAAGAGTAATCTGTCTTCTCGAAGCGGCCTTTAGAGCCGACAACAGATTTGGTCACACAGTTAGCCGAGCCTTTGCAACCCCCCAGCGATCCTTTCAAAACCCTTGCAATTCACAGTCCTGCGGTCAGAAATCACAGCCTTAAAGGGATAGTCCCCCCCAAAAATCTAACTTCTGTAATCATTCACTCCACCCTCATGTCGTTTCAAACCTATATTTCTTCTGAAGAACACAAAAGATGTTTTGAAGATCTGTTCTTGCCCATGTAACAAAAGTCATTGGGATCCATAACACACTGAATCCAACGTAATTCTTTTTTATGTGAACTATCCTTTTAAATCCCATAATTTCCCCCAAGACTAGGAAGAATTGGGATGGGAGCCTGGAAATATATGGAAAATAAATTCCCCTGTCTGTTTGTATTACATTAATTAAGCCACTGAATGCAAAAAATCTGAAATTAGGTTTGACACACACATTGCCTTAAGCCTTTTTCTACATCCGCGTTTCCTTTTAACAATGTCATTTGTGTGATGTTTTGATAAGAAAATAGTAGATTACAATTGTCAGTTATCGTATCTCATGTACCGGTTTTCAAAATTATCATATGATTCTTTCTTCTCAGCTGAGTGTAAATTGATACAGTCAGTGTTTGTTTATGAAAGATCCTTTATATATTGTTCACAAGTGAATGCTTATGTGCTTAAATACAAAGAAAACATCTACTACTATTGTTTGTAGAATGAAAAAGAATACGTATATTCTTCGAAAGCGAATACATACAGTACACTGCTGCGTTAAGTGTCTTAGTGTCAAAAGAGCTCTTATACTCTTTGTTTGGGGGTTTTACGCACCCTTAGGCTGCCTAAACAACATATTATTGTGGCAGTGAACTGTGTATGTGTTTTGTTTGTGTGTTTTAGTGTCTGCAAGCAGCCGATAACCCACACACTCATCTTCATCTCCTTGGGGTGGGCAGTGTACTGGCCTTGGGAGCGTGATCAATTCAGGCTGTGCTCCATCATTCTCGAGCAGACACGGCTGTGCTGTCAGATGCACTCGGATTAATGCTGAAACATGCACACTTAAAACGTATATGCCTCTACACACTCGTTAATGACGATCTTCGTGTGTAAAAGCACAAAGATAGGCATGCACACATGCACAGATTCCATTAACCCTAGATCCACTTACTGCTTTTCAACACTGGGCTTGCCTGTCCTGTGCTTTTCAGCGCCGCGGCTCATGGTAACCTCCGGAAGCCCGTCCTCTGAAGGGCCCCAGTACTCAATCACCTGGTCCCCTAGTGTTAGATGTCCTAACAGAGACCTACTTTTACTGATTAATGTACCTCAAAGGTCTTTGTCTGACTTGGGTGGGGTCCCTATTCGAGATTCTTCAAGTAAATGTGCATGCACAAACACACACACCTGCACAGTGACCTTTCGACAGTCCTTAAAGAAGTAGTTCACACAAAAATTTAAATTTGCTGAAAATTTACTTATACTCATGCCAATCCAAGATATAATATTTGTTTGTTTCTTATCAGAACCAGACTTGGAGAAATTTAGCATTACAATCGTGTGAACATTACATGAATGGGAGCCATCAGAATGAGAGTCTAAACAGCTGATAAATTATGTCTATCAATTAACATCTTGTGAAATCCATCAATAGATTTTTTTAACTTCATACTGTTGCTTTCTGAATCAGGAAGAAATATGTACAGATCAAGCACCGCAATCAGCAAAAACAATCCAAAACCATCTAAACAAATATGTGGGTTGGTTTTGACTTGGAGGATTTTTGGACTGGAGTCGTGTGGACTTCTTGTCTGGATGATTGTAACGGTTTGTTATCAACTGTTTAGGATCTACCATTCTGATGGCACCCATTTACTGCAGAGGGATAAATTGATGAGCTAGTCATGGTAATTCTACTAACTGTTCTCCAAATCTTGTTCCTATTAAAGAAACAACCTCATCCCCACATCTTCTTGCATGGCCTGAGGGTGAATAACATTTTAAGCCATAGTTTTTATTTTTCTTTAAGGTAATATGCGCACCACACACACACACACACAGCATCCTTTCAGCAGTCCTTAAACTCTGGGTGTGACATGAGATCTGGCGTGTTCTTCTTTCCAAGGCCCATTAAATAGTACACATTTTAAGCAGTTCTAGCACAGGATATTTTAAGCACCCACAGGTCAGGCCCGCCTGACTAATGTGACAATTATTCCTGTCATCTCTTTATTCGGGTGTGGCTGCCATATTTCCACCATTGCTGAGTGACAATGCTGAAAGTGAGCTCGGATGTATGGACGCGGTCGCGCCCGTTCCTTTACCCACCCTGCCCTGTGCCCGGGTCTCTGCCCTCACTCAATCTGCCCCCCGCCACCTGCCGTTGGAGGTGCCAGGGCTACACGCCATTAGCACAGAGCAGGCGAAAGTCTGTATTTATAGTGCTTAACAGGCATGACTCAACAGCATCACTGTTTGCTCTTTAGCTGTAATGAAATCTGTGCTTTGCCGTACAACAGAAATCCCATTGTTGTGTATGATAATAATTGTGTTCTGTCGGTGGGCGAACCAGGACTGAAATTTTCCTCTGGACCGCTTGCACCTGCAGGAACCTTGTTTATAGTAAGAGAGAAATCGGCATGCAAAGGTGTAAGGTAGTGTGTGTTTCTTCTGTGTTTTTCAGTATGTAGTATTGACTGATGTCATGCCCGGCCATGTGACTTTGCCTCTCAGAGATGAGGTAATGGCTGTTGACGTGTACAGCTCCCCCGAATGAAAGACTGTGTAACGTGTGATGGTTGTAACGGTGACGTAAAACCAGCTAGTAAACCTCTAATGTCCCGCAGGACTACATGACATAGACTCTCATGTTAAGTCTTCTCAGATGCTTTCCAGATGATCGTTTTTTTGAATTGCAGTCGTGGGGGATGGTTTTTGACACAGTTTTGTTTAAATACCAGAATACATTCCATATTTATAAAATCATATTTTTACTTTTATATTACTAATACTTACTATATATCATTATTTTTTTCATTCATATTTTTCAATAGTTTAATGTTAATTTATTTAATGGATGTGTTTTGTGTGCCTGTGTCTAATGATGTGTCTGGCAAGTGTATGTCAGTTGCTAGTGTGTGACTGCACTGGGCCTCCCCCGCTTGCCAGTGTCCTCTGTTTCCCCATTCCAGCCCTGATGAGTCAGAGTCTGGTGAATGCCGAGCCGAGCGTACAGCAGCACAGTGACGTTATATGGTTTTTACGCTCTGTGTGCTCCTCTCTTCTACAGTGGGTGACACACTGACCTCCAGCCCATTACAGGCCACACGTCTCAATTTTTCGAGCACATACAGTCCTCCTATACTCCTCAAAACATACCCTCTGTATCTCCTTTCACAAATGCAAAACTGATCTGTCTGCTTGTCTTTACATGCTTCTCACACGGTCTCTCTATTACAAGCTAATGCAGTTTCTCATTTACAGACTAACAGTCTCTCATTGAAACATGAACACAGCTCAACTCTTCAAATAGATACAGTCTGTACATTACTATCTAACAATCTCGTTTTAATGACTCATTTTCCTCCTTTACAGGTAACATAAAACACTCCTCTTCAAAAAGAAACAATTTGTTGCACATCCAGTGCTGTGCTTGTTTTGTAGGGCTGCAAAGTTTTGGCCAAAACTTTGTTTGTTGTATATCAATATGAAAATAATAATAATAATAATAATAACGATTATTATTATACATTTTTATTTTCATCAGTTTTTAATTCATTATTAAATCAAAATACTAATAAAAGATACCATAGTAATATTTTGCAATAATAATAATGATTTTATTTTACAGTACTATAAAACTGTAAAATTACAATACTTATATTGATGGCTTTCTTTTAATTTTTAAGCAAACATTGAGCTTTACCAAGGCCTTTAAAACATTTGCTGACAGCTGTTTTAATAATGCATCTCATTACAAGTTTGGGAAGATGGTTAATGCATATTGCATTCCCAAATGCATGTTATAAGTGAACCAAGCTAACAGCACATGCATGGAGTTCATTGAGTTTGCTGTCAGCATTTACTGAGAACTGAGCCGTTCTTAGATGCTGAAAACACCAGATCATGAGCTGCTCGTGTGTGAAAGAACACAGTGCTGCACTTCACTCTGAAACATGCAATGCATATGTTTTTTTAATTAAATCTCTTGATATCACACTAAGCCATATTGTGATTTCGGTTTATATCAATTAATTCTGCAGTCCTATACTCTTAGCTTTACAAGCTAACACCGTCTGTCCTTCACAAACTAACTCAGTCTCTTTTCTTCAGCAGTCTTCAAACATCCTTTTCTTCAATCTCTCCTTGTACACGTCTATCCTTTTCAAACACACAGTCTCTCATAAACAGACAACACAGTCTATCCTCTTCAAACAAACAGTTTCTCCTTTACAGGCGAACACAGTCTCCCCTCTCCACTCAGACATGGTCTCTTCCTTTCATAAATAGCCTATCCTTTCCACCGTGTGCTTTTTTTACCGTCCCACAGACAGAATCCCACAATCCCTTCCAGGCACAGTCGCTCCTGTTCCTCCTGTCCACAGATAACATTGTCTTTCTTTGCACACAGAGCCCTGTTTTCCATCCTCCGTTCTGAACGTCTGTGGAGAACTTCAGTTTCACTTTATTCCGCAGCGGGGTGGGGGGAACTTTGCACAGTTGTGGTCCCTCCTGTGAACAGCCATGGCTGTCAGTGAAACATTAAACTGATTTGTGGGCTGTGTGAATCTCTTGAGGGAGGTGGGCTGGCAGTCTCCTTGCAATTCTGTCCCTCAATCTCAATACTGATCTTGAATCAGTGTGGCCTGGAAACCTATCCTCTAAATTGATGTTTTATATTAACCAGCCAGTGTAGTTCATGCTCGCCGTCCAGACACTGGGAAACAGATGTCTTCTCAGCTGTAACAAATTGTTGTGTGTCTATATATTTATAGTCTTGGCGTATGATGGACGTTGTGCCATTTTTTTTGCCGAATGATCCTGGTGTATGACGTGAATGTGCATTAAGCATGCGCTGTGTGTTTCTTCTGTTGCTCTGAGCTTTATTTAATTGTTTTACAGTGCACGCCACCTCCGCTTCTTTTACCCAATATGGTTAAATCTAGCAGATTCTCACTGTACCCTGCCCATTCGTCCTCTGTTTATGTCCGTTTCTCTTTTATATGTGTCCTCTGAAATGTCTTTGTGTTTTCCGAGAGACACTTGCATCAGCCTCCTCCCACCACATGTTTTATTTGAGGTAATTTTCAGAGCCCGAGACCCCCTCCACCCTCTGACAGAATTACAAGGCAGAAATAATCGTGCGACATAAAACACTATTTAAAGTTTTCACAAGGCTTCAGGCGAGTGGAGGGGGGCTGTTTCCATGGAATATGCTTTTAAGAGGAATGCTGACAATTATGCACCCTGAATGGAAAAAAGCCTGAGACGCATATCTGGTAGGCCCTTTTTTTTTTTTTACTCATTCCCACATGTTCGTCTGTAAAGTTTGGTCCACAAACCCGCCGACTTAGTGTCCGAAATCACTCCTTGTTCTATTTATAGTGCACTATTTGAGGTGTTAGCCATTTTGTAGCATTATCCGAATATAGTTTACCTTGCAACTGATCTGTACTCAAAATTTTGCATTGTAGAAGAGATGTGATGCAGCAATGGGTTATATTTTTAAAAATAATTTTAAAAAATTTAATTATTAATAGTTAAATAATTAATCTTTTTTAAATCATTTAAATTACATTACCTATAGTAGTTATGTAATTAATTGATTAATTTACTTTTTTATAATTAATTTTATTTATATGAAAAAAAATATATTTTAAATGTTATATATATTGCATATTGAATACACTGAATGAATGATGTTTATGACTTCTTATAAATCCTTAGGGACAAATGAGGGCACTCATTATGTGTCATTCACTGTATAGGGAATAGTCAATGAGGGAACGATTTAAACACATCACACATGAATGAAAAATCACTTTATAGAGTCACTCAGTCAATTAATGACAGCATATTCTGCTTTAAGCTGTACGCACAAGTGCAAACCGGACTTTTGACACAAGCAGGTGATGTAAAAATAAACCATATACAGAAAAACACAAACAAATGCATCATGGACAAGGGGGGCAGGCAGTATGTCCAGTCATTCGCTGTTTCATCACCAGATAAAGGCTGCCCTGCATTCCTCTCAGGCACAAGGCCATGTCTTTCTCCCTTTTTTTCACCATCCCCCCTTTTCCTCTTTCATTTCCCTTCTTTCATCCTCCTCTCCCTCTGATCTGCATGGCCGCATCTCAGGTTTTTCTCCTGAAGCAATCTCTATAAATAGACCTTCAATAGCTGCTGCCTAACAAACCTGCTCATCAGAACTAATTGCTAAAGAAAAGTTCTTTTTTCCCAGCTTTCTTTGCATTAACCCTTTCCTCCCCTACGGTGGCCTGAGCTCACCATGTGTCGAATAAAGCAGGTTTTCTGGGACACATTTTTGAAAAATATTCTGTGATGTTTGAGACGAAAAGGGTAAAAATTGAATTATTTATATATCATTTACATTATAAAATTATTTCACATTTTTATGTACTGGCACATATGAAAATATGAAAGTTACATTTTACATAAAAATTATAAATAGTAAGCTATTTTAGATTATGTATACAATATTCCATATAAATTTTCTGTTCTATTCTGTTTCTTTTCATTGTTGTCAGTAATTATTAAAATTTGTTTGTGGTGGCTTAAAATTAAGTTGAAAAAATATAAATATTAGATAAAAACTTTAATGGCCTTGGCAAGGTAACTAACTGAAAAGAAGTTTACGTACAAAAAGCACTAAAACTGAAATAAATAAATAAATAAATAGCAATGTAAATGTGAAAAAAGAAAAACTATCAGAAATGACAAAAGAATGGACTACAAATATTTAAATTAAAAATATTAATTAATATTGTAATAATAAATACAAAAAAAAACTGAAATCACTAAATCTAAAACTAAAAATATAGAATTTGTAATAAAACTATATATTATATGATATTATATTATATTATCATTTATTTTTAAACCTATTTCTACTTTTTTTTTTTTTTTTTTTTTTTTTTTAAGTAAGATTTTTAAGTATTTGTGCTGTGTATCATTAAAGAGTGGGTGTGTGATTGATAGCCTCCATCAAGAGAGTATGTGTCTGAGAGGCCGGCCGGTCCTAGATCACAGCGTCTTTGTTTGGGGGGCTGTCTGACAGTTTCGTGACCTCATTACCAGACCAGCGTCTGGGGGCATTCATCTCGTTGGGACCAACAGGGGCCCTCCACCCCCAGACATACTTGATTTTCTCTCTATTTCTCTTTTTATCCTACTGTAAACAACAACTCTTATTTATATGGTTATGCAGCACACGGTTCCCTCTCGTGTTTATGTGTGGTTAAGAGAGCGTGTAAGTTTTAAGGTGGAGCTGAAATTGGTCTGAATGCGATGGGGGTTCCTCATGTTCTATGTCTGCTTTAATTGACTGTGACCTTAAGGGTGTGGGAGCACGGAACAGGGGACACTGACACGCCCACGCGCAGATATGCGTGCCAGCTGCACACACACACACAAACACACACACACACACACACACACACACACATGCTTGGGAGGAATAGGTAAGCACAGATGCAACAAAATAATAATCATGATTCGTACATAATGAATCACTATTACAATTGCGGAGTCTTCTTATAGGTTTTTAAGTTCAAATCAATAATGCTAAGTATTAAACTACAGCACATAGTGATACGACTTAAGATGGGGTTTCTGTGTTAGCTGTGCTTCATACATCGCTACACTATTGACAATAGAAAATGGATGTTTAATTATTATTATTGTTTTTTTCAGATTAGAATTTGTTTGCCTGTGAAATTTTGCAAATGGGCAAACAAATCAAATAAACTTAAATTTATAAGGTAATTAACTAACTAACTAACTAACTAACTAACTAACTAACTAACAGCTAACTGAGACTTGTTATAGCACTTTGATTTTGTTTGCTTCCATTGTCCTCATTTGTAAGTCGCCGCTTTGATAAAAGCGTCTGCTAAATGACCAAATATAAATGTACTGTAAATAAGGAACCACACTCATATCTAAGAAGTATCATAAAGATTTCTTTTGAAAATGTAAAAGTCTACTGCTCTCCTATTCCTCCTATTGTTTTCTTTTGTTTTCATCCTTTTGCGAAAGATGAGTGTGAGTTCAGCCTATCCTGCAACACTAAACCACTGATGGGTACCTTTCTTTTTTCTTTTTACACGAAGAACCTGGAAAACATCTGATATTACAGATTCTTGCACAGAAGCTGACGGTGCACTTTGGTATCAGCCCACCTTCAGTAAAATGCCACAGTTCTGTTTCATGTAGAATGTTTGAAAGCGTGTGTGTTTCTTTTATAATGGAGGCACAACAGCCCTACTCTTATCAGTGTAACTCTCCTCTCATCCATCATGTCTGCTCTCTGCTCTCTATGCATGTGTGTGTGTGTGTGTGTGTGTGTGTGTGTAGTTTTGAATAACGAGCGGGATGATGCTTCTGGACTTTGTTGAATGGAAATTCTACATCCAGAAGGCAGCAAAAGTCAAGAGAAGACATCCAGTGGACAGGCGATACCATGTGCTTTCCTGTTTCCACCATTTGCAGCGCTGGATTTAGTGAGATTTATGACTCGCAGAACAGGCCGGTAGCCATTTTCCAGGAGAATCCAAAACATAAAACTTGATTCACTGAGCTGAACATTATTTCATTAATTCATTACTGTTGTATAAAATCTAATACTGGATCTTCAATCTTACTGAAAGTTCTGGATTTAAGAATCTACTGCACAAAAATATGGTAGAAATCCAGAAGAATTTTAGTGCCTGTTATTTACGAAATTACAAATCAAGTTCAATTATTATATATATATTGGAAAAAATCATGTTTTAGCAACCAGAATAATGTATTCTCAGCTTTATTCAACTCATTTCATTTTCTTTCTTTCTTTTTTTTTCCCGTACATTGAGAAACTAAAATTCTAAAATAACTCATTTAACTATGCGGAACATGAATGTGTGTGAAAATAGATTTTGACCTGCATCTGTCTAGAAAGAATATACATAAGTAGGATTTAGGAAAATTATGGGTGTCCATCATTTTCCACAATCCGCCCTGTGTATATTCTCTCGGTCAGTCAGATACGATTAAACCGATCTGTTGATCACTGTACCTACTGAGCTTAGATAGTATTATGGCAGACACCAGCAGCTTAAAACAGGCCTGGCCTGGCCTGGCTTCACTAAGGCAATGCCACCCCAGTGCCAGGTGCCAGATGCCAGCGTGCCAGGACCAGTTGGCATGTAGTGCGCTACATAATGGAGTGAGTGGGAGGATGGAAAGGCTCGCGTTGATGGTAAATAATTTACCAGGCTAGCCCATACAGCTGTGTAATCTGCCAAACTGTCAGGTTTAAAGATGCAGCCTGCTAGAGGAGGGGACGGCTTTCAGAGTCTTTAGGTGGATCTGGATGTGGGGACACAGGAAGAATGTGTTTCTGCTGGTTGATTGACTGCAGCGTCTCTCACAAAGCCCCGTAGAGGACTCATCACTGCTCATTGATCAGTGATCATTGCTTTGGAGAGTGAAAAGCCCTAAACACTATTGCACAAAGATAAAGGTCTGTTTCTCTGTTTGGTAGCTTTCCAATTCTTTGAATGATTCCGTAATTAATTTTATTTGATTAATTTACTTTTTAATATAATTAATTTTCTTTCTTTTTTTTTTAATACTTAATACTACTTAATACTTTTTTTTTCTAATGACTGATATTGATATTATTGCTATAAATGTTTAATCTATAATGCTAATCAGAGTGATTAATTAACCAGGACTTGGGGCAAAAATATGTGATTTTATATTTAATTTTATTTTAATTTAATGTTTCCTTTTTTTGTACTTTCTGTTAAATTTACTTTAATGCTTTTTTTTTATATTTCATATATTCTGACCTTTAATTTCTAGATATTGATAATTGAGTTGAGTATTAAATAAAAAAAACAAATATGTAGTGGCTTCTGTTTGAAACTATATGCTCATAGAGGTTAAAATGCCCCTTAAAATCTGTTCAAGGGGTAAATATTTCTTCTTTAGTTAATTTCTGAAGCTGATTACAGTATGTCAAGATAACAGAATGTAATTACAGCAATAAGGATGTATATTAATATTTACTTAAAAGACTAAAATTATTCCAAAATCAGAAATCGTACGTGATATCAGCTGATGCTGATTATCTCACCTCACCTCAGCTCAGTGACCAAATATTTGATTCATAGCTGGACCTCACCGTCTCTTTCCATGCAGCAGTAGTCCAAAAGATTGTGTTTCTGTCTTCAGACCCCCCTGGATTTACCAATGACTTGCACATGCTCACACTTGGCCTGGTTCCTCGAGATTTACTTTTATTGCAAGCTTTTTTATCCATTCGCTAACATTATAAATGTACTTTTATGCACTGCTGTCTTTACAGTACGTACGAATGCAGGCAGAAAGCATCTGCAGAGAAAGATGGAGTACGAGAGTACTGCTCTAAGCGGGCAGGGGAGCTCTCTTTTGGCCAGGCCCCGAGTATTATGTTGAAACCAGATGTTGAGAGATGTTTCCTCCTGGTCACGTGGGCCCCTCTGGTGTGGCACTTACATAAATGTCATCTGTACAGTAGCCAGTGTGGGCGGGAGAGCGGGAACAGAGGCCCAGCTGCTCGCTCTGGGAAGATGAAGAGTGCAGTGGGGTCAAAGCTCCCCTCCACCACTTCTGTCTATGCTCTCTGCCAGCGCTCTTTCTCTGCAAACATGAGTGAGACATGCAGACGTCAGCTGTTTGCGGCAGTCTTGCCTTGTCATTGTGTTACCTGTTCATCTCGATCAACCTGGACAACATGTTGTGTGTGTATACACTGCTTAATGCTGGGAGGTTTTTTGTTGTACCAATGACTGTATTCATTGGCAGGTAAAGATTTAGCATTGATACTGGTATTGGTCACTGGTATTGTACAGAAGGATTGTACACAAGTACTGGGATTGTACCCAAATTTTGATATTAATATTTTAAGAGGAATAGGATAACTGATAGGTGATGCAACAGTAATACTTATTAGCATCATATCAGCAATTCACAAAACATAATTACCGTGAATATATACAACTTTGTTAAAATGCTTAATTTACATAATATTTTATTTGCATGAGATTTTTATGAAAAACATTTTAAAAAAATATTTTAAAATCATACTTGTCAAATGTTTGGATAGCATTTTCTACATTTATTATGTTAGAATTAAAGTAAAGCCATCAAAACTATTAAATAACACACATTTAAGTATGAGAATTACCAAAAATGAAAAAAAAAAAACATAACTATATCTTACTTTTTGTTGTTTTACACAAAGTAGCACTTTTTCCCTACACTTTGTGTTCTAACACACACACACACACACACATATTTAATTTGTGATAGTAAAATATAACAATATTATATAATAATTTTATTACATATTTTATTCACATAAGATGTTTATATTCTGAAGAAATTCAGTAGACAGAATTTATATTTGCTTACAAAACCAGTTTTGAGACATTTAAGCAGATATCTTTAGATTAAAATGCTCTTAAGATCACATAAAAGTCCCAAATTAGTAAATATTATACTCTGATCATTACTCAACACTTGACAAAACCATAAAGAACGTTTGGCGTGGATGGACTGAGGAGGATGATTTTTTGCTACTTTTCCTGTAAAATCCAATTCTCTCTTGCCCATTATATTAAATATATCTGCTATGGCGACTCCTACATTGCTAATGAAACGCGAGCGGCTTCGCTAATGATGTGTATATCTTTATGCCGCAGTGGCGTAATGGCCTGCGTCCTGGCGATTACAGCACTCAGGGCGCCGTTTTATTCGGCCCCAGCGTTCAGTAATGTGTTTGTGCGTGGTAGGCATTCCTATACTGACTTTTAATGTGAGGGCTTTTTGTCCAGCCCGGTGATTTATTCACAGCCGTGTGTAATGTCATTTCATGTTGAAACACCCACCCTATGTTCAAATGAAAGAGGCATTGATGCTCATCTTAATCTGATATACTTTAATACCACAGCATCAAAATTACTCGACTGTAAGGCCCCGCAAGAGAAGGGAGGTGTGCTTCCATCTGAACTTGAAACAAAGACACGGTTTGTTTTCTACGAGGAGAATTTTTTTTCTTCTCTTTATGATTCTTTTAAATGAAAATTTTGTATCACTCAGAAACATGAGCTGAAAAGCAACTATAACTTTATGACAAGATGATGTAGTAATAGATTACAGTTGTAAATCTTTCTTGAGAACTAATTATGTCATTTTTCTCGTCAACCGTACGGCTGTAGCACACACATGCATACATGTGGTGCTGCACTTTGCTTTTTGTTCTCGCTGTTTTTGCATGAGCAGTTTTTGCAGTAAAGAGGACTGAGTCATGGAGAACTCGTGCAAGGGAAAAAACAAGGGCATATCAGGAGAGAGTGAGAGAGAGCGAGAGTGTGAATGCATACATACACACTCCTTAAAGCACACACTGTCCTTTGCTCATAGTCAGAAACTGCACAAGGTGATACTCTTTTATGTGAGATCGCGATTGTGTGTATGCGTGCACTAGCTGTGTGTTTTTTCCTCTTTTGAAGAGAACAAAACCAGCCCTGGGACATTTGATAAATTAAGATATCCATTTGAATACATTTTGTGTATTTCTTTTCTCCCACTTATTTTTCTTCATCTTTGATCAGATGCCTGGTATTGTCTGCTCTCAATATCCTGAGTTCTACACATGCTACATGGAAAATAAATCCTTCAAACACTCTTCAGAATCTAATATAGTGAAATAATAGTTCATCTTTGTCTCTTTTTTGTCTTTCAGGATTTGCGTAAACAGATAGCTCCTTTGCTGAAGGGCTTCCAAGCAGAGGTGAGTCGCCTTGATAAATGTTTTACTTGTTTTACTTACCTTAAATTGTGGTGATGTGTGTAATTTTTTTTAATGTTTAAATACATACTTTTATCCCCGGAACAGCTATAAATGAGCCATTTGTGTGTTGTTTCCCTTGAAATGTGTAAACACTGTGGCTCTGAGGTGCTATGAAAACATTTTTCTGTTTGTTAGAGCACCTAAATCTAACAAGAGCTGCATTGGCTAATCCAATGGAGTGAGTTTGGGGGGGCAGGACTATTTGTTTGACCAGCCAATTGCAGATGGGGGGCGTGTTCAGGGAAACTTGTTTGAAAACAGGCATGATTTTTGCAGATCCTTGTGGTGATGGTAGTGGTGTAGAAAAGTGAGCTTAGAAAATAATGTTTTAGAGTTTTATCTATTTTTGAAATAATTTTTTATTCTCTGATTTTAGAAAACCAATTGAAGCCAGAAAAGAATACATGGATCTGAACCTATATTTTAAAATCAATAACTTGCTTCAAGTTTTTGGTACAATTCATAATTAATTCCCAAAACATGAAGACACACATACTGTATAACTGGTTTACATTAGACTATTGTGTGGTGGAATATTGGGTTGGAGGGGAAAAAATTGATTTTATATTTAAAGGCCCAGGAATTGTTTTTTGAACAAGCATTATCCAAAATGCTTTATTTGACTTCATTTGACTATTTTATCTTAGAATTGAGAATCCCCATTTGCGAAATTCTAGATTGCTTGGATTCCTATTGAAATGACTGTGAAAAATTCACACAACAACAATAAATGTGACCGTTCCTTAAACATGGAGCTATTTCCAAAAAAAAAACCATATGTGTATTGCATTTTAAGATATTAAGTAACTCTAATAAATTCTGTAATTATGAGTTTAATGGCTCACAATACATTTTTACACTTGTAGTAAAAATACATGATCAATAGTATGTGGACACCTGCTGGAACAGAGAAGGTGCATCTTCTAAAAATGACCGTCTAAGGAGATTGCATCGAGCTAGCAGCCAGAGAGCACTAACTGTTAAACTACCCTCTCCTCATGGCTTTACACAGCGAATATGACTCTATCACAGTCACACCAATTAATCTCACTACCCTCCTTGTAAGGAAAAAAAGCCTGTTTGCTTAACTGGACACACAGATCTGGTGTAAGATGGCTCTCTCTGTGGTCTGATTATAGTCTCGACAGGCTAAAAAAACCTACCTGATTTAACAGCAGTGCTTATTACATGACGGTTTGTTTTCTTGTTACTTGAGGTCTGCTTTTGTCATACAAAGCCTCCATATTTTGTCAGCATCTAATCAGATCAGGCAGTTTCGCTATTTGCTGGCCCACTCTTTTATTTCCGCTCGTCGGATGAGAGCGAAATCTTAATGGTGCCAGGTAAGTCTATTTGTTCTGGGCAGAGCCAGAATGATGGACTCCCGAGTATAACATTTCAAAGATGTTTTTTCAAAGATTTTTGTATTGTATTTGATTTTTTTTTTGATTAACTTTAAGGTGTAAACAAGTTTTTCTTTTGAAAGGATGCTGTGGAAATCATTAACAATATCATGTAGAATGACTACAGCTCTATTATTGTGTCAAGTCATTTTATACTTGACTAAATCTAATTTAGAATTATTTTTTTTTTTAATTAGATCAATGGTTCCCAACTGGTGGGTAACAGCAAATTCATCCGTTATGTCATTGGACACTTAAGGGTAAATAGTTTTTGGTAAAAAGAATTTGGTGTTAAGATGTTTATTTAAAAAATACACCAATATTGCTATATTAAATTAGTCATGACATTTCATAATTGTTTAAAAATGATGTGAAATAAGAGTTCACCAGTTATCCTCAGGGAATGATGCTGTGTTTCCTTTGACATGTCTCCTTAGTGGCCATTGCTGGTAGTTGAGAACTGGGACATGGTGCTGTGTTCTATAAGTAGTGTGCGCTACCATTCAATATGACAGCAGGCAGATATTCAAATGCCCTCTGCAGCACATACTCATAATAATAGAACTATCATAATAATAGGAAGATATTGAGTGAGTGTTGTTTTGAGCCTTACCTTCTTAAAAAATTCTTTAAGTTAATTAAGGTCTATTTTAGTCTGATGCAGGCTGTTTTGCTAAAAGAGTTAAACCTAATGTTCCTTGGTAATTCAGTCAATTAGTTGTACTGTTGCTTGATATCAAACCGAGTTTGATTAGGTTTGATTATGTGGTGCTGAATAACTCGCTGTGAGTGTTACCAGCCAACTCAAGTATGAGAACTATTAAGTGTTTTAGCACTTCTATACTAATAGTATTAAATTATCTGAAAAGATATTCATAGACTTTGAAAATAGCTGTGCTTTTAAACAGTAAGCCTTTCAGTTTGAGGTTTGTAAGGTATTTTACTGCCAAATTCATTCGAATCTGGGTTCAGACTAACTGTTAGCCTTTTATGTTGAACAGGCTCCGCTCCAGAGGAGTCTGGCCCACCCTCTTTTAAAGGGGATACAGACATTGTCATAATACCATGCTACTGAGTAGTATTTACATGGTGCTGTAAGGTCAGAGTTGATATTTGAATTATTTTATTTTACTTAATTTTTAAGTAAAGTTAGTTATTTTTCTATTTGTTTGACTTACGTATATTTTGTTCAATGAATTCTGTGATATTAAAATAGAATGTGTCCAAAATACATAATATTAGTATGACGCTATGTCCAAAAACCCAGAGTAATGCGATTATGCATTTGGTAGCACATTCGTAGCATTAGGTGGACTTATTGTAAAGAATATTTTACACCTCTTTATTGCTTTTTTTTTTTACTTAATTTTTTTTTTTGTACATCCACTCTTTAAAAAAAACATATATATATTTAAATGTATTTACTTTATTATTTTTTTGTATTGAAAATCCCGTTCTCTCTTTCCCTCAATAATTTTCTGCTTCTCTTTTGCTAGTCTGTCTAATACAGTGGCAGACAAGTCCAGAAATAATAAAAGAGAAGGAAAATGAGAAGTATGTGTCAATTTTCCTTTCCTTTGACCTCAAAAACACTTCCACTATCTATTAAAGTATATTTCTGTATATGTAATGCAGCGTTTGACGGGCTTCAGCAGCACCTTGCATTAAGGGGGCTTGAAGTGCAGCGAGATGCGGCTCTTCCATGCCGCATGTAACTTTGATGAAGTGAGCGCTGTGAGTAGTGGCTCCCAGTTCTCCTCTCATGAGCCAGTACCGCTGGCTAACTGCTCCATTATAGCTCATTGTGGTTTCGGAGCTGTGTTCTCGAGGACTAGCCTGTTATTAACGGAGGTAGTCGCCTCACTTCAAATCACTGCTCGGTTAAAAATAAATCCTCATCCCACCATTCTAACATCGAAATCTCTTCGAAATTGACAGTGCCTGACCTTGACAAAACAGCCTGACTGCTCCGACCAGAAATGTACTATTTTTCAGGCATTTTTCTCGGATGTCAGCTATTTGACGATAATTGGCAGGAGGGATGTGATCGCTTGTGTTTTGTCTTGTCAGTCTGACCGTCCATTAAATCTTAAAATAGATGAAGAGACTTCAATTTTACAGCACCAATTTTAAACAAAAAAGATAGAGCACATATATAATTCATAATGGCAGACAGACCAATGAATACAGCCGTTTGCAATGGGTGAATGATATTTTCAGTTTAATTTCTATCTTCCTTTTTCCTGTAACGGTGGGTTTGTTAAAATAGCACGTTTGAGTCAGACTGACACTGATCTCGTGGGTCAGTGCAGAGTCCTTGCAACATGTCATTTTTTTGTTAGAGAGAGCGAGAGCCTCCTCTTTTCCTGTCAGGAAATGAGAGTACAATAGGGAGCTGTACATAGCACGCGGCTGGGGCCCTGTTTGGGGTTGCACATGCATGTGTGTGTAAATCAGAGACGAGGGGTGAGGGGGGTCACTGTACTTAATTGTAAAGAGTTTTTGCTCATTTATAATTCTGCCCCAGAGGCAAAGCCACATGTTACAGATGTTCAAGAAGGCTTGATGTACTGTATAGTAGGCTCACCCTATGCGAGATAAGACATTACCAAAGGAGACAAAAAATGAAACTGTTTTTTTTTAAGTGATATAGTCAGTCATCTGTTTTTTTGTTTTGATTTATGTGTTTTGTTTTTTGTGTTTAGTTTAGTTTAGTTTTGTTTTGTTTTTTTGTTTTGTTTTGTTTTGTTCCTGGCTCACTTGGTGCCCTGTTTAAGATAAAACATGAACAAAGAAAAAAAGTCCTATAGGATTGCTTATTTTTGTTTTGTTCATTTTGTTAAATGTTCATTTACTCTGCTGTGGTCCTGGCTCTAGCCATTGGCCATGTGCTTATTTTATTTTATTTTTTATTATTTTTTTATTGTAACATTAACTTTGTTTCCCTCAAATTTTAAATTTTATCTGAGACCACTTATTCCCAATTTGCCTGCATTTGGCTTCTTATCTCAAGCTTAATTTTGATAATAAATAATCTTCATTACAAAGTGGAAAATTCAGCATTCTGAAAGAAAGAGTGCGAGACTGAGAAAGGGAGAGAGTAAGTTGACCGCCAGCAAAGATTTCTGTGAAGAGAGCTAATCACTCTGGCAGCCGTTTACAGAGTGCCATGGAAGTTCTACAGATTTGGAAGTCAGTATTGATTTGACGTAATTGTGCGCTAATTTTAGCTAGCCGGAGTCTGCAGAGGCTCAACATGGCCAAGTGCTGAGGAGAGACAAGGTTAGTGGCAGCTCAGATAAATGAGTTTGGATCCAGTGATGGATGAATCTGAGATCATTAAACTGTCTATATATGCAGGCAAACAAAGTTAAAGTGTATGTGTGTAGGTTGTGAATCTGTTTATGTAGGTAATCACCTAGCGATCTCTTTTTGGATGCATGTTCTTCTGACATGTTTAGCCTTGGTGCTCATGTGGGTGATATAGGTTTGAATCTGCAGTGTGCACCACTCTTTTCCCTACTTAATAATTTCCTGTCACTCCAAACCTACCAAAAGTAGCAAAATGAGACAAAAACAGAGCTAAAAGAAACTCTAGGGTCAGATATGTTTGAAGTCTGGTCGTCTGTTTGGAGGGCGATGCAGTTCAGTAGAACTAATGGAGTTTTCTGACTCTGCTATCAGCAGTGCCAAGTCTGTGGTCCCCCACAGAAACAAGAGCTATTTATAACTGTTTCCCCCACCCTTCTCAGGCCCTGTTCCGGCTGGACCGTAAGGGAATAATACTGTTTAAACTGGCATGCTTTTGATGCCACCAGATAGTTTGTGTGTTGTATGGTTCAAAGAGGCGGAACTGACTGTGTTTGTGTGTGTGTACATGTGTGTTTGGTATGAAATGTAATGTAGGGGAAACTGGGCTAGTTGTCACACTTTTTACTTAATGTTTTTCAGGTTAAAAAAAGTTCAAAAGTTGTTTTTTTATGTTTTTGGGAAAAAAATCTTATGCTTAAGGTTGCATTTGAACAATAATACATTAAATATTGTGAAATATTATTAAAACTTAAAATAACAGTTTTCTGTTTGACTATATTATAAATGTGTTGGCAAAGCTGAATTTTCAGCAGCCATTATTACAGTCTTTAATGTCACTTGATTTTTCAGAAATCATTCTAATACGCTGATTTGTTGCTCAAGAAGCATTTCTTAATATCTATACCAAAAACAGGTGTTTATTAATCTTTTTATGGAAATTTTTTTTTTTTTAGGATTGATTTTTCAGAATGTTCTATACTGTCACTTTTGATCAATTTTATGCATCCTTGCTGAATAGTGTAACTTTTGTGACAACTTTTTGTGAATGACAACTAGCATTTGTGGCCGTTTGTATGTGCATATTTGAAGGTTCCAATGTCTGTGAGGCTCTTTGCGTGACTTTATGTGTATGTCCAGCAGCATGATGATGTCAGATACCCAGGCCGTCAGATTGAGCTGGTAGCAGAGTAAGTGAAGAGCAGATAATCTATGCAGAGCTTTAGATGGGAACCGCAAAGTCACGCTTCTAGGTAGCCTTACAGTCTCTTAACCTCCTCTGTGCTCTGTCTGGTTCAGAGCTCTGAGAGTTTAAAAATTGACATTGGTTCCTGCTGGATTTTCAGGGGTAGACGTGGACCCGTGCCGAGTGAGAGAGAGAAAGAGAGGCAAGTTTAATTGCTCCATCTGCAAGAGGACTGCAGAACTTGGCCCTGCCTGGGCCGATCCAGATGTTTTCCGGCAAGAAACATCTGAAAATGTTTAATTTCTTTCCCATAGGAGTGAAAAGTCTGTTACATGTTGGATATTTACAGTGGCAACTGCCCTGTTCCATCCATCAAGGCCGGCAGTCTCAGGGCTGCAGATTTACAGCTTTTATTTGATGTTCCGCTGCTGGAAGACCAAACACACAACACTTGTGAACATGTAAACAGCACAGGAGTTCAACATTTTCTTAATGGAGAAAAGCAATACTGTTGATTCAGACCACATTGTTTTTGGGTGTGGGGTACTGCCGTTTGAGTGAGGCTCAGAAAGACTGACATGTGTAGGGACTATTGAAGGCTTTGAGCTCTAGTATTTTGAAGAACCCTGGAGGATCTGATGCTGCATTCACGTCATGTCAGAATTACCATAATTACAAGTTCCCATCTTGTAAAAACCACTTGCGTCTTCGTCAAACTTTTAATTACAACTTGGAAACTCTGAATTTTCATGAACTCTCTTATGTGACCATTGTGATGTCATGTAAAAACAACCAAAATGTCGATAAACACAACGTGAGTGAAATTTTTCAACAATGAAAAATTCTTTCAGGATTCAACCTGTAGTATTTAATCTATTTTTCATTTCTTTTTTATTTTTAATCTGTCTTTTAGTTGTCATTAGTTTTCCCTCCATCATTGTTAGTTTTTTTTATTAATTATTTTTAGAATTTTCTAGCTTTGATTTTATTTATTATTATTATTTTTATTTTTATTTTTTATTTTTGTTAGTATTTAATGGTGCTAAAGTTAAGGCACTAACAGTCTCTAGTAATTTGCTAATTAGTGAAAGTATAAAATATACACTAGTGGTATTTGTGCTAGAGCTGTGCAATTAATCGAAAATTAAGTTTCGATGTCAATTTCAAACGATTGTAAAAATCCAATAATTGAGATAATAAAAAATTATTATTGCACAAAATTCCGCCTCCTTTCCAGCTGTGTGCTTTTGCTCCTCCATAAAAGCCCAAACTTCATGCGCAATCAGTAAAATCATGTAAAGTGCAATGTTTTAATATTTTTTAAATGGTTTTAAAGTCATAAAACACAGATTATTTATTCTCAGCTATATTATTTTTTATATTTTTATTATTACGGTTAAAAATATTATTATTATTTTATATGACACTTTTTATATTAGTAAACAACTTTTTTTTTTTTTTTCTGTGTGTTTTTGTTTTTGTCAGCAATCATATCATTGAGTTGAAGAATCCATTTCAAATTTGAGATTCTGGAATTTTCCAGGTCTTTGCTCCAGCTGTTAGAATGTAGAACTTGGGTTAAGCTAGGTGAAGATTTGGTTCAGTTTTTAGCAGCTCCTAAATTACTGTATACAGGCCGTACTGGTTTGGGTCCTTGTTTCCTGTCAGTTTTGACCCAGTTTGTTAGATCTGGCCCAGTTGGGCCAAGTACTGCATGCTGGTTCTACAGCACACTGTCATCAGTACGCTGTCATCATCAGAGTTGCACGATGGGAAAGTGCTGCAGTGGCATTTTATAATTTCTGTATGTGGTTCACCACACCCTACTGTAGAAAATCACTCTGATGTGTTGATCCAAGACGTTTCTCCTGCCTTTGGTTGTCACATTTTTAAGACACTGATAAATGCAGTTCTCAGCAGCTTAAGAAATGTTACATTGGGTGGAAATACTGTTTCTGTACAATTCCAAAACCTAGTGAACTGCCTACAGACGCAGTATTGGTTCCAACTCAAAAGCTGTCCCAAAATGTAGGCAACCTAATTATGCTGCCTTATAAGATACCTCATTTTAGCCAAGCAATGTATGCACTGTGGACAAAGCAGCCCCAGAATGCATTGCAATAAGTCCCTAATATTGTATTTTAAAAAATATATTATATAATTTAATGTAATATAAATATTATATAAATGTGCATCCTGGCATGAAAACCTTTGATAATAATAGTCCAATGTAATTAAAATGAATAATCACTTAATCAACAATATTTGTTTACACTGTGTTTGATGCTTATTAGGGAATCGCCCATTATCTTAGTGTTAACATCACATGTATTGAAATCAATCACAAAATAATGTTTATGTTGACAATATAGTATCAACAGGGTACTTTTTGGCCAAACCGTAGCAGAAGGCAGATGGATGATGTATCATAATCTGGCCAGAATCACCACAGCTGTGTGTGTATTCAGATTAAGAGAGATCAGTGTCTTTATTAGAGCTGTGTAAACTGAAGAGCCTGTATTGCAATCTTTCTCTCTTGTCTCATGCTATCGCTCTTTCTTTCCTTATTGTTGTGTGTTATGGCACTGGGTTTGCACTGTTTGTTCCAGCTGTCATACATTGCCACCAAAAGGTCAGTAAGGTCATCTGTCCCAGTGAAACCTTGGAAGGCAGAGGCTTACAGAGGCTTATTCCAGTGATTCTGCTGTAATTCTAGGTTATTGAGAGTGATATTTTCATATATGCGATATATGTGTCTTTACATGTACATATTGATAGTAAAAATGTGCCAATAAGTATCTTATAATGCATTTTTTCCACTGTATTTACGGTTTTAATAATTTATTTTTAATTAAATAAAATATTATTTTATTTTAATTATTTAATTTGGAACCATTTTTAAATTATTTATTTATTATTATTAATTATATTATTCTGTAATTAATTTCTGTAATGGGGGTTCATAGTCTGCACATTTACATTGAAGCTCAAGTAGGAACTTTTTTTGTTAAATATTAAGAATATTTTTAATCTGCATTGCCTTCTATCGACATTTGTTATGACTGTGATCATGCATCTTTCGGCAAATTGACAGTTAGATTAAGTTAGTGGGCGGCACCTCAGTGACTGTGGCCACCATTCTGAAAATCATCTATCTTCAGGAAATGATAAAAGCCTCTCCTTGCTGTGGGAGCTGTAACCCAGATACAGTATGTAATTTGCCCATACGTACGCGTCTGCGGCGCTCTATATTAAGGCCAAAAGTTCTTCTCATTATCAGAGTCCCTCATTACCTTTTTCTGTCATCTCATGCTCACAGGGATTTGGATTTATACCTGATAATTACCTTCTATATAAAGCGAACCAGAAACGGCCCGAGCGTATACACCTGAAGCTTGCCCCCAAAATGCCTCGACCCAGCTCTTGGAAAAATATCGCACGCGTCAAAAAAACATAAATGATTTACCATGTGTGAATGAAAAGGGTCACGGTTATGTACACTTAGCTGTTTTATTTAGGTCGAATAGGTGGTAAGTGATGCACGTAATGTGCGCGTGTGAGTTCGAAATCTCTTTTTCTAGGCTGTTTTCCATATGGCCATCTTTAATGGACTCGTCATTGCTGCTAATGTATGCAAATTTCAGCCTGGTTGCTAATGCAGTTACCAAGCCTGCAGTTCTAAGCGCACGCAATTCAGTTATTGTGTTTTTTTCCCCTCATTGTTTCAGATCGACGCCTTGAGTAAAAGAAGTAAAGAATCAGAGGCTGCTTTCCTCAGCGTGTACAAGAGATTAATCGATGTCCCAGGTATGTCTCGGCTCGCTCTGAGCTGGCTGCTCACACACACACACAAATGCACTCACACACACTGCTGTAGTGTTTCACTGAGGCGAGAATACTGTAAACACATCAGTCATATTTATGAGACTTCCGTCTCTAGTGTCTAAAACACACACACACATGCATGCGCACAGGCCGTCTTAATGACTTCTACGGCTTTAGAGACCCACTCCGTTCCAAACCCCACACACAGAGGAACTTGGGTTCTAATAAAATCCGCATTCATTGCCCCACAAACACCTTTTAATCTTCCGAATTGGCTTTCTAACGGTGAGATAATGGCCCCCGGATCCTCAGTTTTTATATGGTAATGTTCTGATGCGCTGATCCATAATAAGTTAATGGTGCCGCAAAGGTTCATGTGACATCTCAAAACATCTTTAGCCCTGCCGCTCGATAGAGTTGTGCTTCATACTGAATGAAGTTCACCACAAGAAAGTGCAGATAATGTATCAAACCCCCGTTAAGCAAGTGCGACTATGGAGTGTGTTGAGAGAGACAAATTCTGGCTGAACTAAACTTTAGCTTTGGAAACCTTTAGACCTCCCTGCAGATACACACACACACACACACACACACACACACACATGAATCTAGCTGTGTAGCTCCACCCACATCTGCTGAGCGACAGGGAGGGAGGCAGACAGACAGACAGTGCCGCCTGGGCCTGTTGGAGCAGGTTGGACTGTCTGACTGCACAACTACTTAATACATCCCTAAATTATCACAATGCTGCGGTCTGGAGATCCCGGGCCAGTTCAATGGCGTGCATTTGACTACCTTTTTATATGTACGTGTTGTGTATTTGAGAGGGAACTGTATGTGTGTGTTGCAGGGTGTTGGAGTGGGAGGTTTAGTCTGGGAATGTCTGTTTCTATCTGTGAAATCTGGAGCTTGTCCAGTCCTGTCTATGTGTCTGTGAATGTGATCACAGCTTGACAAATTATCTTGTGATAGTTACACTGGTACACTGTGTAGGCCTGTTTGTGTGTGAGCATTGTGGTGTGTTAGGAAGTGTTTCAGGCACCTTAATGCCAACATTTAACTTCTTCACAAGACTGATATACTCTTTATAAAATCCATTGTTAATATTGTTTCTGAACTCTGATTGGATGAGACTCATAGAAAAAAATAACCGAGACAGGACTGAATTTAATTTATAAATTTTTATTTAGATTTATTATTTTACATTTATTTTTAATATATTTTAGTGTGGTAACTATATTTTTTTATATATATATTCTGTTGAGACTGATTTATGAGAAGGACAACTGAATTCACTCCTGAAAAATATACTGTATACTGTCTATATAACTGTGAGATAAAATGTGTTTCTTGTTTATACCCAAAAGATGTCAAAACATTGCTATGCAGCCATTGTGAAGTCAGGAGTGACTCCAGTATTCTGTTCACATTGTAACAGTAATTTAGAGGATTCACTCCTGCATTTAAACACAGTTGTCGCTTTAGGATTATTTTAATGTTTTTATTCACGTTTTTGCTTTTTAGAGGCTGAATGCGTCTCATAGATGTTCTATCTGTACTATAATAGATTTTAAAGCATGTAAATGTTCCCACTTGTCCTCTATAGCTTGTTTCAGGGAGGCTGCCCATCACTTAACTTCAGTTTAGTTTCAGACACCAACCTAACCGAAAAAAATGTGCTTGTGGTGTTGTGTTGTACATCAAATGACACGCATCCAAATTGATGTGCCTGTGTAAATCAGATTTGAATTGGCTGGTCATTTCAGTCACATGACAGTCACGTTCAGAATTGAGCGACAGACACGCGTGGCCGCCCGTCAAGCCGAGTTGAGCTGAAATGGCAGTTGCCACGGCTACAAAAGGGAACACACTAAGACAGCATATCATTCACATTCAGACTTCCTCTTGCAGTTTTTAGATATGACACACTCTCACGCACCACACATGCACATCACACATAACACACCCCATCAGCATTTCCTGTACCTTCAGATGAGAATACAGAGAGGGGGAGGGATGTGCGCCGAAAACTGCGATCTCGACTGTAGCTTCACGTGTACAGGAATGACATGTTTTTATTTTACATTCTTCTCTGTCAGCTTTTACGTTCTCCAACTGTACTCACGCTCTCTCTCTTTTACTCTCATGTTCCACAGGGGCTAATAAAATAGTTTGATTACATAATTAACTTGGCAGTCTCATTAAGGAAAATCAACGGGAACAGGGCCATAATTAGTCATATAGCAATTAGCGTTTGAGGGGGACAGACAGTGATGAAAAAGCATGTGTGTGTGTGTGTCAGAATGTTTTAGTCCTTTTGTGTGAAGCGTTGGCACTGGTCCCTCACCACCGCTGCATTCGACCCCCCTTTCACTTAACATCGCCATTCCTTTATGTAAGCAAAAAATTAACACCCTGGCAAATATGAATTAGTATAACTTACAACCTGCTAACCTGAAAGTTGTCAGCCTAATTGATTTATTTTTTATTACTAATTTTATACGAGATAAGAAATTATTTATTTATATTTTAATATAAATTATAATATATAAACTATTATTATATTTATTATATTTTCTATTTTTGTAAATATAAAAAATATTTATTTTGCTTTTCGTCTGACCTTAGTTTATTGTGGCCGTTCCACAGTTCTAAGATTATTCAGTGTTTTTCAGTTGTAACTTTAAAAGGATGTTTAGTTCATCTTTCTCAATAAATAATAACAATTATTTATGAATAATGAGTGCATGTTGTGTAATCAGTGCCCTACTCTAGCAGCAAATTACTGTTACCATGGTACATGTGAAGAAAACATGGTGCTTGCGTGATATCTGTATAAAATCAGTGATAACACCATGGTTCTTTTTGGTTCTTTTTTGTTAGTGTGATTTAACCGAGCAGAAGTTAAACCGAGGAGCTGGAGCATAGTGTGGATTTATTGGCGTGTTTTGGCTTGGTTTGTTTTTCTAGTTAACATTTTTAGCTGCGGTTGGCAATCCGCAAAAATGCAAAAACACTTTTAGGTATTTAGTTGAGCTGCACAGAGACTGGCCCACACTGATCTCCATACACTGAGCTCTCATTCACTGAATCAAACCTTTCACCTGCTCTGAACGTGGGACACCCGATATTCTGACCCATGTGTGTGCGGATGTGTGTTTCAGATCCTGTCTCGGCTCTGGAGGCAGCTCAGCAACTCCAGGTGACTGTTCGGAAGATGCATGACTTGGAGACGGAAAACCAGAGGCTCAAAGATACACTACAAGAGTACGAACGAGAAATTGCAGAGGTTAAAAACCAAGGTAACCACCAACTTCTCTATGCTGCTTGAAATGAAGGAAAACAACAACAACACATTTCCACAAAGCGAAATATGTAGAACTTCAATCACCTATGAAACAAATATGAAAAAAAAAAATATATATATCTATCACTTTTTATGAATTTCATATTATTCTTACTGACCCCAAACTTTTAAATTGTAGCATATCACCATTTACACACACACACACACACACACACACACACACATATAATAGCTTTGCTATTTCAGAAATAAGTTTTAAAATAGATTCAAATAGAAAAGTTATTTTACATTGTAATGATATTCCACACCATTACTATTTTGTTGTTGTTGTTGTATTTATTAACTATTCAGTCATAGCCTACTTTACACAATCCATTCTTGAAGGTTAAAATCAATTTTTATTAAATCACTTCATTATTTCCTGCTGAATATTTTATTGCCCTCAAAATTGTCACATAATTTACATTAAATGCCATTTGTAAGCATTTTTATTTTGTAAAACAGGATTTATATCTGTACCTAGCCAATTAAATGAGTTACACATATGTCATGTTGGCAGGCAGCGTACAGTATGTGTAACCACATAGACGGGGCCCTATTTTTGTTCAAATGAGCTGTAGTCATCTGAGCTCTATTTCTGTTCCGCTGCTGTTTCCTGGTTTTGCTTTTTTTTTTTTTTTTTTTTACATAAACAAGAGGGAGCATCGCTTCCTCACAGTCTGTGGAAATCCCCTAATCAATGCAGTTCAATAACGGCAATATTTTATTTGTCCCACACGAGCCGTAGGTACCGCCACATGCGATCTCTCTGTCACAGACACATGTGTGCGTGTACACACACACACAGGTGTGTTTCCGTCTGAGCGGTCCACTAGGTAATCCTTCCTATTCTACACGCTGATCTTTCTCAGGTCAGTGATCCTCCAGTCTCCCAGTGTTTAAAGTCCAGTTTAGCATTTAAGGGTCTAAAAGGGCTCTTGTGGGACTGCTGCTCATTGATTATGTGTCAGCGGTGAAGTGCTGGAGTTTAAATCACCGCAGATGGCTGTGCAGGAGATGGAGAGAGTAGGAAAAAGCTCTCTATCAGGGATATTTTGTGTGGATGTGTGTGTAGGCATGTAAACACACATTTTTCTGTCACAAAGGGGACTTTCCCTTGACTTCAGTTGTTTTTATACTGAGCTAATGAAATTTTCTATCCTCTTACCCTAATCATAAATGTAACTCTCTTGGTTTAGCATTTTCTTTAAATGAACATTTTACCATTAAATGAAAATTTAGTTTACTCACCAGGAACCGTTTCTAACCCAAATGACTTTCTGCTGTAGAACAGGAAGCAAGCAATTACAAAGAATGTCTTCCATGCCGTTACATTGCATCATTTTTGAACCTTGAAATTTCAAGTTGCAATTCAAAGGCACCAATAATGAATGATAAAAGTGGTTCATATGACTTGTGCGCTGGATTCAAAGTCATACAGTAGCTTTTGGTGAAAAAATCTAAGACATTATTCAGTGATAATCTTCCCTCAAGTGGGCTGATACCTTGAGAACTGCACTGACTGGATCATTGAGTCTAATTTTCAGTGAAAAATGACTTAAATTTTGGTTTGTTTTCACACAAAGATGTCACATGGCTCCATAAGAATTGGAATATAGTCATATGAACTACTTTTATGGTGCGTTTGTGTCCTTTTGAAGCTGCAGTCCCCATTCATTGTAACTGTCATATTCTTTATTGCTCCTTTTGTGTTCCATTGAAGAAGTAAATGATGACAGATTTGTCATTTTTGGGTGAATTGTTCCTTAAAGATATAATTTAGTATGTTTATTAAGTGGTTTTCCTCTTGGCCGATTTCAGGGTTTACTATCCTTGGGGGACAATTTGGCCCCACAGTGTAGACAAAACCTAAACCCCACACACCTGTAAGTCTCCACTGTCTGTCTATTTCATGCTTCTCTCTGTTTCTCTTCTACAGAAGTCACTATTAAAGCACTTAAAGAGAAGCTGGAGCAGTATGAGCATTCTCTGCAGGCCAAGAACACAGAGGAAGCTTCTGATCAGAACCAGGACCCATCAGGAAGAGAAGAGAGGGAAAGCAAAGGGGAAAACCTTCCTAACAACTATGCAGACAAGGAGAGGTTAGCCTGACTGTTGCACAAATCCGATACGGCATTAGTCTTCATGATTGCATAATGAATTCATAGGGCTGTGTTTCAAAAACTAGCAAGCTGCCTTCCTAGATAGCAGTTGACGCCAAATAATTCATAAGAACATAAACGCATAGCTTGAAAAACTATTTTCTCAGCTCTTAAGCAAAATGTTTGGGTATCATAGATGCGAAAATGGAAAATATAAAAATAAAATCGAATCTAAAATCTGAATAACTATTATAGTATCTTAATGATAATAAATTAAAACTGTAAAAAACAGTAGGCAGTGCAATAGGAAGCTCACTTTGAAAATATAGCTGTATGTCCACATTAGAAATATTTAGTCATTAAACATTAAAAATTTTATATAATAGCACTGCATCTAGTCATTTATTTATATGCACTGCATTAGTGATTATTCATATGTTTCATATCAGTTGCAGTACTGCAGTGGTAATGTGACTATCCTGTCTGTACATTAATATATGTTGGGAAATTTGTTTTAATTGTCAATGTACAGTTGTTTTAATAAGTTGTTTTTAATTCTGCTTTGAATGTCCTATGCAGTCAGCCACAGCAGAGCCAGGACAGCAGGACAGAAGACTTGGACATGAAAACGCAGTCCTTACAAACAGGTTTGCTAATGCATTAACCGTCAAGTTGGGTGTTTTTTGCAATTATGCATACATGTAATCTGACATAGTTAAAATCTTTAAGCCTGTTTTACTGACATGCATTTCATTTATTCCACAGCACTTGAAGCAACTCAGGCAGAACTCCATGAACTGAAGATAAAATTCGATGAAGAATCCACAGCAAAGTGAGTAGCCCGTTTTCATTCTGAGTGGACGCAGCAGGAGACAGTGTGGATTAGCACAGAAATGGCTCGGATTCCCCCTTCTGTATTTCGTTGACTGTCTGCTAGGCATGTTGTGTGCTTGTCTCACCTTTGCAACACACATTTTACCCACATTTGCGTGTCCGTACAGACACAGACAAACACACACACCCCTTTGATCCACACTAAAAACAGCTCATAATCCTACTGCAGACAGGTTTGATTATGGGGGAAAACACAGTGTGGTAAAATCACACCCTTCATTCATGGACAAGTTGATATTCAATAGTCCTCACATCCCGCCCATGATGCCTTTATGGCTATACGAGACTGAATAATGGATGACACAATCCTTCATGTCTCGCACGGATGCTCTGAGTGATTCTCTGAGAATCCTGTAATGAAGGGATTCGTACCATCGGCTGACATTTTGTGGGCGGCGAATCAGTTTGTGCATACATGCTTTTTGTTTGTGCATTGTGTCTGTTTGCCTTGATCTGGGTCATGCGTGTGTGTCTGTATGCGTCTGCATGTGTGCATTCTTCTCTCCCTGTCATGTGGTCTGGGTTAGGTGGCAATTTCCTTGTCTTGCTGTCACTGAGGAATGCATCCTGTTGCAGAGCGCGCTCGCTGCGGGCTGTTTCGGTGCAGTTCTCTGCACTGAGTGGCATAATTACACTACCTGTGATTAAACCAAACCCTGCCATGCCAGACCCCCAGCACTGTACAGTTAAAGTCAAAGAAGCCACTTTTTTTTTTTAGCACAGAAACCCTCTGTGGTGACCTGTGGTCGAACTGGAAGGTCAAAGCAGGGTTTATTTGAGAAAAAGACATGCTTCTGATTCCACGATCACTGCAGACACGGATCTAACGAGAGATAAATCATGCTGTCATGTTTAAGCACAAACATTTGAATATGGCTGTGTACGTGCATACAAACGCAAACAAGAAAGAGACACACGCACACACACAAGAAAACGCATTGACATTCCGTAACCATTGGCCTGTTTCCAATCCGCCCCGTCTCTCCCGGGGACTCTTACAGAGAGTGTGGCAGGTAAAACGTTTCCACTCCATTAGATCTCTTATCTGTTTCTCATTCTGGTGCTCCAGCTTTCTTTTAGCTTGTTATTTTATTAAGTAAATTTTTTTTGTCTGGGAAGTGTGACTGATTATTTGCAAAATTTATTGATTTTGCTGCTGATATGAAATGAAACAACACTGTTGATGTTGCAATGAATTTAATGTGCTGTTTATTGTACTTTTCCCTTCTCGTTCACGTGTGTGTGTGTGTATAGTTTAATAAATGTACACAGGAAATCTATTTTCTATATAACAATACATAAAAATGTCATAAAAACCAATATGTGCATGCATTTCAAATATCTTGTAATACAATTATAATTCATTTATCTATAGACCCGTTTTCAGTTAGTATACAATGTGACGTTTTTTCTGTGGGCGGAGCTTAGGTGGAGGCAGAAAGATTCCCCTGACTCTAGCTATGAAGTTTTGTTAGCTTGTTTTTAACAATAAGAAAATCAGATTTTACTTGAATATGTAAAGTTATTTGAAGAAGTTAACTTTAACGGACGAAACCAGACTAGCCGACCCATACACACTCACTCAACGGATGGACAATCTGACAGAATTACCTACGGTTGAGTGACTACCTGATACAGAAACCTAAAAATGTATAATAAAGAGAAACTCACCTGTGTCTATCTAGTCATGAAAGTGTATATATATTTTAATGCCAGCAGGCAATTTTTACAGCTATATGAGAGTTATCTGGGCCAAAATACAAAAGAAAGTTAAAAATTTAATGTGATGGATATATTATTATTGATATAAATGTATTGGATTTTGTGTATGGATTATGGATATCGATGTATGTATGTAATGGCCAAATAGTTATTTTAAAGTATACCTCCTGTAAATGATGCAAGTTTACAGTGACATTACATTACCTTTACATTACTTTACATACAGTACATTTAAAGTAAGATGTGAATATTTTCTAGAAATAAGAAATCCAGAAACTACTTACTGTATTTGATTATTCTTTCTTATCAAGTTCTTAAAAACTCCAGCTACAATCAATCCCAATGATTAAACAATTACAGAAGATTAAGCATATGAATCGTCAGTTTGATGTTTTACACACACGCACACAGATTTTCATACACGACGTAGGCTACTCTTGCATGTTTTGAGATGCATAAGAAATCTTTTGACGCGTAACACAAACCATAATCCATAACAACAAAAGACAATATATTTAAAATAAAATAAAATTCTTTATTTAAAATTCCACTTTTTTTAACATTATTTTTTTGACATTACTTTAAAGCTAAATATTGTCATCATTTAATCAAATTTTTAATTACTTTGCTACTAATAATTGGCAGTGTTTTCTGGTCTGCATGCTGTACATATATAGATTTGTGCTTTACACATCCTATTTTGCCTAAGCCTGAAACATCTATAATCCAGGACTTCGTCGTTGTTGTGATTACTGACTTAATGAGGTTACGTGATTCTGTGCATGTGTCTTGGTAGGGGATAAAGGAATCCCGCCCCCATCTAAGAGCCCTTTCCTGGCCTCAGGGTTTTACATGCTCCGTTAGCTCAGTTCATCCACAGTGACAGTAGGTGGATCTCAACAGCAAGGGTGCCGAGATGTTCGTGTGCGTGTATCGCATAGTTAAATAAACATAAGAATGTGTCATGCTCCGCAGTGCTCCAGTAATAGCCAATGAGAAAGGAAGTCCCTCGGCGGGCAGTTGTTCTGTGTTTGATGCAGGGCGGTTAGCTCTGGGTGTTCAGCAGGTATGGACACAAAATCCATAGTGTTAACCGATCATCACCCATATGAAGCGTGGAAATGTTTGCGGTGGTGCTTATTGAAAACTGTTAAACTCAATGTGGAATCGAATAGAATGGAATAACAATTAAGTGCAACCTACTGAAAAAAGTGTGATTTCATTGTTTTTCCATCTAAACCTTACAACTTTTTCAGTCTCTAAACTGACTTTTCTTAACTGCTGATGTAATCTAGGCCATGTGGGTCGAGAAAACTAATATTAATCATTGAAATCTCAACCTGCCATGTTTTTTTTTTTTTGTTGGATAGGAGAGTTACTGCTTGTTGTTTTTTAATCCAGTTTTCACCCTTTTAACATTCAGTTTGTCTTTAACTAGTCAGTCCAGTAACATCATTCCTGGATTTTGTCTCTCATATCCCTTCCTGTCGTCTCACCCTCCCCTTCCTCTTTCTCTTTTTTAGTTCAGTCTGAAGGAAGGATGGTATCAGCTGCAAAGAGAGTGTGTATTTGGTTTGTGTGTGTGTGTGTCTTGGGTTCAGGGTGAAAAAGAGGAGCAGGGTTCAGTCGAGCGTAATAATGGAATGCTTCAATTCGCTTCGCTGTTTGTATGCGAACCTCTCTCTCCCTTTCCATCTCTCTTTTCCCCTCCCCCACTGCCCTCCCCCAATATCCCTCCCCTCCCAGACGTGTTCAGGGTGGAATGTCCGCCTTTCTCACAGGCCCGCGAGGTGTCTGTCGTCCCAGCCATCTATCTTGTTCTCTCCCTCTCTTAGGGCTCTGTGTTGTGCTGAAAATTTTAATCCGGTTTCTTTTTCTTTTCCATCCAAGACTCTCCTCTCATCCCTCCTCAGGACCTCCTCATTAACGTCCTGCCAGCTTCAGTAACTACAGCTGGCACAGACACGGGCATCGGCCCATGCATGCCTGCACAAACAACACGCCAGTGCTGATACACAAAAACCGTTACAGTCTTTTTAAATGCTGAGGTGTATTTTAAACATGGTAAACATCAGATTTGGAGTTCGTATTTAACCTAGATGTCCGTATTTAACTTATTGCATTTAAATTTAACTCAACTTCTTTATATTTAATTTAATGTTTTCATATATTTAAATAACTACCTTTAAAATGTAGTGTAGTCATGATTTTTTTTTACTTCATGTATTCATATTTAACTCTGCGTTTTTAACTCGTGTGCGTATTTAACTTAGTCATACATAACACATTGGTTTTATTTTTAACTTAATGTTTCCATATTTAACTTTAACTTAATATTTCACATTTAACATTTTCAAAAGTAACTTAGTGTTTTGTTATTAATGAATCATTTACATTTAACCTTAGGTTTTCTGTTTAACTCAACCTATTATATTCATCTCAGTATTTAAATCAGGTTTCATTTCCATTTTCAAAATGTAACATTTTCATAATTAATTTAAGAATTCAGCATTTTTATTTTTAACTCAATATAGTCATGCTTAATTATCATATTTAAATGTTTATGTATTTATTTAAAATTGTTTATATTTTACTTAAGCTTTCCAGTTTAACTCAGTGTATTTAACTTAATGTTTTCATATTTAACTCAACATTTGTATTTAACAATCTGTTTTTGTATTTCAGTCAGCTTACTTGTATTTAATTTAACGTTTCCATTTTTACATTCCATTTTCATATTTAATTTAACAATTCAACATTTTTAAATAATTTTAACTTCATGTATTTGTGCTTAATGTTTTTGTATTTGACATACTACATATTTGGCGCTGCCTCAACATATAGATATTTAACATTCACTTAAATTTTCATATTTAGCAATCTGTCATATACAAACGTAATACTTTAACACTTTGATACTACTTTAATACATTGAGTGTATTACCTCGGGCAGTTTTAGCAATCCCCGGGCTCAGGGTTGAGTTTGTCATGCTGTGTGGCCTGTTGTGCTTGTTCCCAGCGTGGTTAAACTCTCTCTGGTTTCTCCCTGACTGAATTGGAAAGGAACAACATGCAATTAAAGTTGTTTCTCCTGCGCTGAAAGTGGCAGGTTGGGTTTTGCAGTGTGTCCTTTACGAGACAAATGGGCAGTAGATGGGGAGCTTACAGAAATAGCAGCTGTGTGTGAGGCTTGTGGAATTGCGTGCATGTGTGCAGATGTTGGATCGCGAGCGTGCGTCTAGGTGGGGATGTGTGCATGTGTTAAAAAGAGAGCGAAATGGAGAGAGACAGAGTGAATTTCTGTTTGTGGTTTTATGTGGGCTCTGCGTATATGGTGTGTGTGAGATGTAAACCGTGGAGAAGTGCACTGGGCCAGTGAGCTGGTTCTGGCATGTGAGAGCTGTGCACACTAATTTCTTCAGCTCCTGGTGACATGACAGTCCCTATGGGCTTGCGGCGACTGCGTGTTTGCTGTGAACATACCTTCAGATCCTTTTGTCTGTGATGTTACATGCACTGACTCGGATAAACAGCGCAGTTTGATTCCCTCAAATCCAGGCAGAAGAGCAACGTCAGGCCTGTTCACACCTCTCAGCCTTTTTTCGTCTCCGCATCCAGCGTGTTTTGCTTGACAGGGTCTCTGCTGCACTGTTGGTTGTGTGACATTTCGGAGGGTGGATTTTTGCTCTGTCTGATCCATTTGTCTGTACTCCCATCAGTGTGGCAGGTTTTGAATTACTGCGGGGAACACAAAGGACCTCCTATATCCTACCCACACTGATTTATCTGCACAGATCTACGCTCGCCGGCTGAGTGCAAAGAAAAAACATTTCATCTGTGTCAAGCAAGACATTTCCCATCCCAGAAGCATTGTTCGCTGATATTTCCCACAGTATTGTGCAGATGTATTATGTGGGTATATAGCTTCTTTAAAATAGAGCTCGGTGACACCATAGTACACTACAAACTAGCATGAATAGCTAAGCTAATATCTCTATCACTATGCTTATACTAATGGTTATGGGATTCTAAACCAAAAACCTTGTGTTAAACTTGGTGAAATTCGACCTGTATTATTTGTGGTATAAAAAAAAAAAAAACAGTACCTCACATTGTGTGGTTTGTTGTGGAAAGATATACTGTTGCTTTTCCAAGTGATAAAACTTGCAATGTTCATCTGGCCATCGATAAATCTGGTGCAAAAAATCCCATTACTGGAAGTCGCTGGCCTATATTTGTGGATCAAAAATTATAGAGTTGTTGTTGTTGTTTTTTTTTTTTTCAGTGCCAGTAAGTAACCAGCTTTAACAACCATATTCGACACCTTGCAAGTTTTTCACAAGGAAACACCTAATTTTTTCTTCATATTTAACTTAACGGTTCAATGTTTTCATATTTAACTCATTTGTGCTTAATTTTTTTGTATTTGACTTGATATTTTGACTATTTGATGTTTAGATTTACCTCATCGTTTTTTATTTAACTTAATATTTTCATATTTACCAGCATATTATATGCATAGTTAACATTTTTACACTTTTCTAAACCTTAAGCATTAAACATAGGTATGTAGTTTGACCTGTAATATTGGTGCTATGATATCTCTAATCATGCAACTTGTGCAATCTTTTTGGTGATTAAATGGGCAAAAAAATGACAGATGGTAGCTGACCAATATCTGTGAATCCGGATATTATAGACATTTGGGATATTTTGACTCTGGGCTAGTAAGTAACCATTTGGATGCCCTAACAACACACCCTAGTGACCACATACGTCTCATATTTCCTTCAGAAAATGTATAAATCTATTATTGGGAAGGTAGAGTATCTCAATCTATTAAACAACATCTTTAGTGTTTAATTTACTCTCTTGAAAACTCTGTAGGAGATGATTATACACCTGCGTGATTGCTGTCAAGACAAATTTGGGTCGATGATGTTTGTTATTTTGAGGGTTAGTAAGGAATGACACTTGAGGATGAGCTTTTTTATCTCCTGGAGGTCAGACACTCAACAAGAGGAGAAAAAAATCAAACCCTGAGGGTTTTCTTACCACCACAGCCTTCAAAAGGTTAAGAGAGGATGGGAGGACAAAAAAAACCCAGCAGGATAAAGCCCACACTGGCTCTATAAGATAGGGGCCAACTGGAGAAAGAAAGCAAAATGGAAATCTAATGGGCTAAATCTGTGAAATGTCGTACCAGCCCAGGGGGATTTGAGCCGCAGCAGAAACAAAGACACTGGGGAGAGAGAGCGAGCGAGAGTGAGTTCGAGCTAGATGGGAGAGAGAGAATTGCCTGAAAGAGTTGAATTGCAGCCAGAGGATGCATGTAACCTGGACCTCTCTCTCGCTAGCTTCGCCCGAGCGCCGAGTTAACCTCCCCTTTCTGACAGCAGTGCTGGATGGAAAAGGTCAAAATCAAAGCAGCTGGTTCTCATAATTTATCATGCCAGAGACGACCAAACTCAATAATCAAATGTAGTAAGTGTTTAATACGCTCTATTCATCAGCGGTAGCTCGTAGAATAACAAAAGAAGTTGTGTTTATATGTTCCTGGATTATATTCACACTGTTATTTCTTTGGACTTTCCCACATTGTAGCGTGTTCGTATGTAAATGATGAAATAATCTGAATAAATGATCTTTCAGATAACCTCTGGCCCCGTGTTCTGGGTGATGAAGAACATGCCGGATTTGAAGGCTGAGCTACGATGGGAGTTACACATGTCTCACACAGTTCTCGTCCTTATCTTTTCATCTTTAAAGGAGACATATCATGGAAAAGATTTTTTAAATTATTATAAAATTTTTTTGGTCTTTTGAAATAAAATTTCAATGTAGAACATTGATGCACTCTAACATGCAAAGCTCCCACTTCAGTCCACTTGAAACATCTATAAAAAAATGTTACAAAAATTGCGGATTTTGGAGCTACACCAGTACATAGAAGTCAGCCAATCATAGCTGAGCTCATTTGCATGTAGAATTCTTGAAGATACAGTAGCAAAAACAGGCTGTTTAAATATAAGGGTCAAAGAGAGGGCGTAACACTAAATTCTGATTGTTTTTTTGTGCAAGAAACCGTGACTAACATAAGTGGATTCAATACTATGAAAGTGTCGAATATGGCCCCTTTAAGGTCGTCATTTAATGTGTTTTTATAGTGGGGCCCATAAAGGAGGGAGTGAACATGAGCTGACGAGAGCAGAAATGAGAGGAGATTAGGTTATGCAGGTTCACAATCGTGTGTGTGTGTGTGTGTGTGTGTGTGCGCGCGCGTGCGAGAGAGAGAGAAAGAATGAGTGCCTCTTAACACTGTATTTTTTGTCTTCTGTGCCATGACGAGATCATGACACTGTTAATGCATAAAATAAACCTCTGATCTGCAGTCTTTAGGTTTAAAGGAGTATTATATTCAATAATTCCCAAATCTGTGCTGATCTTACGTTATTTAATGATTTATATTTAACTGTTTGGGTTGTTGAGTTCTCAGAGAGAAAGAAACTAGCTAAATATATGTATTTAAAAAATAAATATCTACATTATTGAACATTTTCATTTTAAAGTTAACATTTTCATTTTAAAGTTAAAGTGAAATTAAAATGGGCTATATTTACTTTCCTTAAATGTGCCGTTTCTTATTGCGAACAATTAATCTGTGCACATAATTCCAAATGTAAAACATTGTGGGCTATTTTAACAGCTGTTTACATTGTTTTAGCTCCATTCTGGTGTATAATGCCCATTTTTCTTCACAATCCAGTTATTTCCCAGTGGATAACATCAAGTCTCAGCCTAACATTTTTTTGTCTTGTTGAATATCCTGTTTCACTTTGAAATGTCACATTACAGAAGTAAAATGGGTTGTGAATGGGGTTCTATCACATTGACGTTAGAGAGCCATCGTGTGTAATTGGAGTGAATAATTATGTTTCAATAATAATTTGAAACAGTATTTTCACAGCACTCTTCACTTTTTTTTTTTTTTAGCCACACGAAACTCCAACGCAGCATCATCCATGATCGATGCCGGAGTCATGCGCTTAAAAGTGCGCACAAAGCCGAGTTAAGCTCATCTGAATCATTAAACCAAATCGTCTCTAATTAAGCTTGGCTGTTGAATTAATTTCAGCTGTGCTTGACTCCTCTCAGTTTGCAGTCACATGGTCAGAAATGTCAATGGGAGAACCGTTCGAGAGGAGAATACAGTGGGTGACAAATAATGAAAGTGCTTTTATCAGATTAAGGGCTCAGTATGTGGGCTAACACACAGTAGTTTCACTCGCTTAAAGATTATGTGTTGGTTGAATTTTTGTCTGTTTCAGATTTGAATGTCTGAAAACATCAGCTATGCTGCTTTTAAATTGTGAACACACTGAGTTTGGTAAAGATAGTGATGCAAAAATGGCTACTATAGGAGGGAGTAGTACCTTAGTACACAATGCTACAATTACATTATCATGTGTGAATGGTTTGAGTTAGGTCAAGATTGTGCTACAAAATCAAGCAAAAAAGATTTGTTGAATCTGTAGCCTAGCAGCTAGCATACATGCTACAACACATTATCATGTGTGAATGTTTTGAGTTAGGTCAAGATGTTGTGTTTACAAAATCAAGCAAAAAAGATTTGTTGAATCCGAATCTGTTTTGTTGAATCTGTAGCCTAGTGGCTAGCATACTATACCACATTATCATGTGTGAGTGATTTGAGTTTGGTAAAAGATTGTGGAACACAAGCAAAAATGGCTACAGAATGAAGTAGTAGCCTAGCAGTTAGCACACATGCTGCTCATTATTGTGTGAGTGAACGCTTTGAGTTTGGTTAAGATTTCGGTTCAGAATCAAACAAAAATGCTTTGAGCTTAAGATAATAGTGCAAATCTTTTGTTGAAGCTATAGTCTAGTGGTTAGCACACAAGCTACATGAAGTATGTGTGAACACTTTTGAGTTTGGTTATATTAGTAGTACAAATTCAAACCAAAAACATTTGTTGAAGCTGGAGCCTAGCGGTTAGCACACACCAATAAACAACACATTATCATATGAATGGTTGAGTTTGGTTAAGATACAAATCAAAACAAAAAGGTGAAGCCTAGAGCACATTAATGCTAAGTATGTAGTGGCAAAACATCTACTGAAAGAAATTTAAAGGTTGTCAAATATATTTTTTTGTAATTATGGCTAGCAGCAATGACTGGGCCATGATACCCAGCTATATTTTAAAGAGATAGTCGAAGATTCTGTCGCCATTTACTTACCCTCAAGCTTTTCTAAACCTGGATCAGTTTCTTTCTTCTGTGGAACACAATTTAAATTATTTTGAAGAATGTTGGTAACCAAACAGTTGATGACTTACATAGAATGGATAAAAATACTATGGAAGTCAGTGGGGACCATAAACTCTTCGGTTACTCACATTCTTCCTTATTTCATGTTCCAGACAGAACAGAAGAAAGAAGTTAATGCCTGTTTGGAACAGCTGAGGGTGAGTAAATGATGACCGAATTAAAATTTTTGAGCGAACTATCCCTTTTCCCTAATTCTTCATCCTGATATGGATTTGGGATCACACAATGTTTTCAGAAACTTTTTTCCCAATCACTTTTGGCCCTTTTTCTTCATTCATCTCATAAACAATAAAGTTCATTTAAAACCCAAAAAAGTTGGCGTGAGTGTTGGAAATGGGGCTATTTTTTGTTGTTTTTTTTTTCTCTTGTTCTTTTCCTGACAGAATGTTGAAAGCTGTATTTGAGTGACCAAACCACGGCTCATTTGAGATGCATGTTTAATGGGGACATACAGTTACTGTTAACCTTTCATTGAAAGTAGTTGTGTTTACACACCTAAGCCATGCCATTTGCTAGGCTGAGCTGCGCGCTAGCAGAATTGAGAATATTATATCAGATTAGTATGCATTAAAAGGAGTCTGAGGCCTATATTAGTGTAATCCCTCTGTTTTAACCTGGACTTGTCCATGTGGCTGAGCCGTGAACCCACTGCTGGGCTACACAGCTCACAGTCCATCGGATTACTGTGAAATCGAGAGGGGTTAATGGCCCTGTGTGTGTGTGCCAGTGTGCATATGGGTGAGTGTGCAAGTGTTCACATGCATGACGGGGTTATGGAAGTCCAACTGAAACGGCTGATCTCTACACAACAACACACGCATACCCAGATGCTTTCATGATGAATGCTCTCACAAACGCATCTAGCTGCTCGTAATTGCATATGCACACATGCAAGTGGCCCAGATGTGAGGCAAGATGCTGATTACCCGTTTTATGTTAATGTGAGGTCTTCTGTTCCACCTGGTCTGTTCCTTACGTGACCCCATTTTATTTACGTTGCATTATGTTTGCATCATTGTGTTTTACTGCAACAAACCTGTGCTACCATTTCCCTCCTGTCTGCGTAAGTAATGTGCGCCTTCATTTTTCAGGGCCAATGAGATTGAAGCGGTGATGACAGATTTGGAAAGAGCCAATCAGGTAAAGCCCATATTGTGTGATTTCTATTGTATGCAAATCTAAGACACAATAACAGCTTGTTTAGGTCTTTTATTAATGTCTCTGGTCTAATGGACTATACAGAAATTCAGTGCCAGATTGCAAATTTCTTTTATTAGCACTCAACTTTATTGGAGTCATATATATCCAAGTTCCAGATATCCTAATTTTCCCTCCATCTGCTTTCTTTTTGGAAGAAATCCATCTTTCCCTTGCTGTTTTTCAAGCGCTGAGGCCCCAATGGCTAAATCTAAATGGATATCAGATCTTTTATGTTATTCAGTTTAAAGATTATCTTGCCTTTTTATGGGTTTTGTGCATTTTGGGAGATATTTTTTACATTTTTATCATCAGCCTCTCCTTTTTTTTGCTGACCTTACATGTTTGAGAAAAGCTGATAGGAAATATTTTTTAAATGTAAGATTAATTTATCTACTCTTGACTTTTTTGCTTTCTTGCTAACATAATCTAAAAAACTTACAAAATTCTGAAATGTATCTGTTTTGTAACACTGTAAAATCAGTTTTTGCTTGTCTAAAAAATGATAAACTAAGTTTTATGTTTTTGAAAATGTAGGGCAAAGCAATAAACAAACACCCGAGTAAAAAGTTTATAATTTTGTTTTCATTAGCATTATTATTCTAATCAACAGAAAAAAGAACATTTGGTAAGACTTTTTTACGTAGACGTTTAGAATAAATTAGCAATAATTAAGATCATCATTACCATAAATGCATAAAGATGGTTGGATTCTGTGCAGCTAAAGGTTGAATGCTTTAAGCAGCTTTTACAATACATTTAACTTTTTTTCGAAGTCTCGTCATGAATCTAGCCATTTGTCTTTAGGTCGGGCATCCATTCTAGGGCAACAAATGAATTAACCCCACAATCTTTATTTAAAATGAACTCTGCGTGATTTGAATATTCTGTGAATCAACCAACCATACATACCTTGACACACTTTAGCTTGAATACTCGAGCACTCAGCCAGTAGGACTCATGTGAGTTCAGTTAACAGTTTTTCCAAGCCCAGCCATAAAAAAACAGGCCTTTGATCTTTTAGCTAGCCCCAGTCTTTACAATTTTCAAATGTCGGTCAATATAATGGTTATGTATCCTCGACTTAGGCAATTTTTAATAACCCATTTGTTCTGTTTGTGGCCCACAGAGGGCTGAGGAAGCAGAGAGGGAAGCCGTGAGCCTGAGGGAGCAGCTCACTTCAGCTAACCATCCAATCAGATCCAGAAAGCACCGGAAATGGTAAGAGTGAAACTCTACTTGCCTGTACTGTAAAGGGACAGAAGGAGGAGGGATGCATTCACATTGATGTTGTAAATACCTGTAGAATTGTAATGTTTATTATAACAAGCAACATATTAATAATATTGTAATATTAATATTGATAAATCAATTAGGGCTGCCAAAAAAAAAATCTTAATCAGGATTTGTAAATATTTGTAAAAAATATTATAATGCATGTATTAGAAGCACGAATAATGTCTGATTTTCAAATAATTTTGTAGATATATTTTTTTTAATATAATGCTTAAATATTGTTGTTGCTAGTGTGTGTTGCAAATAGTGTAGCCAGTTTATATTTGCAGGATAATTTATTATATTATAATGAAATATTTATTCATTTAAATATTTGATTATTTTTAAATAAATTAAGTAATTACATTTTAATATTCATTTATTTATAATGAATAAATAATGAAGGGGTCAATAAATTATAAATAAAAATCCATTAATAAATGTTAACAGCATTAAATATATGAACAATTAATCATAAATAATGTAATACTGTATTTAAACTATATTTATAATTATTTATGGAACAATTACAATGTACATTATAAGAGTTTAAGTTTAATGCTTTTAGAAAACCCTCATTATGCTTTGCTCAGTATATACACTCTTAACAGGGCAGGTTTATTTAAATATACATTTTATACAAAATAGTAATTCACATCGCAATGCTCAAGAACACAGAAGTTTGCCTTGGCCGAACAGGAAGTGTTACCATTTACATTGTCTGTACAGCGGTCTAAAATGTGTGTATTTTTGTGTACAGGACAAGTTCTCTGGAGGCGCTGTCTTGCAGCAGTCTGGAGGCAGAGCTGGGTGCGAAGGAGAGGGAGGTAGAGCGTTTGGCTGAGGACGTTCAGAGACTTCAGGCCAGTCTGGCCCAGCTCAGCGAGACCTCCACCAATCAGATCAGCCAGCTCGAGCAGCAGCTGAGCTCCAAAGAGGCCCTGTTAAAGGTTCAGTCAGACCACTGATTAATATCAAGTGTATTAACGAAAGACATAGGTAATATATAAAGTAGAGCATAATTTGAGCTCTGATCATGTGTTTAGACATTTAATGGTATGTGATTAGTTAGTGCTACATTGCATTGTACTCCATTACCTTGGTAAAATCGCTGTGCCATACAGAATTATATATAAGCATTAATGAAGAAGTGCCGCTCTTTAGTTCGCTAAACAGCTGTAGCAAGTACAAGTGAAAGAGCCTGGTCGGTCATTATAGAGCTGCAGCCATCTAAATCGCATTAACACTGGACTCCTGACACGGGCTGTTTTAACTCGACATTTCATGTTGGATGAAGCGAGTGGTCCTGCTCGTGGCAGCAGTCAGATCTCTGCTGTGCGGATGCAGGACAGGCCTGTAAATGTTGCAGCCGGCTCACACGAGCCATGTGACCCATGTAGTGAATGTTTAGAGTTTGAATGACAGCTGGTTGGATGGCAGGAGACTGAGCTGAGACGAAGCCATGGCTGAGCCTCACGCCGAGAGGACTGCTCTGATCTGGCTTGCCTGTAGTGGACTTGGCTTCTACTGCAAGAATCTGAGCATGTACAGTGCCGGGAGATTATTGTGCGCATATACGTTGGGTGTTTATCACAGAAACAAAATGGCTGATATAAAGCCAAAGTATATAACACAATAAAAAAAATATATATATATATCATATATTATATATATATATATAATATATAATATGTGTGTGTGTGTGCATCCTTGCTGAATGAAAAATAATAATAATTTCCTTAAAATCTTACTGACCCCAAACTTTCGAAAGTTAGTATATTAACAAATATATTATTTGAATTGAATATTATTTTATTTATCTTTATTTATCATTTTATTTTCTTTTATCAAAAAAAAATTCAGATTTTTATTGGTAATTTTTATTGATTTAATAAAATCTAATCTAATTTTTAAAGAGAAAGAAGTGTTTCATTGTTTGTACTTGTTTATATCATATTTAGTTCGAGCCCCTTAAAGTGATAGGTCACCAAAAAATAAAAATGTAAATCTTGTCAATACTCTTATGTCATTCCAAAACAGTATGCTCTACACAACTCTACACTGACAGAATTTGCATTGGAATATTCCTTTTAAAGTGTCTCTAGAGTGAATATTGTGAGATTTTCCATATAATATAGTTCATCAGTGACTCACAGGACAAATTTGATTATAAAATAGTATATCTGCCTTTTCCCTTCCCAGCAACTTGAAGAAAAGCTTCAAGAGCAGTCAGACTACGAGGAGATCAAGCGAGAACTCTGGTAAGTTTTGAAGCACTAATTCTGTCAGCGCAAATAATCCTGACGCTTCAACCTTTTCCCTCACATTTATGTGAATATTTTAGCATTATTAACATTATTTTAACGCTGATGGGATTGTTGCATCAACCTTAATGTGACATTCAAGTGCGTAATAGCATGAATTGGCTTTAAGGTGGGCCTAAATAAACAAAGGTTTTGTTGTTGTTTATCCACATACATAATTAAAGACCCTCAGACCATCCTTAACCTTTATCCACCGCTGCGTTATGCATGTATCTTCCCCGTCCTCTCTCGCTCCAGGGCTTGAATTGTGAGTTTTTGGTACCTGGTGGTCTTGAACTTTACAGTCAGACATACTGAATGTGATCTGATGTAGTTCAGCCAGATGATATATGAACCGCAGAGATCGCCAAGCTCCGTCTGTGCACGGACCTTTTCTTCCCATATTTTACCAGAAGGAATTTAACTCTGCGGTAATCTCAGTTCTGTTTAATAAATTCAAAGAACTTTAGGTATGCAAGGAGTATTGGGTCTTATTTTTTGAGAAAAGCGGATTAAGCACGCTTTGTTGTCAGAGTGGTTTCTGCTCGGGACTGAGGGATTGCTGCGTCTCATCTCCAGCCTCAGCTGTAATGAGGAGGCTAACGTAGTTTGCATCGGCGATAACTTAATTGAGTGATGTGTGTGTTTTTGGCTCGGCCGCTTGCCTGTGCTGTCGATGTGTGTGTTGGGAGGCTTCAGGAGATGTCTGGTTGTCCGTTGCATAACTTGATTTTAGGCGTAATATTCCCAATTGGGTCTTATAAAGCAAATAATCCATGAATAGAGGGTGTTGTTAAGATCTGTGCTGGTTTGATGATCGGCCTAAAAAGCCGCTTTGCTGAATGTATATTGATAGCTTGTTGTCTGCACATTCCACTGTAATATAATGAGTGTTTTCACCCAAAAGGCTTTTGAAATGGCCCCTGTTTATCCATAGATAACAGATCAGTGCTGCGTAGAGTGCAGCTAGGCACACAGGTTAATTTGAGTAACGTGATTGGAGGTGTCACAGGAATTTTCGAATTATGATACTGAACGCTGAGCCAGCGCTTATTAAGCTGAGCGGCGTTCAGTTCTTGACCTGATTTGGAAAGCGAAGGCTTCTGGATGAACTTTAGGCTTTGTGACACCATTTTTTTAATACGTAAACACTTTCTTTTACTCTTAACAGCAACCTGAAATCAGTGGAGCACAACTCATCAGATCATCACTCTTCAGTACAGGTAAGACGTCACGTGTTCAGAAAGAATGAAAAGAAAAGTTGATTGAATTGATTTGTTCTTCTAGATCATTGTAATAGTAAAAGGCAGCATGCTTTATTGCTTTTGATGTTTTGTAAATTCTGAATATTATGTCATGAATTTGTCCTTGTTCATTTCTAAAACATTATTTTTTTCCTTTAATAAATACATGTGAAAGAGCTGATAGTGGAGTGTTTTATTTTTTGTTCCTTCCTTCCTCCATTAACTTTCCTTTGGTTTGTTTCTTCCTTTATATTCCTTCTTTCTTCATTCCTCATTTCCTTTTTTCCTCTTTCCATTTCCTTCCTTACTCACTTCCTTTCTCAATTCTTTCCTTCCTAAACCTTTCCATTTGTTTCTTCCTCACTTTTTTACATTTTCTCTTCAATTTCCTTCTCTTTCCTCACTTTCCTCTCTTCCTTTCCTTTTTTTATTTAATCTGTTCCATTTCTCTTCCATTTCCTCTCAATTCTTTCCTTTCTAAACTTACTTTTTCTTCCTTCCTTTCTGACTTAATTTCACTTTCCTTCTTTCATTTCTTTTCTCAATTCTTTCCTTCTAAAACTTTGTTTGTTTCTCCTCCTTCCTTTCTATGACTTTACTTTTGTTTTTCTTCCTTCATTTTCCTTCTTCCTGTTTTACTTCATTCCTCACTTCCTTTCCCCCCTCATTTTTTGTTCCCTTACTTCCCTTCCTTTCCTACCTTCCTGTGTTTTTTTTTCTCACACCCTCATCCATCCTTCATTTTAGGACTCATCCAAGCCATTGGAGATGTTGCTGACGGGGAAAGTCCATAGCCAGCTGTCAGAGAGCGCTTTGAAACGACTGGCCAACAGTGACTTCAGTGGTGAGTTTACATGGTATCCAGCCTCTTCCGAGGTACATTAACCAGCCAGTCACTGGAAATTTGCGAAGTTGCAACTTACACACAGGAACTGGCATGATTTATTGATTCCTTTTTTCCAAACCTTACTTCGCCTAAAATGCAGCTGGACATGCAACATGACCTAATAAAACTTTCCGAACTTTATGGCTGTATGATTTTATTTTGCCCCAAGAAAAAAACAAACAAATATATATCGTAACAGATAATCCTGAGAGTGACGAGTTAGGTTTGAAGGCATTTTTGTTGTTAAGGTCAGTTCATCCTTTTCTAGAGGCAGCGGTATATTACGCTTTGGCTTGTAGGAGATCAGGTCACCTGGGGCTTGCATAAATCCTGAACGGCTAGCAGAGACCAGTGTGATAATTAGGCCTTATTTCCCTTTTCCTGCTCTTTCGACCACGCTCTGTGTGTGTAAGGTTGGAAATGTCATTACAGAACACCTCTGGACACCCCTGTGGAGATCATACATTTAATTTGCGTTTTAAATGTGACTTTCTATCACAAATTTTGCATTTTTAAACCTGGCATTTGCTGCTGACGGCAATGACTGAGAATCATGTGTGATCGTAGCATGTATCCGTCTCTGACAGCCAACAGAATTCTGTTGCGCTAAATATTGATTTTGCCACCATTGTATAAAGTGATGGTATTGTTATGGAAGCGCACACAGCAGAGGTGTTTTGTCATGGCAAAAAGGATAACTGTACTGACACTCACAAGCCCTTGCAGTGAACAGTCCCCACAGCATGAGCAGGTAGCCCACGCACAGTTGCCTGGCCTGATATCTCTGGACATGCCTGCTAGTCTACAGACCTCAGAGGAGATCAGTGTAAAAACCTCTGCCTGTGGCACACACACATCCACAACACAGATTTCCTTGAAGCATGCAAAGCAAGTCTTTGGGACTTTTTTCTGCTTGTTTTTTTTTTTTTTTTTTTTTTTTTTAGAAAATAACATTTAATGGACATTTTGAATTTATCTTAGTTTGATTTATTGGGGAAATGTAGATATGGCTGTGCACTGAAAACATTTGATGTAGAAGCTTTTTTCCACAAATTTCACAAACAATTACAGAGAAACAGCAAGTAACACATTCAATTAAACATGACATTTAAAAAAAAATTAAAGAATGTACTCTAAGGGTGTATTCACACCAGGAAATTCTGCTAGTTCACTTGGTTTGGTCCGGACCAAATACAATGTTCTTTCCTCCATTCCAGCGTAAAATAAATTTTTAGCAATTTAATTCGCTTTCACACTGCTCTTTTTGCAAGTGAACCAGAAATTGTAAACAAAACCACACGTGTGCTAAGGTCATCCATTCATTGGACAGAAATTCTCAAGTGTACCAGAGTTGGTTTGGAACCGGACCGAGACCACCTCTCCAGCTGGGTCTCGGTGCGGCTGTTTGGTGCGCACCCGAGTGCGATTGCTGTATTCACACCTGCCCAAAATATCCGCGCCAAGGGGGGAAACGAATTTGAGTTTGATTCAGTTGAACCAAACAAGACAGGTGTGAATACACCCTAATAATCTGTTTTATTTACAATGTCAAACATTTTTTGTAGTGTGGTTTGAATCTGATCTGCTACAGTTTCCAATCCCATTTCTGCTCTAAATGAATTCCTGTCCCATTTCCATTAATAAAAAGTGACAAATTGAATAATTTCAACATTGCATCTATATTAAGTAGCCATGTAATAAGTGGTGTTATGTACAGTAAATCGGCCAGTATCCCAAAATAAACACATTCAGGATGATACAAAATCACCTTCCAGGATTTTACTGTACATTTATCTCCTAAATATTTTTAGCAGTGGTCTAAATCAGTACCCATGATTTTCTCATTTTTCTTTTTTTTTTTTGTTCTACAGGATCAGTGGGGCGGAAAAGTAAAGAAACCACAGTGGAACACCCTCAGCGTCTTCCTGCCACTCCAGTCCCTACCACACTCCAGGGGTCCCCTCCTCCCCCCTCCCCCCAGCTTTTGATGAGGACGGGCACAGCTACCTCCGAATCTGCTGCCAGTGCCAACGGTACCCACCCTTTCTCCCCCACGGGCATCGGGCCAGACTTCTTTACCCCCGGCATGGCCAGCGTGGGTGCCACGTTCCCTCCGTTGGCTGGCAAAATGGCACTCAACTCTCTTCTTCAGAGGCAGCTCATGCAAACCATCTACACCAAAGCCCTCCACGACACTTCTCCAAGTTCTGTGCTCTTCGGGCCGCCCCATTACGCTACAACCAACTCTCTCTCCAGCCCCCTACCCCCTCAGTCGGCGGGCAGCCCGGAGGTTAACGGCCTGGCACCCTCTCCCAGCCAGTCGGAGGGTGCAGGCAGTACGTCGGAAGGGGAGGAAATGGACACGGCTGAGATCGCTCGACAGGTCAAGGAGCAGCTGATCAAACACAACATCGGCCAGCGCGTGTTCGGCCATTATGTGTTGGGTCTGTCCCAAGGCTCAGTTAGTGAGATTCTGGCCCGGCCCAAACCCTGGAGCAAGTTGACTATCCGTGGCAAAGAGCCCTTTCACAAGATGAAGCACTTCCTGTCTGATGAGCAGAACATCCTGGCACTTAGGAGCATCCAGGGCAGGCAGAGAGGTCAGTTACAGAGCAGATGATCTCCCAACGCACGTTTATTTTCAAGCATTATGTATTGGATTAAATAGTGCTCAGTTAACAGCATAGTAATTTCTGTCACATATAAGCAACTTAAAAATAGGCACACTGATGTTAGCAGTCTCACATTTAGAGCACATATTTCTTTAAAGAGTCAAATCAGATACTTTAAATAGTCAAATATGTGCAATAACAAGAGAGGGCAGTGCTTTGCGATTGCTGTGATCCAGCTGTACTCCTTATGGAAGCTTGTTTTTTGCCTCAGACTAAAAAATAAAACAGGTAATTGTGATTACATTTAAAAATAAAAACCTGTGGGAAATAAAGCATTGCATTTGTGAGATATAAAGTTACAATAGTTAAGATATGTTAGTTGTAATTTTGAGATGTGGAGTCACAATTGTGAGATATAAAGTCATGAGATATAAAGTTGCAATTGTGAGCTATAAATTGTTATGAAGTCATATTTGTGAGGTATGCAGTTAGAATTGTGAGGTGTACATTTACATTTGTGAGAGGTAAAGTCATGTTCATGAGATAGGAAGTTGCAACTGTGAGAGATGAAGTCACATTTTTGAGGTGTAAAGTCATATTTATGAGGTATAAAGTCACCATTTTTGTCACATTTGTGGGTTGAAAATCTTGCATTTGTGAGGTTAAAGTCACATTTCTAAGATCTGAAGTCTTATTTGTGAAGTATAAAGTCGCAATAATGTGAAATTAAGTCAAGAAAAAATAAAGTTATAAAATCAATATTTGAAGTCACGTGTGTGAGGTAAAAACTGGCAAGTAAAAGTCTTAAATATGAGAAATGAATTATGAAGTATATTTTCACATTTGTGAAGTATAGTCCTATTTGTGAGATATTGGGATTTTGGAGTTGCATTTGTGAGGTAAAAAGGTGACAGCTAAAAGCGTTTCTGAGGTATAGAGTTTCAATTAAGAGAAAAGTAGTCGCATTTCTGAGGTTAAAAAAAAAACAAACTCACATTTGTGAGGTACGAAGTCATAATTGTTAAGTATGAAGTCACAGTTACCTTTTTTTTTCTTTACTGTAGACAAAAACAGGCTTCCATGGTTCCCTTCCAATAAGCTTTCGGCTAAACTAACCCTTTCATCCACTATGAAATGGCGCACATAACCTTTCAGATTAGGAGTCCTCAGATAACTATATAAAGCCCACAGAGACTAGATACTAGATTCTGACTGAAACACTCAGTACTCAGTTGGCACAGGCAGCGTGTTGATTAGAGCTAAACTTCAGCAGTCTACCCTTTCTTTCATTTCCATCTCAGCCTACGGGTGAAGAGGAAGTTCAGGGAAGTTTGCGAGCATTATGTTTTGCCTCAAGTCTGTGCTTCACAGCTAGAGCGAACAAATCAAGGCCGAGCCCAGCATGAGCGAGAGTACTTGCATATGAGGGCAGTTGGCTGTGAATCCTTGAAGCCGTGTTGAGCCGAGTCTAAGTTTGTTCAGTCTAGCTGTGAGGCAGTAGTTTTGAAACCGAGCCGGAGCTGAAAAAGGCTGACTGTGCTGCCCGTGCGTCTGCACACAGGTTTGGAATGTCTTCAAGGGAGTGTGGTCTGGCTGTCTGCCTCCATAGTGTCGGCTTGTGGTCTCCCATGGGAGTACGAACTTTGTAAAAACCTTAAAACCCATTCATTCACATCAAAGACTTGGGCTAAAGGAGCACATTAGTGTTGAAGTAATCACTTGAGTGTATTCTGCACGGTGCAGGTGGCTTTCTTTGAGGTCAGACTTGGTCGATATGTGTTCAAGCTTAACAAACTACCATTCAAAGGATATTTACATGTATTTGTCCATGTAAAGGTATTACTTTGGATTAGTATTACTAAGTGCTCTCAAAACTGACTGTGAAGACATTCTGACAACCATTTAAGATCGGGGCTCAACAATAAGGATGCTTTCCAACATATTATATTCTTCAGAAAAGGAATATATATTGATTTTCACAGGAATACATTTATATGATTAATTTAATGTTAATTAGTGTGTTTCAAAACTGAATTTTTATCTGCTTTTCAGAAGAATGTTTCTATTTTTAAAATAATGTTAAATTAATAAATTACCAAAAAAAGATAAAGATTTCTGAAAAAGATCAAAATAAATTTTTTTTACATTTTTAAATGTTTCATTCATTTTTTTATTATATTATAAATTACATTATTATTGTTTGTGACTGTAATGCATTTTTTTCTTGTTTGTAAATGCATGAGTTTCCCCAATGGGGAATTAATATAAAGCTACTATATATTTTAATTTAAATGAAAATAATCTATAAAATACATTTTTCTAAAAAGCAGAAAAATGTGTAAGTTATATATTATTAAACAAAATATATGTAAAGATTTCTGAAGTTTTTTTATTTTCAGTAATAGCTGGAAATTGTAAAACTACAATGTAACGCTGAAAACTATGGATTTATTCATACTTTTAGTTGGAAAATGATTGCATGTGGTGCGAAACTTAACTGATTTGTTGTGATGAAGGCTAGTCATTCTCTCGCAAATATGGCAGAAATTAATCTGTGTTAGCTAAATCAGCAGAAATCAGATTCCAAATGCAAGGTTTTTGCTCATTAGCAAATGTAAAATATACCAATGCTGCAGTACTAGGCCTGTAGGTCAGGTGACACTTCTGTCAAAAGACCTAAAAAAAAAAAACCTCTCATTCTCGGGTCATTCTTATTGTTGAGCCCTGGAGATGATTGGACAATTGACAGCAGAAGTTTAGGGCTTGGTCTTACTTTATTTCTATCTTCCGCCACTTGTTTTCCAACAGAGAACCCAGGCCAGAACCTGAACAGAGTGTTTCAGGATGTTCCGAAGCGAAGAACCGGCTCGGAAGGCTCCACGCGGCCAGGTCTGTCTCACGCCTACCCTCTCGTGTTTCGGGTTTCTGCAGTGTCAGAACCGCTGTGTCTTGTATGTTTTGTTGTGCTGGTCTGTTTCTTCTCAATCTCTGGCCTGGAATCTGTTGCAAAACAAGTGAGTGAGACAGACAGGGCTGGAAGAGGTGTGACCTGAATTTAAAAAGAACTCGTTCGGACTGTCGGAAGACAGCTGTTTACAATAAATGCTACACCTCTGACTTCACAGATTAGTTTCAAACTGTGGAAAAAAACTCTGTGTGAGTGTTATCATGTCTAAACCAATGTAACTTTCCATCACGGAGGTCCTTGAGAAGTCTGTCCTGTTATTTCGTGGTCAGCTTGTGTGTGTGTGTGTGTGTGGCAGAATCCTTCAGGCACATCAACAGTGCCACCACATTACAACTGGTGGTTGAGTCTCCCCCAGGGTGGCGCTGTGGGTGGCTATCCACTCCTGTGTGTGTGTGTGTGTGAGAGAGAGAGAGAGAGGGCGAGAGAGCATTACTTCCACCTCACACACACGTCCAGCTGCTCTCCTCACACACCAGTGACTCTGACCTTGCCCTGCTGCCCACTGCTCGTCGGGCACTTTCCCTCTGCCACTTTTTCCCTCTCTCACTCTCTCCATATTTATTTTAATTGCACCGGCCCATCTAATGATATTTCCTCACAAGCTCTGTTGTTTCTCATGGATTTTATCCAAATCTTACCGTCTCTTTGTTGTGGAGGACAGGAAAAGGTTTCAATCCTTGCACAGGAACCGCAGCTTTAGCCATGGGCAGCACAGCTGCTGATACACACAATATTATAGACAAGCTAATGGTTTTTTTAGTTTTGTGCCTTTGAGTTTGGTTGCAGGATTGCAATTCCAGAAAATAAAAAAAATTCCAGGCTTATTTTAGCGTATGGGATAGTTTGTTGTTTAGAATAAGCTTTTGTTTGCTTCTGTTTGAACTCTTGCTTTGTCAAGCAGAAATAGCAACATTTTAAAGATTGTATATTTCAAGACAAAACAGAACTATGTTTTTACACACGAGGTGTCACTCACTGCTACATGTCCTTCTCGTTTCTTCACAGGTAACATCACCACACGGATCCGCACGCCTGAGACCGGCTCCGATGAAGCCATCAAGTCCATCTTGGAGCAGGCAAAGAGAGAGTTGCAAGTGCAGAAAGCAGGTGAGTCAATTTTCTGTCATCAGGAGATCAAGGAAAGATCAAGGCATTCACATGTGTTTTCCACTTCGGCACAATCAGTTAGGTCACTTCCTGTAGGATAGTTAGGTCACTGTTGCCACCTGAATACGATCATTCTTGCATTCATTTTTTTCTAATTGAGTCTACAAGTTTTCTGTTGTAGTATTGATTGTGGCGTCCTCATACTAACATAGTACACTACTGTTCAAAGGTTTTTTGAAAGAAATTATTTAATTCAGCAAGGATGCATTAAATTGATCAAAAGTGACAGTAAAAACATTGATATTCCAAATAAATGCTGTTCTTTTCAACTTTCTGTTCAACAAAGAATCCTGAAAAAATTGAGTGTGAGGATTGTGTGAAAAGACTGGAGCAATGGCTTCTGAAATTCAGCTTTCCCATCACAGGATTAAATTACATTTTGATATATGTTAAAGCAGAAACACTTATTTTAAATTGTAATAATATTTCACAATATTATTGTTCTTACTATAGTTTTGATCAAGTAAATGTAGCCTTAGTGAGCATAAGTTACTGACTTCAAAAACATAAAAAAACGTATTAACCCCAAACTTTTGAATAATAGTGTATGCTGGCTAAAACTGTAATTGCAATGCAGATTTTTGAACAAGCACTGTCTAAAACAAGTGATTATATCAGTCAATAACATACTGAGTCGTATCCCCCCTGTTTTTGAGTGTTTAAATTCCCTCCTTTACCTTTTCCTGTCCAAGCTTGTGTAACGGAATTAAACTAACTGTCTCTTCCCCACCTGCCACTGCAGACGGTGTGGGGGAGAGGCAACGGCGATCAGGTTACCACAGAGGGTCGGGCAGCTATTTCCAAATATATGCACACAGTCTAAGACTTGGTGAGGTTTTGTGCTGTCTGTTGAAAGTTTCCCCCCAAGATTTCCCCCCATGCCAAGAGCGCTACTGCTTCCAATGAACTTCTCACTGTCATGATTTAGTCTGAGCCATGGAGATTTATGACCGATGTATGTTTTATATATTTAAAAAATAAAAACAAAAAAAAAAACTATGTACACATGTTGAGAAATCTTTTACGGTCTAACTCACAGAAAACAGACGTCTTTGTTTAACTTTATTATTTGAAACTATAATATATAATATTGATAAATTATATGTCACATTAAACTCCAAATTTATTCTGAAATATCATTGGGTAGCATAGGGCAGCAATCTCTTATTGGCACCTTTTAAAGGGATGGTTCACCCAAAACAAAAATTCTGTCATAATTTACTCACCCTCATGTTTTTGCAAACCTATATGACATTCATTCTTCTCTGGAACACAAAACACAAAAGAAGATGTTTTGGAGAATGTTCGCGCTGCTCAATTCCATACTTAAGAAGTATGTGATTAGGGGCTTTCAAGCTCCCAAAATGACGAAAAACTCCACAAGAGGATCATAACAGTACTCTTTACAACAAATTTGTGCAAAAAAACAAATATTTAGTAAATTTGTAACAGCTTGTGGTCACTCTATCTTTTTATTGTTATAACATTGTGTTCCACTGAAGAAAGTTTGGAAAGGGTTTGCAAAACATGAGGATGAGAAAATAATGCCAGAATTTGTATTTTTCTCTTTTATGAGTGATAATATGGTGATTTATAGATAAAACAGATTGTGACCACTTACATGTTCTCCTCTGTTCCTGCAGTTGAGAGTTCTCAGCCTCCGTCCTCCTCCAGCAGCTCCGACGAGAACATTCGTTCCATCCTTGAGCAGGCTCGGAGGGAGATGGAGGCCCAGCAGGTGGCTCTGGAGCCTGTACTGAAGGCCAACTCTATGGCCCCGACCGATCTCTCGCTCCTGGGCTCCCCGCTCTCCACCCTCCCCTACACCCCTATTGCTCAGTCTCTGAAGAAGCCCTCCACCTCTCCTCTCTTGGACTTCCACAGTGGGGTGAAGAAGGAGATGGGTGAGGTGGCCGTCTCAGATGTGGGGGTGGACGGTGTTCCCAAGCTCGGACGTCTCTCTGAGAGTGGAGGAGGTTTAGGTGGGGGTTCTTGGAGGGAGCACTGGTGGAGCACAGGTCTCTCTGAGCGTCGTGGAACTGGGCAGCCCTCTGTTAGTGAAGATGCACACAGCCAAGAGGATAGCAAGGAGGTATAGTGCATTATTAATAACTTTTTGATGCCACACATCCCCATATACCCACAGTATTACCCCTTAAATAATCCCCACAAGTGTATATCCCTTACAATTGACTCTCTTTCTAAATATAACTCTAGAATTGTCTAAATGTATAAATATTTACAGTTTATTAATGTATTGATGACTTTAATAAGTGTTACTTTTATAATTATTTATATGCTGTTGTGGTATTTATTAATCATTTTATTTTTATATTTTTATTTTTCATTTTAAATTTAGTATTTTGTTATGTGCTTTTTTCATTTTGATTAGTTTTTTTTAAATATTAATTAAATATTAAACAATAAACGGTAATAAAATATTTCTATTAAGCTTTAATTTATTTCAAGTTTTAATTTTAGTAATTCTCCTGCAACTTCAACTTATTTTATTTTAGTTCGTTGCCAAGGCAATTTTTGTGTTTCATGTAATATTTATATTTTAATCATTTTTACATTTTACAATTACAATTAATGAAAAATATTTTAATAGATTTAGTTAACAATACTGTTAATAAGTTGACACTATATATTTTATCTATGCATCACATGCAGATCAGAAGATAAGCGTAAAAACTATGGCAACAGAATAAAAAAATTCTGATTCATCATCACCAGTCTTTAGACAGAAGAATGAATCTGTAATAATGCTGAATTTAGTATATTTAATTTATTTATTTATTTTTACACTATTTTTCTGCGGACCCCTAGCACACCCTTGGCACCCTTTGACACCCTGCAAAAGCCTCCATCCTAGCAACTGCACAGCAGTATGCTAGCAACCACCCTAACATCTATATTGCATACAAAGAATACCATTTCATTCATAAGTGCTATGTTTACTTTACATAATTCCAGTCAGAATATTCTCACCCTTGCATACTAGAATAGCCCACTTCCTCCTTCTTAAGCCACACGCAGTTTCCTCATATGGCTAGCCCCAAATTTTACTCTTTGTCCCCTTTTACCAGAAGCTTCCTCGGCTGGGCAGCACTGCGCCCGTGGCTCCTGCTTCCTCTCTGGATTACTGGAAAGACTGGCCAAGCTCAGAGTCCCCATACTCCCAGAGCTCAGAGCTGAGTCTGCAGATGCCCAGCGGCAGCGAGACCCCTCAGAGCAGTCCACTGCCTTCCTCCTCGCCTTTACTGACCCTCCCCAAAGTCGCCAAACCTGTGGTGCCCCCGCTTACACCTGAGCAGTACGAGTACTACATGTACCAGGAAGTGGACACTGTCGATCTCACACAGCAGGTCAAAGACAAACTAGCCAAGAATGGCATCTGCCAGCGAATCTTTGGTGAGAAGGTCAGTGCTTTTCACATCAGATACGCTTCCACCAATTGCCCACTAAGAAACTATTTGAGCTCTTGTGTGTCGGTTTCATTTTTATACTCCATGCAAATTTATGAGTTTGTAATACCAGCTGCATCTTTCTTCTTATTGCATCATGAAATTTCTTCGTATTTGTTTCAGGGCTGTTTTTCTCTGAATCTGATGTACCATATCTCCTGTGTGTGTGTGTGTTTTGTGTGCGTGCCTGTGTGTGTTTGTGTGGTTTGCAGGTGCTAGGCCTCTCTCAGGGGAGCGTGAGCGACATGCTCTCTCGGCCAAAGCACTGGAGCAAGCTCACACAGAAAGGGAGAGAGCCGTTTATACGCATGCAGTTATGGCTGAACGGAGAGCTGGGCCAGGCCCTGCTGCCAATGCCTGGACAGACACAAGGTAACACCCCATCACTGTTTACCATCACACACTCAAATGTAGATGTCACTGAGTTTCTTCTATACAGAGAAAAATGCATAGTGCCTCAAGACGGATGTGAAAGAGCTTCTCGTTTCTAATGTGGCTTTGGTTTCTCAGTTTCACTCCTCACATCCTGAGCTGCCATCAAAGCCACCATTCATTCGGCTTTCTTATCTCTTGGCATGGGCGTTCGAGAAAGCAAAACTCTCCCTCCTATCTCTTTTTAACCAATCACATCCGCTTCTCCTCGCCCAAATTTTGATTATTCTCAAATATCTAACACTGAAAATATCACAAGAAAAAAGCAAGCTGTCTGGTCTCAAATGTTGAGAACGCTCATTTTTTGATGATCCAGTCAATTCTGGATAGAGAATCTTGTTTCATTCTGAAAGGTTTCATTTTGACTTTAATGGATGACTAATAATATATGTCTGATTAATAAAACGCACTCTGAGATGCAGTTCAAGAAGAAAAACAAAATTTCCTGAAAATGCTAATGGCAGCATTCCGTTGATAGTTTGACTGATACTGGTTTTAGCCTGGCTTGAATAAATAACCGAGGGCAAACCAAATCTTAGTGTAGTTCAGCCATGTGTTCCTCGCTCAGCCTTACCGGTGGGAGAATTGAAATTACTCATGACTAAATGGATACAGGATCATACTGTTGACCCACTTTTAATCTGCAATCGTTATGCTAGACCAACAGCATTCTGGTGATCGATCTCAGATGTTTATTATAACGCTATGTTATTATTAGCGGTCATACTTAGGGTTAGGGATTTAAACAAGCCCCTAAACCTAAGTAGCACACTTCGGTGTGTTGTTTATTCCGTATCCCTTGTACTATGGATGTGAATATCTCAAACTGTGAGTTATGGAAGTAAAAATCTAGTTATTATTTTGCAGTTCAAGGCCTTTTTAAACCCCGTTATGTGTTTATTAGCAGTCATCAATTTTTATATTTCCATTGACCTGGATTTTAAGGAAAGGCATTGGGGGGTTGGGTTAAATCGGTGCAGTGTGGATGGGGAGGGGGTTTGTCTCACAGGGGCCATCCAGAAAAGGCCCCCTGGGCTCTCTCAAGGGCCTCCTTGAGCTGTTGTAATCAATTAGCCCATCAGCGCCAGGATATATGATAATTACCCGCCTCTCCTCCTCTGTGACTGGCTGCCGAGTGCACCATCATGCTCCAGTGGCTGATTAATATGCAAATAATCAGCCGATGGAATGATAAATGGGAGTCAAGCTGTGCGTGTGAGTGCGCGGCCGATTATGATGAATAGCACTTGCTTGCTGTCCTACTTAAAGAAGCCTTTCTCTGTCTTTTTTACCACAAATTAAGCCAAGTAATATATACATTAGTTCAGCTGGAGATGCAATAGGCAGGGATGAAAAGGAATAGGAAATGGTCAACTTTGGAAACGAGGCTGTTAGCTTAAACAGAAATGTAAATGCCACACCATTTTCTTATTTAATGCAAACTATGAAGAATTTAAATGAACTTTGATATCACGATGGATTTTAAACACACACCGAGACAAAAGTCAAAGATTATTGTAATTTTGAAAACAAATTATTTTATTTTATTTAGTTTTTTGTTTTTAGTTATATTATATAGTAACATTATAATTATAACTGAATTATAACATTTAATGTATCCGTTTTAAATAAAAGTATTATTTCTTTTAAAAAATGTACTGACCCAAATTTTTTAACCATAGTGTATATTATATTATATTATATTATATTATATTATATTATATTATATTATATTATATTATATTAAATAAGCTCTGTTTTTTTTTCTTTTAATTTTGCTTTTTTTTTACTTCTTATTTTGTCTTTAATTTTTTTATTAATCATATTAACCTTGGTATAAGGATATATGTTTACACACACATTCATGTGGTGATGTGCCAGTGTGGGGCGAAAGTGTGTTTAAATGAACTGGCAAGGCTTGACCGATTTGGTAGATAATCTGAACAGCAGGCACCATAATGGCCCGAGCTTTAGACGTCTGTAATGGGTTTCTTTCTTCCAGCTGCCCTGTTCTGTGCCTCACAGCTTTCAGCACGGAGCACTTAGCACTGAGCTAATGCACCTCAGCGAAAAAAAAAAAAGAGGAAAAAAACTGCAAATGGTGGCAGAGCACAGGAAAGAGTCCAGTGTGGATTTAAAACAGGACGTTTTTGATGACTTTTGATGATTTAGGTCAACTGATTGGTATATGCTTATTTAAAGACAGAAGGGAGTCTGTTATTGCTTAAAAAACAAAATGTAATGTAACTTGTCATCATTTACTCACCCTCATGTTGATCCAAACCAGTATGACTGACTTTCTTTTGTCTCCACATTCACTGTAACTGCACCGAAAATCATTATATTCTTCGTTTTGGAATTTGGAATGACATTACGCTGAGTAAAAAATAATTTTTGGGTGAACGGTCTCTTTCACATAAACCATGTAGGAAAAAAAGGAACATAATAAAGGTTGAAAAAAAGACTAAAAGCCTACATAGATCAATGTTATAACACCACACAAGGTTCTTCCTGTTCGCTGTCTGTTGTCCTCTAGCAAGTGTCCTGTATATTGCCTGTCCTTACTGACCCTCATTAGGACGACACTCTCAAACCAGGCTAAAACAAGCTCTCCTCCAGGGTGTGTGTGTGTGTGTGTATATGTGTATGCATAGGTAGGTGTGTGAGTGTGTGTGAGTTGAAGAGCACTCCATGACCCCTCATCAGTCTCTGCAGATCCTCTCCCCTGAATGTCAGTCCGTCCTTGTGATCATCCAATCAGAACCCAGATAAGATTTGACTGTGCTGTAGTTTGAGCTGAGAATGCCTCAATCAGATGTTTTCGGACCCATTCAGTTTAAACCTGTTGTGCACGTATGAGACGCAATCCCATCGTGCTTCAAGATTAGGGCCAGAAAGCCTTGTTTTTGAAAGAATTCTCACCAAGGCTGCATTTATTTGGTCAAAAATACAGTAAAAACAGTAATATTGTGAAATGTTATTACAATTTAAAATAACTTTTTTTAAATGTTATTTATTTCTGCGATGGCAAAGCTGAATTACAAAATTTACATTACAGATTCCTTTACTGTCACTTTTGATCAATTGAATGTGTCCTTGTTGAATAAAGTATTCATTTCTTTAAAATCCTCCTCCTTTATCATTAGACCATGCTGTAGTTTGAGGTTTGAGAATGTCTTGATCGGATGTTTTCGGACCTGGTCGGTTTAAATTTGTGTGTATGAGATTCAATCCCATCATGCATCAAAATTAGGGCTGGACAGATGTAGGCTTTCACGTTTGTGCTGCTTATTTCAGCTCTGTGTGTGTGTGTGCGTGCTCGGCCACACACGTAGCTGCATTAACCAGCTGTGTGTCCAGATGTGGCCGCCCCTCCCGTCCTCTTTATCACACGCATACGCACTGGTTACTTGCAGCATGTCACAGGAACATCCTGTCATTCCCGCTCATGTCCCTAAAACACCTCCCTCCTACCTCCCTCGCTCTCCTCCCACACACGCACACACACAGACCGTGCCGCCAGTCAAACTGTCACCAGGCTGTGCGTGGTCTTGCTGCAGATCTGATATGACTGCCTGCTCCCCGCCTTGAGCACCCTGCTCTCTGTTTGCCGTGTCCCCAAGCTCGGCATGCAGCTAATCCAAACTGACGCTTCCTCTCGATGCTCTCTTCACCACCAGCACTGCACTGCACTGCCACAAGCCAACGAATCAGAGCATCGAGTTGAAATAGAGGGGCAGAGGAAGATGGAAAATGAAAGGGAAGAGTATCAGAAAGAGTGTTGGGTACTCAATGTCAGCGTATTAAAGAAATAATTCACTCAAAATGAAAATTCGGTCATTATTTAGTTGCTCTGATGTCACTGCAAACACAAATGACTTTGTATTTTCTTTTAAACACAAAAATAAAACACACATTCTTTGTTTGTGGATGAGACCAGAATTTAAGCTTACATTTCCAGATTATTTTTTCTTCTTTTTAAAAGATTTTTCATGGTTGTTTTTATCTGATTGCACATTTATATATAAAATATAAAAATGTAAGTATTACAATGTAAACACTTTAACTAAAAAAACAAGTATTTAACATTTTAAATATAAAAATGAATATTATAATTTATATTATGATATTATAATTATTATATATAATATTATAATTTAATTTAGTTTTTTTTTTTTTTTTTTTCCTGTGATTTATTCCTTTTACTTCTGAAATCAATATGCTGATTTGGTGCTCAAAAACCATTAATTATTGCTATCAATTATTATCAAAACACTTTTGCTGCTTGATATTTTTGTGGAAACAAAATAGTGTCCTCAGTGTTCTTTGATGAAAATTTTTTTTTATTTCAAATAGAAATTTAGTAACATTATTAATGTCTTTATTGTCACTTTTGATCAGTTTAGTGCACCCTTGCTGAATAAAAGTCTTAATTAAAAAATAAGAAATTGTACTCCTTTAAACAACTGTAATTTCAGCCTTGAAGCTTGGAGAGTCTTTCAAAAAAATAAAATAAAATCTGTTTCATAGAAGACTGTCATACAGGTTTGGAACAACATGAAGGGTGAGTAAATGATGACACGATTTTTATTTTTGGGTGAACTATAACTTTAAACCCAGAAATAAGCGTTATTGAAGGAGCTACCTTGGTATAGACCTTGCTTGTCTCTCTTACTGGTTAATTTAATTATCTTATTATGGTTCAAGAGAAGCTGTGACTTGGCATAACATGATGCATCTGTCACTGTCCATCACTTCCTGTTGCTGAGCAGGAAGACCTTGGTTAGGGTTAAGGTTTCATTGGCTGCTCGCTCCTTATTTAGATCGATCTTTATTCAGGCCTTCTGTCGATAAGTAATGCCCGGCCAACGGGACGAGGTCACGTGCTGCGTTGGCACTACATTTTAATTCTGTTCCTCTCGTTTCCATAGAGATTACTCCGAAGACCTCAGCCAGCTGCAGTCCTGCCCCAGAATCCCCTCTGAGTTCGGCTGAGGAGTCGGTTAAAAGCCAGCAGGAGGAGCAGATGTGCCAAGCGTCCATCCAGGAGCCCAGCGAAACTTCCGAGTCCCAGCCCGGCACGCCTCTAACGTTACCTCTGCCGGGAAACGCGGGTCTCAGCATACAAGAGATGGTAGCAATGTCACCCGAGTTGGACACCTACGCCATCACTAAGAAAGTGAAAGAAGTTCTAACAGACAACAACCTTGGTGAGTGTCTTAAGAAAGCAGTGGTTGCCAATGTACCTCAGTGAACAAAATATAGACTTGCTGTAATACCATACCCATGATTTCTAAAACTGATGAGCTACCATTCTGAAAAAGTAGTTACCTACAGTACATTATAGAAATGGTCATGATTGACTAGTGGAGAATTCTACAGTTTTTACTATTATTTTCGGTATATTTTTGATGCTATGTTTTGTTAATTTGATTTGTGGAAACTCTAAATGAACTGATTTACTGAATGAATCAGGCTTCTGAATGCTACCTCTTATTATTCCATCAATTTTACTCATTATTAGAGACAATACATGGTGTATTTTGTCCTAGAGAGGCGATGCATATAATAATGTCTATCCACATGAGAGGACAGCTGGAGGACAGGTTGGCCCTGCTTTAGCACTAAATGGCCGTCCACTACGACTGTCTCAATGTCCCTGCCATAATTAATGAGAGGTTGAACAAGAGTGTCACACTGGACACTACTTTCTCCTTCACAGTTTGTTTTAACTCGTACCAACTGTTGTCCTCATGCTCAAAAGAGAATTGGCCAAAAACACCAGTGCTTTGTCTTTGTGAACTTTGTGTTCACACTTTCTTCTTTTAAAGTCATGTGATCACACACAATATAACAAAGGAGTATACGGATATATCGCACAGATGATACCTCAGCGTGATATTGTGACAGTCTCTTTTATCTTGCAGATTCTCATTTCCCGACGTGATTTTTGTCTCGGGAGCAACAGAGATTAGTTGTGCTCTGTAGTGGTATTGACCTGTATAGAGTGCAGAATGTAAAGACAGCTGTGTTGATACGAGTCTGTGGGGAGAGAGAGAAATAATCTTCTGGGATCGCAGGCTTTTGTTTTACTCTGGGGAACATTTCCTTTTTGAACATAGACGGATCTCAGTTATTGTCAAGAGGATTCAGGTGCCTTTTATTTCGAGTGAAAAAAAAAAAAACATTGAAAGCTTAAGCGGCCGTTGAAAACTGTTTGAAAGCACCTTGTCTTAAAGGTGGAGGTTAAAAGCGAAATCAGCAGAGCTTGTTTGATCAAACTTTGATGTCATGGCACAATAAAAACATGTTCTCACAAACTCTGTTTTTTTATATAATAATATTGGCCCAAAATAAATGAAATGTGTATACAGTGGCCTCAAAACAGGTATAACAAAATATCAAACCAAGTGGAATTTTGGCAACATGCTCATATGAAGGTTTCTTGATGAATGCAATTGTTTGTGAACACAAATTAAAAGCGCCTTTAAGGTGGAGCAAATCATCAGGATTTGTTTGATCAAACTTGATGCCACAATACAGTAAAAGAATGTTCCTAAATTTTAATTATTTATTAATAATAGTAATAATAATGTTGGCCCAAAATAAATAAAAGCTATCTAACATGTCCTGCATTGCATGCTAAAATATGTAAAGTGTTTTTTTTCAATATAGCACAAAATACTTCAAGTAAAATGTTTCACAATAATAAGTTTGTTATATAGTTTAATATTAAGACAAGTATTTGGACAATTTCAGGTTGTCCAACGTTGAGTCATATATGAAGGTTTCTTGATAAATATGATTGGTTTGCTCTACAGGCCAGCGTCTGTTTGGCGAGAGCATCTTGGGTTTGACGCAGGGCTCCGTGTCTGATCTGCTGGCCCGGCCCAAGCCCTGGCACAAGCTCAGCCTGAAGGGGCGGGAGCCGTTCGTACGCATGCAGCTGTGGCTGAACGACCCGCGGAACGTGGAGAAGCTTATGGACATGAAGCGGATGGAAAAGAAAGGTAATCTCCCTCCTCTAAAGGCATCTGCCGCTGTCTGGCCGCACACCAACAAACACCTGTTTGCAATTGTCTGTGTTGTTTCAGAATGTTTTTATTTCAGTGTTTATTAAAGTGCTTCACAGTTTGTTCAGTGTCGGCTTAGTTGGCAGGTCTTTTCAGGACAGTTAAAAGACGGCTGTCTGGTGTGGAATTTGATTTTTTTTTTTTTTCACTTGACGATGGAGCTGTGTTGCAGCAGTTTGCCTGAACCATAAGGCTCATTTGGGTTATGTTTCCAGTTTCCTTTCGATCTCTTTTTTCACTAACGAAGTGCTGATGCTCAATCTGGGCCGGTTTCATGTAAAGAAAAAGCAATTTAGGGACGGATTTATTGGTTTTAGCCACTTTAAACCTGCTAGTTTCAAACCAGGAACTGCTAACATCAGTAGCCAGTGTGAAGGATAATGTCCTCAACACATTTTGTTTTCAAAAGCTCAATCCAGCCACATTCACACAAAACTAGATTTTTGTTATTCTGCAAAACTATTTCAGCTACTGTAAAATCTTACATAATGTGGGTTTGTGTGATTTTTCCTCCAAATGTTATATGAAAAATGATTGAGGTATTATATTCAAATTGCTCCTGCCAGTTGCATCAGCTTTTTGTGTCATAAAGGCACTAAATTATACTTTGGTCTCGGTAGGATTTATTAATATTTTTGAAAGAAGTCTCTAATGTTCAAGGCTGCATTTATTTGATAAAAAATGCAGTAAGGTACAGTAATATTGTAAAATATTATAATTTAAAATAACTGTTTTCTATTTTACTATATTTTACATTTTGATAGCAAAGCTGAATTTCAGCGTCATTACTCCAGTCTTCAGCGTCACATGATCCTTCAGAAAACAATCCAATATACATAATTACTTCTCAATAAACATTTCTCATTAGTATCAAGGTTGAAAACAGTTGTGCTGCTTAATTTTTTTTTTTTTCAGGATAAGATTTTTCAGGATTTTTTTTTACATAAAGTTCAAACGTACAAAAAAATTCTAAAAATAATTTTGCGTTTTAAAATAAAAATCTTAATGAACCCAAAAACTTTACATTTTTTATAAACATTATGCAATCTTTATAAGCAATATAAATGTCTTTACTGTCACTTCCGATCCATGAATGCATCCTTGCTGAATAAAAATAATAATTTGAATGTAAGTGTAAATAAATTTACATGTTTACATTTTCAAAGCTACAAGTAAAATTTGTAAACAAAGACTGTTCCAGTAACAGATAAAAGCCCAACATTTGTGTATTTTCATGCACAGCCATCGCAGATCATCAGTACCTTGGCCATGTGTCCATATTTACATGCAGCACCTGCTAATTATCGGCAACTGTGCGATTGTGTTTATCCAGTATTGATTCCAGTCGGCACAGGAGTTGCAGAAAACAATCTTTAAGCTGCCTCTCGTCAGCGTGCCTCTCTTTAATGTGAAGAGATGCGGTGGATGCCGGAGATAAGGCGGTCAGGCGGAGGGAGGCCTGATGGGCTGTTTGATTGCTCTTTTTTTCCCCTCTTTAATAGCCCAGATGTGTCCTCTGGCTGCAGAATAGGCCGCACATGCTCTGTGAGGCCGCTCCGCTGTCTGGATTGATGAGGGTAGGAGATGTCATTTCTGTGATCAGCTGTGACAGGCTGACGACTCTGTGGGGCTGGCTTACTTAAAGTCCACTGCACCCAGCGCCGGGCCTGTACGCCTGCGAGCTTGCAGCAGGCCAAGTGAACATTCCTGGAGTCATTAGGCCTGTTTAACACTCCTGTCGGGCTAAAAGTGACATTACTGGTGCTCCTTGGGTGACGATGACGATGATTGTTTTGTTATGAGTCAGGCTTTGTGGTTTGTGTGCGTGGAGCGGGCAAAACTGGGGGGGACCTCATCATTAGAGTGAAACTGGCTCCACCATTTACCCCTAAAGCTCACTGTGCACTTGCCAGGGACAGAAAGCAACAGCTTTGCTGTCGTGTTCCCTCTCTCTGTTTTCGTCTCTCTCCACCTCGCTGTCTTTTGCTCTAGCTTTTCAGAAAAGAGTATGAATTTGACCTCGACGCTGGCTAGAGGCACGAAGCAAATTAGCCTTGCTTGGCCCTTGTTCTGAGAGTTTTGGCCACCAGTGGAATCTTTTATCATTGCTGTTACCGAAGGCTCCTCTTCGACAGACACTGAAACGCAGTGGAAATCACAAATTTCATACACAGCTTTTTTAATCAGAAAAGGATATTAATGTGCTTTCTCTATGTTTGTGTTCATATAAGAAAAAATAGAAAGACATTATACTGATTGCTCAGTGTTATTATTACTGGATTTTTTCATGAAACTGTAAATTGTTCGAAGGAGAAGAAATTCTTGGTGTTTGGAGAATATTTGGGCCTAGTTGTGCTAGGACTTCAGATTTGCACTTCTCTTCCAATATTTGTACTTTCACTAATACTTTTATTTGTAGTATTGTGAAATATTATTGCAATTTAAAATAACTCTTTTCTGTTTTAATGTAAATACATTTAATGTATTTTAAATGCAAAGCTGAATTTTCAGCAGCCATTACTTCAGTTTTCACTATCATATGATCCTTCGGAAATCATAATATGCTCATTTAGTGCTCAAGAAACATTATTACAGTATTATTATCAATGTTAAAAAATATATTTCTTGACATTTGTTTCTTACAAAAAATAATTGTTTCTGATTATCAATAGTACAATATCTGGAATTTTAACAAATTTCTGACAGCTATAAACTTAACATGTTTATAAGAAAATTATGACATGATGCAAAACAATACTGCCTTGTGTGTCATTTCCATTTTCATTGACACTCACTAGTACAAAATGTCATCTTATGTTATGAAGATTATTTATTTAAATTAACATAATTTGCTAAACAGCAGTTCTCAAAACATATAAACCGACATAAAATATATATGTACAACAAATGCAAAAACTTGGAAAGCTTTCAAATCATCAGGTTATCTTTATAGTTTAGCCCTGATCAATTTCCCTTATATTGGATGATTTAATAATTATTTTAAAATTAATTTTTGTAACGCTGATGTATGAGTCAAACTTGCAAAGAGCTCAAGATGCAATAATAATATTTGTAATCAAAGACTGCCCCCTACTGACTAGAGAAAAATACAGCAACCATGCATTTTATTTACTGTAATTTAATCTACAGCATCTAACACATGCTGTTCAGTAGGAAGGTAACCACCGTAGACACTGAGGGTGTTCAATATTAAAAGTATTGGCCAATAAATATGGGCCAATACTTTTATTTGCTGTTCAGTGAATCATGTGAAACATATTTCCCAGAACACATCTGCTTATTTCTATGTATGTTCTCTGATTGTATTTACAGCTGTTCTCCATATGTGTTTTCCAGCCTACATGAAGAGGCGCCACAGCTCCATCGGTGAGAGTCATTCTCTGGAGAGTGGTCTATCAGGAAGTGACCTCACTCAGAGCGCCAGCCCCCAAAACCTCTCCCAGCAGCAGCAGCAGCAGCCGCAGCAGCAGCAGCCCCATCTAAAGAAACCCCGTGTGGTGCTGGCTCCAGAAGAGAAGGAAGCTCTGAAGAGAGCCTACCAGCAGAAGCCTTACCCCTCCCCTAAAACCATCGAGGAGTTAGCGAGCCAGCTCAACCTCAAAACCAGCACGGTCATCAACTGGTTCCACAACTACAGGTACTGAGGCGCTTTAACCCTTAAAGGGGTTGTTAACTTAATATTTAAAAATTGTATCATGTTCTCTGTGGTCCACTAATAATGTTAGTAAGATTTTTACATCAAAAAACATCATTTAGAAATATAGGCTATTTTATGTGTAAACATGTACTGTGCTGATGATGAAATTAGGCTCTGGCACTGTACCCATACCCTAACGTACGTGTTAGCATCCACCTGCTTGTGTTCATTTTCTCACAAGTCTTGTTCGTTGTTCCCACAGATCCCGTATCCGACGAGAGCTCTTTATAGAAGAGATCCAGGCGGCGGCCAGCGAAGGTGGGTCCCCCTCGGCGCGGCCCGGGAAGTCTGGGGGCGAAGGAGACAACAGCTGCGACGGCACCGAGTCTGACAGCACCGCGGAGGGCCGACCGAGTGGCTCCGAGGAGCGCAAGGGCCTCCTGGAGAGCCCCAACCGCAGCCAAAGAGACGAAGAGGGCGAGGCTGAGTTACCCAGTGCCTCGGGCACCAGCAGGCCACGAGGAGGCATCATAGACAGCCTCTTCGGCATCCAGTGTATACCGCCACTGCCACAGCGACCCCCTGCCGAAACCCAAAGGACAGCAGTCTGCGCAAGAAGAAAGCAGCCAACCTCAACAACATCATCCACAGGCTGGAGAAAGCGGCGAACCGCGACGAGCCTCACGAATGGGAGTTCTGAGGCGCCGCCATGTTGTTGTTTTATTCTCACTTTGTCCCTCACTGAGCTAACCCGGCCAAGCCTGGTGCACACACAACACCGGTTTACCCAAGGGTTTTCGATTCGCTGTTTAGAAGTGGGCTATCAGAGACAAGAACAAGAAAAGGAAACAAGTTTTTAGTCTGTTTATTTAGTGAAGCACTTAACGGCCCTGCTGGCCACAGGGCTGTGACACCATTGGCTAATGGTGAAGACACAAAACTGAAAAGCACAGGAGAGGGAGCGTTCCCACGAAATATTCTCAAGAATATTGCCAGTCACAAAAAAAACAACAACAACAAATACACACTATGAAATTCACAGTGTCTCTGTTTCTAATAGAGACGTTCTTACCAACAAGCTGAATAACTGTTACAATAATTTATCAGTTCTCAAGACTCTTGGGAGTTTCCTCTTTTGTATCACGTACGCTTCGGCCGTCAGCAGAGACTAGTTCGAACCGGTTTCAAATCAAAAGTCCAGCATTTAAAAGCAAGTGTTGGCTGAAGGAACACGGGTGCACCGTCCCACCTGCCTCTCCCTCCCTACCCCAGAGGAGGCCATCCAATGGCTATGCAACTCTAGTACGCAATGGAAACAGTGTAATGGAACCCGCATTATTTTCACAGTTCAGAAGCTTCTCCGATGTGAGAAGAAAATCCTTTTTATAGCAATTTAGTTGCCACCGAGAGATTGCACAGTCAGTTGACTCTAAACAGCACTCCTTTTGATTTTACACGCCAACGGCCTAAAAGAGAAAAACAAAATCACGTGAATGAAAAATAATCCTCGTAAATAAGAATCCACGATCACGCAAAAATTCATACTGTAGTTGTAAGGTCGACACAAAAGGGAGACGGGAGTAATTTCGTAACTCAATAGCCAAGTGTCAATTTTTATCGTTATTTAGGTCTCTTGTAAGGGTAGCGCTCGTTTATTTTTTTCCATAGCTTTAATCGCCTCCGCGACTTGTGTTTTGAAGCCCGTGGAGGTCTTGTTTAATAATAAACGTCATTTTAGGCCAAAACAAAGACAGATAGTGAAGAAAAAAGGCTTTGTACAGTACTTTGAGTAAATATTCCTGACAAGATATTTTTAAAGAGAATGAACATGCCTGATTTTTATCCTCTTATAATAGAATCAGAGACCTCTAACCAAGTTGGGCAGTTTGGGCCCATAGAATTACAATTCTAATCCAATATCTATGGTGTTATAAATTCTAATTCTATGGTGTGGCCGTGGGCCACTGCACTGTATGGGCTGGTCCTCAGCACCAGGGTACCGGACGCGGGGGGGAATCCACCTAACCGCTCGCTCTCGTGCAAACTCAAAACTTCAGGTTTTTCACCAGCTTCTCCATTCACTATTCACCCAACCGTAAACGAGCTTTTCGTGGCGTCTGCAACATTACAGAGTATGTTCACGGCACGCATCTGTCCTCCGAAACGACTGGAAAAACACCTTGCGAAATGGACTTGTTTCGTTTTTTCTTCATACTGTATATGACGGAGGACTTTTCATCCACATTTCTTGTTAAACACACATTTAAAAAAAAAAAAAAAAAGAGGAAAATATGTAGATTGTGAATGAAAAGCTCTTTTAACGTTAGCAGCCTGAGGTGAATCTCTACGCAGCAAGGACTCGGCACTTCTGTAGAAACGTTCTTTCTCTCCTGAAACACCTTTCGAAACCTGCTCACCTTTCACCTCTGGCCCTTGTGTCATTGTATGCAGTTGATTTTGTGAACGAAAGCACAGATCGGTGGTACCACGCGCTCGTCTGTGTGCGAACCTTGAGTGTGTGTGTGTGTGTGTGTGTGTGTGTGTGTGTGATTGTTGACAAGAGCGATCTATATTTGTATATTACTACTACTACTCGCCACAGGCAGTGGAAGCAAACACCTCCTCACGTCCCTAAGCTATTTAGCAGTCCTGCAGCATATCACATAGTACATTTAAGTTCTTTTTATTTACACGCATAAACTAATGGTAGATATTTTTTTTTGTTTGTTGGTGTGGGTTTGCTTATTTATAGATGCTGTCTTTTACATATTGATGTCTTATATTGTTATACGTGTTCTTTTTTATAAATGGAAGGGACTATAAAAGGTCAGGTTACATATTTTTAGACTAATAGACTGCCGGCAGTATTGGATTACATTTAAATGATGTACTTTTGATACATGTCTATTGATTAATTCTGAAAATTATAATTTTTTTGATTTTTTTTTTCATATATTTTACTCTGTTAGTGAGCTGGATGAACAGTTACTACATTGACAAAGGAAGCAGAATTTATATGTATTGCATTAATGATTTTAATTAGTACGCATTTTAGATGTTTTAACAATTTTTAAAGATTACAATTCAAGATGAATTGTGTTTGGCTGTATTCACTACAAAGGCAAACCGATTGATGCTCTTGAATAGGGTTTTCAGGTTATTAATTAACCTGCGAACTTTCTGATAATGTACGTTTATAAATCGCAATCAAGCTTAGTTGCTATAATGAGCCAGTGAACAACTGGTAGTTAACGTCACTGAACTTAGCTGTCGCTTTGAGCTGCACCTTGAGGAATTGGACTTTTTGTTTGTTTGTTTTTTTTTGCGTTAAAATATATGCCGATGAATCTTGAAGAACAAACTCGGCTTAAAACTACCTTTGGCCTTTTTTTTTTAATGTGTGCCAATGAATGATTCAAATCAAATTTGTCTAAAGATCTAACGAAAGCACAGAGAGATACTTCATGAACCAATTTTTCTATCGGAATATACGAAAATGTTGAAAGCCCGTGACTGTTTCTCGAACTTTCTCTCCACGTCTAACATTGGAGTGCCTTCACTGAAAAACGTTCGCTACTATAATCGCGTCGTCTTCATTCCAAATAAGTGATTGGAAATATCGCGTGTCAGATCATACCACATTTTAGCAATTTTCGCCAGCAAGTTTAATAATAAGGTCTCATCTAGTCTCAGGTCATAATATTCTGTCCTTTTAGGGTGTCTGTATTGTTTTATCAGAGAGAAAACAGCTGTCCCAGGATTTAGATTTGGTTACTCAATAAACCAAAGTTTTACAATGGCAATTTCGATCGATTTTCTTAATATTTATTTGTCCCAAATGTTGTTTTAATCATTTCTAGGCATTCATTAGATGATTTTATTTTAACAGTAAGATTCCCCCATGCTGGAGGAAGTATACAGATGGATTTGATGTGTGGAAACTCTTTTGTAGACTATACTGTAGTGTGGACCAAATTGTCAAAACAGACAAATTAACTAATGAAGACTCTTTTCTGATCATAAACGTGATTTCAATTGAACACAGACGAAGAAAAACGCATTTAGGAGCACATTGAAATCTGGTCTGTATCAAGGTAGCTTTTTTATGTCTGTCACGTACTCACTGACTGAAACGGTAACCGTACTGTTGATATCATGGCATGAAACACTTAAAAGAAAAACACTTAGAGTTTCCAGACGATTCTCAATGCAGATGTCCAGCACTTTTTCTCTGCTTTTTTGCAAATATTTTTCTATGGAAAGTATTGCAGATGACTAAACACATCAACATACGACTGCACAGACAGCACGTTTATATGATTTCGTAAAAAAAGACAAAAAAAGAAAAAAAGAAAAACAAAGCAACAAAAAAAGATCATCATTATTGATATTACATTGGTAGTCGCGAGTAGCATTAATGTAGATATTCGTCCGTAGCTTAGTTTGCTAGTGATTGTCATAATTGTTACCTTGTTTATTCCCTAACACTTACATCACTTCCTGAGACGGTATGTTCTTTCTTCACCTGAGACAGTATGTTCTGAACAGCCACAGTTTGTTTCGTTGTATCCCAGATGGAGATTTTCTCTCTTTTTTTTTTTTTTTTTTTTTTTTGTTTTTAAAGTTGTGTAATTGTGTTACATGTGAGGCGAGCACGACGATTATACATCTGTCTCAGCGAGAGCAACACAAGTTATCACGATTCATTTCGACCAACAATCCATGGAAACTGGATGTCTGGATCATGACATTCAGATCTCTTTCTCTCTCTGTTGTTGCTCCGTATGCTGTAATATGGGTAATATGAAGCCTTGTAATGAAATATGACAGGCAGCTCCCAAGTCAAGCTGGTATCCTATAGATTCTCCTTAGGTCTCTCAAAGCTCAGGTAGAACCTCGGTTTAGCACAGTCCTTTTGTCCATTAGTTTGTTGGTGACACTTTCCCTCTTACACCTGTTAATGACAGTTGTATGGTTTATTTTTCTGTGTCATGGTTTTGAACCACAAGATGGAGCTGAATTCTCCATTTTACCTGAATAAAGACTCTTCCACTTTGTTCTCTTGATATGCATTTAGTTCGGTTGGTTTTTCCTTTGTGTATCATCATGTAGTCTTGTACTCTGTTCCCAGCGCTGTTACAGTTCTAATCCAAAATGAAAAAAGCAATATCACTGTTTGAAATTCATTATTATTATTATTATTATAATTATTATTATTATTCCTCATTACCACCATAGGTGTATTAACTGAAGTAAATATCTTTTGTACAAACACATTACCACTGTACTCTGCATTTATTTGAGTATTTCTGATGTCAGGGATTTGGACCCATGTTCAAGAAGCACAAAGCATGTGCAAAAGAAGGTTTTGACTACAACAGTTATGCATGCATACATATATATATCTGTTATGGGGACATTTTAAGTGTCTAAATGAAACTACAACATACAAAAATGTACACATACTACTAGAAATACCACACTTCCACACTAACAGAAGACAGTTGCTGAAATATTTTGAATAATTTATTTTCTTTCCACAGTATACATATTCATTTGTGTATTTAAATAACCAGAAGGCACATTTAAATTGACTTATTGTGATTTCAGCAAATCTCCATATCCATTCGTGTTTCAGACTGAACCCACAGTTTGTGTTAGCAGTCTACATCCTTAACACTTAACAGCCAACCATGACTCCAGAACATTTCCACTTTAATTTACTTTCAAGTGACAGACATTTATTTTGTACACAATACTTATCAGTTATTCTAAAACTTAAATTAGGGGCTCAGGTCAAATGAAGCCAGACAAATAATATTAATAAACCAAGGCCGTTTTTTTTACCAAAGGCCTCTGTGCAAATAATGGCATCAGTGTTTACAAGCAGTTTAAATACATCATGCATCATACCAACATAAATCGTATTACTTTGAATAGTTTAACAGAAGAGGTAGAGCACACATTTATAGCGACAATGGCACCCATTATGACAAATAAACCATTCTCAGATGTTCCATTACCTTAAAAATTAAAACGTTAAGGATCAAATAGTCTGAATCAGTGTTTATATATATATATATATATATATATATATATATATATATATATATATGTGTGTGCGTCATAATACATAAACACACACACGTATATAATTGCATATATATTACATAAACCAAACATATATATTACTGCTGTCAAATTATTAATCGCATCCAAGATAAGTTTTTGTTTACATAATGTAAATACACGTTTAGATTTAAGAAAAAATAATATAAATAAAAAATATAAAATAAAAAAATATACAAATATATACATGCATGTTTGTGCATTTAAATATACACACTATATATACACACTATATAAACAAAAACTTATTTTGGTTGCAATTAAATGTTTACCACCACTGCTCTCTATATATATATATCAGATTTATACAGGATCTTTCAAATAGCATTTTTTTGTGAATATTTTCACACACACACACACACACTTTAAAGAAACATTTCCAAATTTAAACAACCCCTTTAAGAAAATCAGTTATAACTTTAAAGTGTATTTTGTATTTACTTTTTGGTAAGGATTTGTTGCAAAAAAAAAAAAAATTAAATACGACATATCAGTACCATATATTTGTGTGATTTGGCACATTCTTTTTCATCAAAACTAACTATAAACTGTTAAAATGTGAGATATGCTTCAAGTATCCCGTGTCTTCCTCACTTGCTAGACTTGAGGCTAAATAAGATCATCGCCGCCATCACCAGCATCATCCCTACAGCGACTTCCTTCAGCCTGCCCAGTTCCATATCCTCATACAGCTCCTCCTTTTTCCTGATGATCTCCTCTCTGCGCTGCCGGATCTCCTGCTCTCTCTTAAGTTGCTCTCCATAGTGTGACCTGATGAAGGTATCAAAGTCGGAGATGTTCTGCTGGGTGGCTCCAACAGAAGGGGAGTGTCGGGTCCCGGTCTGCTGTCCTGATGCTGGACTCTCTCTGCCGGCGGGTTTGCTGGTGTCCTGCAGGTCAGCTTGACTCAGGATCCCACGGTCGTATTTCCTCCTCAGAGCTTTATTACCCAGGACGCTGTAGGCCTCGCTGATCTGAGAGAACCTGAACGCGGCCTCCTCGCTCCCTGCGTTCTTGTCCGGGTGATATATGAAGGACTGTTTATAGTAAGCGGTCTTGATTTGTACGTGCGTGGCGGTCGGAGAAACTTCCAAAATATCATAATAAGCAGACTTTGATTTGTATAACGGACTGCCTTTTTCCTGTGTGCCACTATAAGCTCTGGTTAAAGACATAAACTTCCCTAAATAATCATTTGGAGGTCCATAAAGAGTCTTTTTATAGATGGCTCTCCTTAACTGGCGCTTAAAGTGAGTGCCAGTAGGACTGGACAGGAGAGGGAGTTTTCCATAAGTTCGCAAACACGAGCTCCTCCAGGAGGACACGTGAACTACAGATGCCTTAAACTTCGCTCCATGGCAGTCAGTCCATGTACTAACATTTCCAGAGTTGAGGTTTAACCGCACTTTCACGCTGTCTGTATCTCCACAAGCACGGGCAAAGAGCGTCTTCACAGCCCCGTCTGGAGACGCCAGAGCTGCCGGTCTTTTAGCTGCTTGGACACGGTCATTTCGAATCCCACAGAGCTGTGGTGAATTTATTAAATCTGCAACAGAAGTTGCCGTTGGAACCGGTTTACATTCTTTATCCAAAAGCGGTTTTAAAAGCTTGTAAGCCCCTCTCACCAACCGCAGCCTGACCTCCGCCATTGTGCAGGGATCAACTATAGAAAGCGTCATCGGTTTCAGAATCGACCAATCAGAATTGAGCTTCTTTGCAGGCTGAGTGAAATTAGACCAATGCCGTGCGAGAAGAATATTTCCAGGTAAGCGATTGGTAGGGCGTTCAGGTTGTTGTTTCATCATAATGGTTACATAATAGCCTGTGCAGAGACTGTTATATTAGGGTCATACCTACAAATCAGTTCCTACTGGAGTTTGAAATGTTTGAACCTATTTTTTGTTATTTATTTGTTTATTTTATTTTTTTAAACTAGTATAGGTCCAAGTATCAGGACATAAGTGGATAGTTACTCAATGGACACACTACTACTATTATTATTATTATTATTATAATTATTATTGTAAATGTGAAAAATTCAGTTATTTTAGCTGTTCTAGGACATGAGAAAATGACAAAATGACAAAACAAAATCTAAATCATTTAAATTAAGGGCCCTATTAAAATTATGTTCAGTTAAAAAAAAAATCACATTATCAATGTTATTACATTTATGGGGCTACACATAAGCACTCAACTAATCCAAGTAATGTGCTGCTTGCCAACTAAAACTAGTTCATGCCCAGGGGTGTGTTAAGAGTTTTGGTGCCCTCTGGACCGCGGGTCTAATCACCCTACTGTTCATAACTAAATAAAATATATACTGTATGCTATATAATTTACCCTTCAAATCTAGTGAATTATTTATAGGGGCGTTTCTATGATTGCCCTAAATAAAATTGACGGCTGATGAACTGCCGTGCGTGTACACAAGTTACGCACGTTTGTAAATCTCTGTTCATGTTTACGTTTGTCGCGGAGCAAACAGCTGAAAACATTCTAGCAGTACGCTGTCACATACGTAACTTGCGTACGTGCATTGCAGCGCACACGAGCGGTCTCACATTCACCTGACCAGCCTGCAGACCATACCTCTCGCTCGGGGTGTGCTGTGCTACCCTGCCGTCCTCCTGGACATCACAGCAGTCGCTGACAGTCCGCGTGTGGGCCTTAATCGACACTCGTGTCAGACCTGCTGTGGGTGTGTGCATGCAGCATAATGGAGCAGGCGAAACCCCGAACGGAGAGCCGCCTCCGCTTTCCTTCAGCGCAGCAGCTCCGCTCCAAATGGCAGCATCACGGGTGAGGAGGCTCGCGCAGGAGGGGCGGACGGTCCCACCTCAGCCCAGAGTGATGGTGGTGTACTCGGCTGCGAGTGACACTGAGAATCAGGGAGATGCGATGTCGGGCGCGGACACCGGGGAAGAGGTGTATCGCAAACCAGCCATACCTATTTCTAATTTTAATCTAGGGAAGCCCCTTCGCGCTTTAGACGCACCTGAGGAGGTAAGTACCCGAGGTTTAAAGAGGATGTGCTATTTTTATAACAGGGTAGTTGAAGTGTGATGCATAGAAGTTAAATGCAAATTAAAATGCCCACGTTAATCTGCGTTTCGCTCCTTTAATTGTTTGTTTGGTTTTTCTAAAAGATCATCTGGAGGAGCCGTGTCAAAGTTTTCCAAATTTTCGTGCTTTCTCGTGACCGTTTCCACAGCCAACAGATGTATTTAGCGTGTTTGCGTCCTGAATGCTGCAATCTGATTGGTTCTTTATTCCAGTGGGGCGGGTGGACGTCGTTTCTGATTGGTTCCTATCACACGCCCAACAAATCATATCGAATGGATTAAACTAATCGTGTTTTGCAAGGTCTATTATGTTAAAGGTGTCGCCGCAGGTTTCTGCTGACAAACCTGCTTGTCCTGTCAACATGTGTAATATGATTAGCCCAACACCTTTGTTTATGATCGCCAACGGGTTTTAATAATTATTTAAACGCAACAGCATTCAAATGAACCGGGGAGGGGACAGATCCTGTTTTTCTAGTAGATAGTTAAGAAGTTCCCGTGCATAACTATAACTTTTAGTACAGTGATATATATGTTATACACTACCGTTCAAAAGTTTGTACAGACAGACATTTATAATGTTACAAAAGATTTCTATTTCAAATATGCTATTCTCTTAAACGCTATATTCATCAGAGAATCCTAAAAACAAAATGCACCGTGTGGTTTTCTGCATCACTGTTTTCAGTATCAATACTAATAGGAACTGTTTGAGAAATATTTCTTCAGTCTCAAATCATTCTAATATGCTGATTTGGCACTGAAGTAATGGCTGATGAAAATTCAGCTTTGCCATAATTTTAAAATATGTTAAAATTAAAAAACTCGTATTTTCCATTCTAATAAAATTTCAAAATAATACTGTTTTTATTCAAATAAATGCATCTTAGGTGAGCATAAGAGACTTATTTCAAAAACATTCGTATTACCCCATACTAGTGTACCTTCAGACTAATGTAAAAGACTAATGTATAATAGAGTAATGTCTATTTCTGTTCTTCCTCTCTCTCCATAGTTCCCCGAGGTCATCCCCCTGAATGTAGGAGGAACATATTTCACCACTCGGCTATCCACCCTGCGACGTTATGAGGACACAATGCTGGCTGCCATGTTTAGTGGCCGCCACCACATTCCCAGGGATGCAGAGGGACGATATTTCATAGACCGAGACGGAGCATATTTTGGGGTTAGTGTTTAGATTAATAAAATCTGATTATGGTCAGTGCCTACTAGTTCCCAAAGATACAAAGCAAACATTTTGATTATCTGGATTCAGCTTTTATTATTTCATTACTGGATTACTTAAATAACTGCTTGATATGATGCTTATATGTACTTCTCTGGCATTAGGGATATTCTGAATTTCTTGCGAGAGGGTGAGCTGCCTCAGAGGGACCGTGTTCGTGCGGTGCACAGGGAAGCTCAGTATTATGCTATTGGGCCTCTTTTGGAAAGCCTTGAAGACACGCAACCACTTACCGGAGAGAAAGTGCGACAGGCTTTTCTTGATCTTTTGCCCTATTATAAAGGTAATATAAAATCATAAATAAAAATAGGGGTTTTCCGTTGATTGAACAGTTGTCCCCTTTTCTTCTAGAAAATCTTGAGCGCATCGTGGAGATTGCAAAACTTCGTGCAATGCAGCGGAAGGCTCGTTTTGCAAAATTGAAGATCTGTGTTTACAAGGAGGAGATGCCCATCACCCCTTATGAAAGACCACTGTTCAATTCGCTGCGATTTGAGCGCTCGGAGAGTGAGGCCAAGCTGTTTGAGCACCATTGTGATGTTGACGTGTCCTTCGGGCCCTGGGAGGCGGTGGCAGATGTTTATGACCTTCTTCACTGCATAGTAAGCGACCTGGCAGAACGTGGCATCTCTGCTGACCAGCAATGCATCGGCGTGTGTGACAAACACCTCATTAACCACTACTACTGCAAAAGGCCAATCTATGAGTTTAAAATCACCTGGTGGTGAAGGTGAGGTGTTTTAGGTGAGGTCTCTATTGCCAAGAACTGAGATGTGCAAGTTTTGAGCAAATGATGTTTGCTGCTGTCTACAGTTATATGAAACCAGCAGGATCATGGAGTCCTACTCGAAATGAGTGGAAATAATGACAAGCTTTTGAAAAAGATGGCTATAATTGTGGCATTTGCTCTTTTGTTTCTTCATGAAACTGCAGTTTGCAACTCAAATTTTCTTTTATGGGCAGCTCTATTAATTCCTTAGTTTTTGTAAGTAATTGTTTAACTTAGTTAATTTAGAAAAACCTGGAATCATTTTGCCCAGTTGTAGTTCTAAAGGGATTTTCTGGAATCGTCCTCAGAGGAAGTGAACTTATGTGAAACAGTGTTTCCTGTTCTAAATATGACATCTCTTAAGTATGTTTCCGTGTTAGATGTAATGAATGTATTAACAGTTTGATCGAAGAATCAGTCAACTGGACCCATATTCGGAAATTGAAAGTCTGTCATTGCTTGTGATGTATTTCTTAAAAAAAACTTTTTTCCCTACAGTATTTTAAAATGACTTTACCCCATTTGTTTTACATGACTTATATATTTAGGACCTGATCCATGTCCTGTTTCCAGTAATGAACACCATAGATCATGCAATCTCTACATATACTGACTTTAAAGGTCCAAGAATACAAATGTCTGGTGTCTACAGCCACCCAAAGCTTCACATAAAGCCTTCTAAAATAAACATACATCACATAAAAGTATAAAAGTTTTGATTTATGTCAAAAAATAAACTGTTCTCAAAGGAGAGCCCAAAATAAGTTTATGTACTAAAATAAATGACCTTAATATGAATTAAAAGGAGTATATTTGAAATTATACTAATGACTGTTAGCCACCTTATTGCAGGTTAGATTGCCTATTTTGCTACTTTGACACTTTGTGAAGTTATTTTCTGCTGCCAATAGCATTTGTCTATGCTTTTAATTGCCGTAACCCTCAACAAGTTTAGCTGATTTAACTTTATTTGTTATTTTAGTCATCTGAAACCTCTGTCTCTCATTGGTTTGCTGTAAGAGCTTTGAAGGCCATGTGAAGTTGCAAGAGCTCTCTGTGTTTTGGCAGCAGAATATCTAATACCAGTTAAAATGCACAGAATAATCCTAACTGGGATTTAGTTTCAGTCTTGCCCAGTTTACGTTATGTTGCTCAAGTTTAAACTGATGCATATTTGTTCTCTGTTGTACATTTGTTAAATACTGTTGTTTGTATTGCATTCCTGTACTGGCTCTTATTGTGCTGATAATAAACAATATATTTTGCAATTTATTAAAAGCAGATCCCTTTTTTTCCCCTTTATACATGTAAACGTAATAATAATAATAATAATGCTATCATAGATCATGGATAACAAATGTACAAAAGAAGATGAATGTTCTCTATTTATCATAGAGAATGTTGACATTCCGAGATCAGCCCACCTATAGCCCCGCCCACAGCCCCGCCCACACACCAGTCGCGAGGATATGATGTAATTTAATTGTGATCCTGGAGAAGAGACTGCTGACGAGGTATCTGTCGCTGTCCGGTAGATTAACATTAAAAATCAGTATCGCTTTAGACTAGTAATATATATTTGTCTTATATCTTGCCGACAATGAGCTGTTGCGTTTGTTTTTAGCCGCGTAACTTAGCTGTTTTGCTAGCTTGACGTGTCTGCCTGCAGCGGATTGAATGACACTTTGTGTTTTTTTTTAGCCGATAATGTATTTTCTAGGTTACTTTTAAACCCTATATTAGTCAATTAATGAATGTTTAAGCTTCATCATACCGGCATTGAACTATGTCAGTAACGTTATATGATGTTATACCTGGAGTTTAATTTAATGTTAATCAGTGTTAAAATTGTTTCTGCTTTTAGGTATTTATTTCATTGAAACGATAAAGACACAAGATCAAACACTTTTGAACTACTCACTTTTTCGTTTCGATGGACTTTTACTGCGTCATTGGTTGTTTAATAATTCTCAGTATAATTTAGACACCATTTTTTTAAGGTTAGGTGAATTCAGGTTAATTGGGACATTTTTCCCAGACATCTCAATGGCAACAAGTGTCCCAATTTACCTGAATTCACCCTGTATAATTATTAAAACTATGCATTTGACTGGTTTACTTGCCCTTTAGCTATAAATATCTGATTTTCACATAGTTTCATTTTTAAATCTGCTCCGAGTCTTTAAATGACTCATCTTGTCTCATTTAAATGGCAATGTTGACAACTCTGGTGTGTTTTGCAAGAGTTGTATGTCTTTGCAGAGCACATTATGTAACCCGACTCCTGTTGTCTTGGTGCATGAACTGCAGACCGGATGTGCAAATTCAGATCACAATGACAAACATGTTTCTTTACCTAGACAAAAGGGACACAATGAATCAGCGCTCGGAGCGACGGGGGATCCATGTGGACCAATCAGAACTGCTGTGTAAGAAAGGCTGCGGTTACTATGGCAATGCTGCATGGCAGGGCCTATGTTCCAAGTGCTGGAGGGAGGAGTACCAGAGAGCTCGGCAAAGACAGATCCAGGAGGACTGGGCTCTGGCTGAGAAGTGAGTTGGACACAGTGGAGTTAAACCGCAGTGGTTTAGTTTTGTTAGATCACGCATCAAGTATTAATTAAAATAAACATTCAGCATCATCAAGACATTCATAAAGCAGAAATGATGTTCAGACAGACTGCTGTAATGATGTGCTTCCTGTCGCAGGCTGCAGCGAGAAGAGGAGGCAGCTTATGTCAGCAGTCACAGTTCCTCTCAGACCCAGCCTCCACAGTCCCACTCTCAGCAATCTCTTGCCACCTTCTCCAAGTTTGAAGAGAAGAAAACCAACGAGAAGACCCGTAAGGTCACCACCGTAAAGAAGTTCTTCAGCCCCTCCTCCCGCACGGCCCCTAAAAAAGGTACAAGGAGGGTGGGATTGGAGTGATATAAGTGTGATTTGTGGGGGGGGTTTTTTGCAGTAGGAGGAGTTGGCTGATGTCCAGGACTGGGTGTGTTCTTATTCATCTGCCACCAACAAAATTATTATTAGTTGGACAAGTGAAAACTGATTTGAAATACAGAGGAGCTTTACAGACTTGTGTCAGTGCTGTAGGTTTTCCTTGCGTCGCCACTTTTCTCTCAGAGCCCAAAATACAAAATCACCATTCTTTTGCTTCTGGATTCTTTTGGAAATCATGCTTATTTATTTCATATGCAAATGATCGCCCTCATCATCATACATAGTCCCAGTTTGATTTTACCTTGTCATTGGATGGCATCTCTCTGATCAAGCCTTAAATTCTCTGCATGCAACATCCAAACAGCAATTTGTAATTTATGCTAGGTTATTATTACTTTAATGGACCTGAATGTTGGCAGTTAAAAGGCTTTATCATTGAAACATTAAGTATAGACCGTTCAAAAGTTCATTGGGATCAGTAAGATTTTCTGATTTTGAAATAAATCTCTTATGCTTACCATGGCTGAATTAATAAAGTAAAAGCGTATTATTTTGTGAAAAGTTTTCTATTTTAATTTATTATAAAATGTAATGTATTCTTGTGACGCAAAGCTGAATTTTCAGCAGCATTACTCCAGTCTTCAGTGTCACATGATCCTTCAGAAATCGTTCTAATATGCTGCTTTGGTGCTCAAGAAACTTTACTGTCACCTTGGAATAATTGAATGCATTCTTGGTGATTTTTTTTTACTGAACCCAAACTTTTAAACGGTAGTGTAAGTCATCCTCGCTTGATTTAATAGTTATATATTCATTTGCTGTCACGTGATTTTATCATTTGTCCATCATGTTCTTATGAGATGATTTTATTTGAACAAGTGATCCACCCTTCATCTCTCAGTTTGTTTCTTTCATCCCGTTGCTGTTCTGCCGTTCTGTCTGATCTCCGCCCCACCTCTCCCACATTTTTCATCCATTTCACTCCCTTTCGCCCGTTTCCCTTGCCTACCCTGGGTGTTTTAGTCCCCCCTGAAAAAGAAAGCGAGAAACAAGAGAAAGAGGAGAAGTTGCAGGGCAGGAGGGAGAGCCATGGAGAAAACCTCCTGAGGGATCTGAAGGGCATTTTTACCCAACCCTGGGAGATGGCCTCCCCCACTGAAGGTAACAGACAGAACTGAAGGAAAATCTGGGGTTATGAAAAGGGAACGTGGGAGGAGAATTGCAGTGTTCATCTTTTCTGAGGTGGACCAGCATTCCTTGTGTGATTTGATGTTCTGTGTTGAAGAGCTAACTGTCTAAAAGTGTCTTTACTAAAAGTATTTCACAGAGTACAGCAACTATTTCATTTGATGTTCCCCTCAGCTGTTCTTTGTGACATACTGCCCTGATCCATACCGTAGTGTAGTGTGTATTTGTTCATTTCTCTATGTTGGTTGTGTGTGCGTCACATGATTGAATTGACCCTACCATTTTTTTTTCATGTTCACTGTTTCATTGTCATGCGTCCTCCTCTTTTTCTTGTCAATCTGGTGGCAGCTCTGGTATCGAGGCTGAGAGGTGGGTATTAGTGCCACATCACTGTAGCCCTCCAGCACAAATCACAGAAAACAAAACCAGTGCATCACTGTTATATATGAGCTGCATGCATTCAGGCTGAAACCCTTCTAACGCTCCATTACTGTCAATGGGGCGTTTAGAAAGACAGGTGCAACAGCATTTAGAACATCTGTTTGTTTAGTATTTAACCAAAGCATGCTGGTCCCAGAATTCTCTCTATAAATTCATTCAGCTACTCTATTGCAGTCTTTGACTCTGTTCGGATGTCAAAGGTGTTGGCATGGTAACAGATCAATATTTTAGTAGAATGGCCTACTTCTGACAAGGTTTTCCTCTCAATGGGCTGCAAGTCAACTTGTGAATATATGATATGTAACATTTTATGTTGTTTATTCAGTGGGTTTTTTCTTTATTCTGTGCAGAATGTCATGTGTAATTCAGCTGAATATTTCTACTGAAATAATTATTTTTTTCTTGAATATTATTGGCTGAAATTGCTTAATTTCACATGGCCATTCTGTGATGAAAACTAACTTTTAACTTCCATTTTCATCCGATCCAATTTAATATCAACTTTATGCTTATACAGCTTGTTTCTAAACATTCTGTGCGCTTATTTGTGTTCCTCAGAGAGCCACGAGGGTAAAGCGCCCAGTCCCTCCATTACCCGTCAGTCCAGCATCGAGACTGATCGCGTGTCACGAGACTTTGTGGAGTTCCTCAAGACCTTACAGAAGCCTGGCAGAGAGGTCCACAAGCAGAGCCGTGGTTTCATAGAGAGTATGGGAAATAAAAAGGTGAGAATCAGGGTCACGTGCCCACATCAAATTTGAATGTTAATCATTTAAGTAAACAAATTCTTTTGTATTTGTTCTTATTTGAAGGATCTCAGTGCTGAAGAGCTGTCTGAGTGTGTGCAGGACTTTTATCAGGGCATGTCTGACCGACTCTTGAATCATTTTAAAGGTAGAGTTCATGCTTTGGAGAAACTTGGCAGCAGTGAATTGGTCAAAAATCATTTGGTTTGAATCATTTTAATTAAATACGGATACTGAATCTGATTCATCTGCTGTCTGGTTGTTTTGTTGTAATGGAATTTTATGAAAGATTGCCAAAAATGGTTTTGTTTTGTATGTACTTGGGCTAGGGATGTAACAATTAACTGCGAGCTGGTTGAAAATCGATTTAATGTGACCATTCAAAACGGTTGAGATGCTAAACAAATCGCGATTCAGTTAGGGGTAGGAGTTTATATGAATGTCTGAGGGGAACGTACTGTCTTTAGAAAAGTTTAGATGGTATTTTTGTATAATGTATAGTGCAGCACTGCTTTGTTTACAGCGTTAACCAAGAAAACGGTTTAAGCGCCACCTGCTGGCAGAAAGTGAATCTGTGTCTAATTCAGCTCGTCTGCTGTTGCTGTTACATGCAGATATTTTTTAAGTATAGTTTCATAAAACTGAAGTCAAACCATTTTGTTTTTGCTTAAAATTTTGAAATTATACAATCTAATTTAGATTAAAAACTGCTCATGTTGCATGTTTGCAGCGTCTTTGTTTGGATCATGATGAAAATGCAGTGGTTGCCTGCCTCTAGTTTTAAATGGAAAGATCACAGACAAAGCCTTATTTCGTTTATATGAGGAGATTTCTTTTATTTGTGTTACTTATTTATTTGATTTGGCGCTTGTTTTAAAATTTCCATTACATTTATATTAAAATTTTGTCATTTAGTAGACTCTATACAAAGCGACTTACAAATGAGGACAATAGAAGCAATCAAAACCAACAAAAGAGCAGTAATAAGCAAGTGCTATATTAGTATATTATTATAGTGTTATATTTCAATTTCACAAAGAAACGTGCAGCATTTTGTCCAAGCAATAATTAAAGGACAAACTTAATTTATAATTTGTCTTAAATCTCATTTTGTAAAAAAAAAAAATTGTGAATCGAATCGTGAAATCAAAATCGTGAATTGGATTGAATCGTGAGTTGAGTGAATCGTTACAAAAATATTTTTTCTTAAATATGGTCAGGCTGGGTCATTAAAATGGGTGAGATTTTTTAGAGCCGAGATATCTAAACCAGTTAGCCCTGATCTTGGATAAAGCAATATTTATTAATATTTATTAATATATATATATACTTTTTTTATATATACTTTTTTTTTTTCATATTATATTTTTATTTTATTTAAGCTTGATGACAGTTAACAAGAACAGTTTTTAAAAAGTTTTTAGTTAACAAAAACAACACTGGGGCAAATCCAGTACATCCAGCCACCATGTCTGCTAACCACTTAAGAAAAACATTGTTGTTCCAGAATGGTGATGTGGGAGTGGGGTTATATAAACAACTGATTTCACTGATTTCATTCAAGACACAAGTATGTGAGGTATCTAAAGGATTTGTATCTGTCCCTTCAGCTGTCCTCTGTAGAATGCTTTAATCGGACCATAATGGTTATTTAGATTTTTGTACATTTATACTTGCCTTTTATGGTTAGCAAGTGTGTTCCAGAAGACAGATTAATTTTGTTTTTCTAATATAAACCTCAGTGGGTTCTTTCCTCAGGCTCCTCTGAGAAAGTGGATAGAGTAATGGACCAAGTGGAAAAATACATCATGACTCGACTCTACAAGAGTGTCTTCTGTCCAGAGACCTCAGATGATTAGAAAAAAGACCTGGCCACCCAGCGCAGGATTCGGTCAGCCAGTGTTTAGTATTGTTTATATGCTATTATAGTATTTCTTAATATTTTAAAGTAGGTTGTATTTAAATTTTTTTAAATATATTTCTCATTAGCTTGAATTTTATTTCAGTGTAAGTTTTAGTAATTTTTCTTCTTTAGCTTAAACTTATTTTGGCTAGTTACCAAAATAGTATTTTTAATTTTCATTTAAGTTTTACATTAAATATTGATATTTTAACAACACACTCCATATTATATGCCCCATATCAGTATGAACTTTATACATGAAAATCCTCAAGTAAATATGATTCTTTTATGCTATTCACCTTTAAAATCTTGGTCAAATAATGGTTTTCCAGGGCCTTACACTGGGTAACCATTCAGATGTTGTGTGTTCCTGTGGACGAGGAGATCCCTGAGGTTTCTGATAGTGTAGTCAAAGCCATCACCGGTGAGTCTGCAAGGATGGTACTGTTTTGTCTTTAAGTTGCTACTTTCCATCAAGATACAAGGAGATTATTTTCTTATTATTTTGTCTACCTCAGATATCATTGAGATGGACTCCAAGCGTGTGCCCAGGGATAAACTGGCCTGCATCACCAGTTGCAGCAAGCATATCTTTAACACCATCAGAGTCACCAAGAATGAACCAGCTTCTGCAGATGACTTCCTACCCACCCTCATTTATATTGTGTTGAAGGCGAACCCGCCACGGCTGCAGTCCAACATCCAGTACATCACACGTTTCTGCAAACCCTTCAAGACTCATGACGGAGAGGACGGATACTACTTCACCAACCTAGTGGGTCCACACATAATTTAGAGTGGCTCAAAAATCATTTATGTCCAGACAGACTCATTTTTGTGGAATAATTCAGTTCAAAAATGTATTTATTTTACTTTAAAATGAATGCCCCTTGGTTTAATATTTTGTTATTTAATGCAATGACATTAATACCTTTTTAAAGGAATAGTCCACCCATGAAAATTCTGTCATATTTTATCTTCATGTTATTCTAAACCTTTATGACTTACTTTCTTCTGTGGAGCACAAAAGAAGATATTTTGAAGAATGCTGGTAATTAAACAGTTTTGGTTCCCATTGGCTTCCACTGTTTGAACAAAAAATACAATGGAAGCAAATAAGAAACAATCATCAACATTGTTAAAAAATTTTAAGTGCTCCACAGAAGAAAGTAAGTCATACAGGTTTGCAACAACATTAGAATGAGTAAATGATGGCAAAATATAAATTTTTATGTGAACTATACATTAAAGTGTGGCAAAAGTGTCCAAATACTGTTTGAGGCTACTATAATTACTTCTGAGTCTGGCTGGCCATATGCTTACTGTGAATAAACCTTACTGTTTAGTCTAGCCTAATCATTTCTTTGTTCTTTTTCATTCTATTTACTCAATTTTCATCATCATCTCGTGTTCCCTGCAGTGCTGTGCCGTTGCCTTCATAGAGAAGCTGGATGCCCAGTCGTTGAATCTCAGTCCTGAGGAATTTGAGCGTTACATGTCCGGTCAGGCTTCCCCTCGACGACAAGACGATCCTGCAGCCTGGCCCCAGAGTGGTTCCCGTGTCAACCCAGCACTTAGCCAGATCCATCATAACCTCAAGCTCCTATCCAACCTTGAGAAAAGACAGCAGCAGGTCACCGAAGGGGCGCAGAACCTGGAGACCGAACTGGCAGAATGGCAGGACAGTGTGGCCCGCGAGGTGCAGGAAATCCTGGAGCGGTACCCACTGGAGATCAAACCACGAGCATCTGCGATCGATGCAGAGAATGTGGAGAACGACAGGCTGCCACCACCCCTTCAGCCACAAGTGTTTGCGGGTTAGCACCGTGTAATGTCCTCTGCAGTGAATAAGCCAGTGACATGGTCGTACCAGACGGGTAAAGCATTTTTAAATGCATTGGCTGCTCTTGTTCAAGTTCTCCACTCCTTCACTGTATATGGGCTGTTACCATTCCATTTGTCTTTTAAATTTGCTTACAGTCCCCCGTCATATCTTTTCTGAAAACACATTCTTGTGTGACTACATTTGTGCAGCTGATTCATAACGGACGAGGCAGACTTTGTGTTACTAAATAAGCTTTTCTAACCTGGTTTTGGAAGATCTGTCAGCAATTTGATCTACCTTAATACAAGTTGTTTTAAATTAGTGAATCAAATAGCTGCTTATACGTCCTCTTAATGTGATTGCAGTTTTTATGTGATCATACACCACATATCAGCGTTTCTTTTGTAGATAACTCATGTTTACTGTAGGGTGTTTCACCCCCATCATTGATGTGCATTTTTTTCCTGGATTAAGGTCTTTTTATTGATGTATAATTTTTTTTTTTGCTGCTCATACTGTATACTTTGGAAGTTTAAAGTTGAGCCCCATGCAGATTTTTATGTTTTTAAAGGAATTTTGGCGTATTTTGGTACATTTCCTTATTAAATGCTTGGTCACGTAGTTGATCAGATTTACTGTTGTGCAGACGATTCAGCAATAAACACTGTGTACATAGGAATTTGTTTATTTACAAATGAAAATATAGGTATAAAGCTGTGCATTTGCTCACCTAAATTTATGCAATAATGTTATGGTGACACAACCGCAGGTTGCTTTTCCTCCCAAGATAGGAATGACATTAACATGTTTTGCATTTGATGTTATCAGCATTATCCAAACCCGATTTGTGATAAGTTTTAATTTTAAATACTGCCCCCAGCTGTAACTATAACAGGTACTTCACAAAACACTATATTCATGTGAAAAAAAAATGGTTTAATTCACAGTAATGATGATGATTTATGACTGTGTGTGATATTTTAACTGAACTGTTTTATGTATGATGTAAATATAAATTGAGGTGTGTTATTTTGCTGTGTAAATCATTATTTATCATTCTGTAGCACCAAAATAAATCAGCAAAGCACAATGCTGACATCTGATGGTAGAAAATAGTCAGCATAAAAATGTGTGTGTGTGTGTATATATATATATATATATGTATATACACCATGTTTTAAACCCAGTGCTTGACAAAGATCATGTGTTTTATTTCTCTTCGTTTTGAAGCATACACTATAAAGTCTAGTACTGTATAAGTGCTTGTTAAGTGGTAGGTGAGGATACGGTGTGCAGATGTCAGTCTGATAACTCGAATATCTCTGAAATGAGTTGAATAGCGTCTCATTGGGTATAGCCTGAATGTAACACTTTAATTTGCACGTTCATGTGGGACTTTGAAAATGGCCCATTTAATGAGCCAACAGATCTGCAGCCCCACCAAACCTGAGTGTGGTACGATGGTTCCTCTGTACCTGCAGGCCTCCAGAGGTTCTCAGTATAGAATGTAGGTCAGTGTCTCTCAGGAGAGTTCAGAGGCTCCACAACTTCAACTTCAACTTCAATTTATTTGTATAGCACATTTATACACAACTTAGTTGCCCAAAGTGCTTCACAGTGTAGAATAAAAACACAGTAGACACAAAAATGTACAAGTACAGAAATTAAACAAGAGCTACTTAAAAAGCCAAACTAAACAGATAAGTCTTCAGCTGAGACCTAAAGACCTCCACTGATGAAGCTTGTCGAATATAAAGAGGGAGATTGTTCCACAGTTTAGGGCCCTGCTACTGAGAAGGCACGATCACCTTTTGACTTCTTTTTGGACTGAGGAGTAAACTAGCAACAGTTGATTTGACGATCTTAAAGACCTAACTGAAATGTAGGGATCTATGAGATTGGAAATATAATTTGGAGACAAATTATGTAAAGCTTTAAAAACAACCAGTAAAATCTTGAAATCAATCCTAAACTTGACTGGTAACCAATGAAGAGAACGCAGCACCGGAGTGATGTGCTCTCTTTTTTGGTGCCCGTCAAAAGTCTAGCTGCAGCATTCTGTACAAGCTGCAGACGTGACAGTTGTCCGTGGCTGATCCCTACATAGAGGGAGTTACAGTAGTCCAGTCGCGAAGAAATAAAAGCATGAACAACAGTCTCCAAATCATTAAAACTAAGAAAAGGTTTAAGCTTAGTAATAATTTTAAGATGATAAAAACTACTTCTAACAACTGAGTTGATCTGTTTATCAAAGCTAAGCGATGAATCAATAATGACCCCAAGATTTCTCACATTGTCCTTCACAGTCATCTCCAAAGGAGCAAAAATACTGACTACGCGCTCTTTAAAATTTGATGGCCCAAGTATTATGATTTCAGATTTTTTTTCATTAAGCTGAAGAAAATTATTAGAGAGCCAAATTTTAATTTCGTTCAGACAGAGTAACAAAGATTGCAAAGACTGTTCATCTCCAACTTTAAGGGGAAAATAAATGATACGTGATAAGTGATACGCTGAGGTCTTGATTTAAGTACTCTACATTTGAAGTCATTACTCAGACAATATGTGACAGGGATTTTGGTTTTGTTATTTGAGGCATTGATATAGCTTGTATTATATGATTTTGGATTAGAATTATTTGACAGAAACACATCACCTACCCTTCATTAGTTTGAACTAATGTTACTTTTACTGTTACACTAGAAAACAAATACATAGTGTCAGTTTGTCATAAGATTCTAAAATTTGACATAAAATCTAAGAATTTAGTTACAAAAACGGTAAAAATCCGTTAAAACTGGTAAGAAGCACAGCTGAATGTTTATGAATTAAATATTTGATGTTGGCGCTTTTAAGTAGGCGTGTCATAAAGCTTAATGAACCGCCCACTCGAAATGCGCGTTCGTTATTGGTTAATGCTATTCCGATCAGCACCCAACAGTGAATACGATTGGTGGATACGGTTTCCCATGGTGACTGACACGATCTCCCATGGTGACCGACATTGACATATAGGCGCTAGTACATTGCTGCTTGCTGCTTGCTGCTGCTAGTCTGTTAACAAGCAGTCTGATGCTGCAAAACCTGCTTATAAAAAACTAAATTAATAGCGTTTGATGTAGACAGTCGGAGGGTGACGGATTCGAGGGCAACACTGAAAGGTAAATGCATTTAGAGAGATACGAGGTTTTTCTGTATGTTGAAGTTTTGAGCAAACCCCCCTTAAGCTAACTTGCTAAATGCTAACCTGCGCTACATCACCTGCTAGTATTTGTAATATTATCTGTTTATTGTATCGGTAACTTATGTCAGTCGTTTCATATTCTCTCTGTATTGGCATTGAGTTCTAAGCTCGCACGTGAAGATGTTGGATGGTTTCTTGTTGGTTGTGCTCGAATATTGTCCCCTGCGGACATATTTAATAGATGACAGCGTTTGTTATTGGTGGAACTGTTCATTATAGCGACCATTTATTATGGGTTGTTTGGTTGTTAAAGTCAACAGTCTGTGAACGTTTACCTTTGATATTTTGTATTTGACACCGTTATGTGCTTTATAAAACCACGAAGGCCTCCATCACACATTTCATCATGTGTTTTGGCCATCTGCAGTCATCTAAGCTCATACAGATGAAAACGTCTTCTGTCACTTCAGCTCAGCGTTGCCAGACATATTTATCGGTGTCTACAATCTGAAAAAAAATACTGCAGACTGTGTGCCTGATACAGCTGTAGTTCTAATGAAATGTGTGAGCATCTAAATTGTCTCTGCTCTCTGTTTTCTATTGCAGTGAAAGCACCAGGATTCTCCCGTCAGGTATATTTGACTGTCAGAATTAAAACTGGCTGAGATGGATGAGCAGAGTGTTGAGGTATGTTTACAGTGTGTGTGTGAGTTTTATGCTAACAGGCATCAAGTTGCCTTGTGTTTATAGACAACTTGTTGTGAAACATTACTTTTAACCTTTACCCAAATGGAAAAATCTGCCAGTGTTAACTCACCTTCAAGTCATTCAAATGTGAATAGCTTTCCTTCTTCCATGGAACACAAAAGGTGAATTTATGAATATCTTAATAGGAATATTCTAAACATGCTTGTCATAATAATAAAATATATTCAGGACTCCCAAATGACAAAATAAAGATCTTGAAAGTTATTGATCCATAAGATTTGTGCGCTATATTACAAGTTTGAAGCACACAAGAAAGTAAAGGGTGAGTAAATTAAAACAGATTTTTCATTTTTGGCTGAACTGTCTTTTTAAAGGAGTAGTTCACCCAAAAATAAACATTTTCTGAAAATTCACTCACCCATTGGCTGTCTAAGATTTAGATGAGTTTGTTTCTTCTTTAGAACAGATTTGGAGAAATTTATCCTTACATCACTTGCTCATCAGTGGATCCACTTCAGTGAATGGGTGCCGTCAGAATGAGATTCCGAACAGCTGATAAAAACATCACGATAATCCACAAGTAGTACATCAATTCATGTATTGTGAAGTGAAAAGCTGCATTATTGAAATAAACAACTCTATCAAGATGTTTTTAACTTCAGACTATTGCTTCCAGATAAAATATGCATCCTTTATCCATAATATTGCTTTCTCCAGTAAAAAAGTAATTTCATCTGAATGAGGACTGAAATATGCATAGAGCACTGGAGATTAATTGATTATTTTGGCCAGAAGTGATGGATTTAAGTTAAAAAAGTCTTAATGTTGGATTTGTTTCTCACAAACATGCAATTTTTTTTGCTTTACCAGATTATTAATTCATTATTAATTCAAGATCATTAATTGAATAGTGTGGATTATTGTGATGTTTTATCAGACGTTTGGACTCTCATTCTGACGTCACCCATTCACTGCGGAGGATCCTTTGATGAGCAAGTGATGTAATGATAAATTTCTCCAAATCTGTTCCAGTGAAGAAACTGGAGCAAATTTTATATTTTTGGGTGAACTATTCCTTTAAGAACATAAACTGTTTGATTATATTATAGTAAATATTTTTAGTGTCAATGTTAATGTGTTCATGTATCAACTAATAAGCTCATTATATGTTGCCTAAAATTTGACAGAATGCTTTCCTTTTCAAGTGTTTCTCTGAATTGCCTCTTCTCTTGCGTCCCTTTTCAGAGTATAGCGGAAGTCTTCCGCTGCTTCATTTGCATGGAAAAGCTGCGTGATGCCCGTCTCTGCCCTCACTGTTCCAAACTGTGCTGTTTCAGCTGCATACGGGTGAGCAAACACATGCATACGCACTCATTAACAACACAATGAACATACTACACAAAGCCTAGAGCAGCTCAAAGTGTCTGTCTAATTAATCAACGCTCCCTCTGCTCGCTTTATTGTGTCAGCTTGACAGGACATGACTAAATTCATATGTACAGTGGTATAGAAAAGAATCACCCCCCCTTTAAAATAACCACACATCCTTAAATTAAAACCTAAAATGAATGTATATAGACTGATATATTTAGGTTGTTTTTGCCAAAACGCTTTAAGTAATGAGCAGTTATAGATGTTTTTTAAATGCTTTCCCATTGCCCCATGTTGGGAAGAATCCTACTAATAAAACACTTAATGTATTTTAATAATTGACCTCTTATTGGTTTGAAGGATAAGCCAAGACAGCATTTATAAATGAGTAAATTTGATTCTTCTGTTTTCTTCCCGGCAGCGATGGTTGACTGAACAGAGAGCTCAATGTCCCCACTGTCGGTAAGTTCTGAGGTTCAGCTTCAAATGATGTTTTGAGCTACGACGGTCTCTGCAGTGAATCTAGAGGATTAAGTATTGATTTTTCTATTGTTAGAGTTCACAGAATGAGATCATTTCGGGGAAGCACTGATTAGTTACATTAAGGAGACCGCATCCAAAAAACTTAAGACAACTGGACCAGAGCCACCTGATATTTGGCAACAGAAACACACTTACATAATTGCCAAACCAGAGCTTTATAATTAAAGATCAAACACAACTCCTTTATCTGGAGTGCTGGAACAGATTCGTCCCTGATCCCATACTAACTTTTGGCTGATTTTTAAAAACTTTAAAATGATATACAAACATTACAGAGTTTTTATAGAATCAACTTTAATCCAACTTGCGACAATACCCATCTCATTCCTCTGTCTTCTCTCCATGTAAAAAAAAAAAAGTAATAATAGCAAATATGTATATGGCCCTTTTGGCTAATCAAACTTCTGTTGTATTCAGAGCTCCGCTTCAGCTGAGGGAACTGGTCAACTGTCGCTGGGCAGAGGAAGTGACTCAACAACTGGACACACTGCAGCTCTGCAACCTCACAAAGCATGAGGAGAACGACAAAGACAAGTGAGCAATACACTTATTTACGCTGAATATTAAAACATATTTATATCACGGCTTTTCATACTTTTGAATATTGAAACAATGAAATCTATACATTAGAAAGCATTTTATTAGGACAAATAGGCATGGTATAATGTTTTCATAAAGAAAAGATACGCAATGAGTTATATTTTGTTTTCATGTTCTTGGATGACTAAGCGACCGATTAGTGTAGAGTTAATACTGACTGTCAGTGTCTCTCTCCTCACTCTTCCATTCTCTTACGCTAACAGGTGTGAGAACCATCATGAGAAGTTGAGTGTGTTCTGCTGGACTTGTAAGAAGTGCATCTGTCACCAGTGCGCTCTGTGGGGTGGCATGGTACGCAATTCTGAATTCAAAACATATTAGTCAGGCTGGTGGATTACATATATGGTGTCATTTCCTCAGATCCAAATGTGTTGATAAAACATGACTGGTCACACATCGGAGCAAATTATCAATGGATAATACTGTGCCTAATGTGAATGAATGTCAGTTTGTTTTAAACAGGAACTTGCTTATTTTCTTCTCCTCTCGACAGCACGGAGGTCATACGTTCAAACCCCTGGCCGAGATCTATGAGCAGCATGTGACAAAGGTGAACGAGGAGGTGGCCAAGCTGCGGCGCCGGTTAATGGAGCTGATTAGTCTGGTTCAAGAAGTGGTAAGCACCCTCTTTTCTCATTCACACCCACACTGAGCCATTTAGATGTGTTCTGAGTTGACAGTTTGTAATTGATGCTAGTTTACCAACCACAAATCCCCTTTAGATGGAACTGCTAATGACAAATCAAATGTTATCTAATTACATGTATTCCTGGTTTGATAAGTGTGTTCGAAGGCGTTTTACATAATGTAAAATTCCAGGACTTCAAGACACCCACACAAATCCATCAGCTACTGTTTCTAGCTCACTTTTGAATCCTGTGTCAGGTTATTGTCCTATAGAGGGCGCCACAGCACAAAACAAATTTGCTTTACATGGACAAGTACATCAGGAAAGTCTTCCTTGATTAATGCTGATGGTTTTGACATTAAATGTTCAGTTAGTGCATACAATATTGTTTAAAAGTTTGGGGTCGGTAGGATTTTAATGTTTTTGAAAGATGTGTATTATACTCCCCTGGCTGTGTTTATTGATCAAAAATACAGTAAAAATAGTTATATTATAAAATATTACAATTTAACATTTTATATACACATACGTTTAGTCAAATAATATACATTTTGGAAGTTTTAAGAACTATAACTTTGCAGTTTGTGTTTTTAGGAGAAGAACGTTGAGGCGGTGCGTGGGGCGAAGGATGAGAGGGTGAGGGAAATCCGGAATGCTGTGGAAATGATGATTGCTCGTCTTGATAATCAGCTCAAGAACAAACTCATCACACTCATGGGTACAAACATGCTTTTGTTCTGACGATTTTCATGTAATCTGATACTTGCGGTAATATTGGTCTAATGTAGAGTTGCTGCACCCACAGGACAGAAGACCTCTCTGACACAGGAGACGGAACTGCTGGAGTCTCTGCTGCAGGAAGTGGAACACCAGGTGTGTGGATCTGGTATAGCAGTAAAATAAAGCAGACATGCAAGGGGTTTTTTTTAGACTGCACTGAAAATATGCCATTCATTCAAATACTACAATTAAAACTTAAAAAAAAACATGCAGGATAATAATTTCAGATATTTTTAATTTGTGACAAGTGTGTTTTCACCCCGCAGCTGCGTTTGTGCAGTAAGAGCGAGCTGATCTCCAAGAGTCCAGAGATCCTGCTCATGTTCCAGCAGGTTCACAGGAAACCCATGCAGTCTTTTGTCACCACTCCTGTCCCCCCCGACTTCACCAGGTACACAAACTTAGACACTGTACCTGTTATATTGCTGCCTCACACAGTAGGGCTGCACGATGTGTCGTTTAAGCATCGATATCGCGATGTACGAATCCACAATAGTCACATCGCAGGATGTGCGATGTAGGCTGTCGTAGTTGATCCGTTATTCATTAACCGTACTGGCCAGCTGCTCCCCGGCCCTTGACGAATGTGATTCGCGGATTAATTGCACAGCTTAACCATCATAGAGTGAAAGTTTATATTTTGCATGTGTTTTTAAGTCCTGTCAGTTTAACAGGGCGCATATAAGAACGAGCAGAGAGAGAGAGAGAGAGAGAGAGCCCCGGCCGCACGCGTGCGCTCACCTTTACCGTCTTCAAACAACACGAGCGGTGTCTTGCTCTCTCTCCCTCGCGCATATTAATCAAAATCAATTGACACGATGGTGTCGAACAAAAAAAATTATAAATAAATAAATAAAAAAAACTATCCAGTGTTGAAATGTTTTCTGTGTTGTCAAATCTTGTGCGATATCCTAAACTGCAGAGATAATTACACAACGCGTGTCGTACACGTCTGATTCGCGAACTAATGATTCCTTTGAACCGATTCAATTTAATAAATGGTTTAAACAACTGACCTGTCCAACACTGAACTCACGAGACGTCTGAATTGGTGTATAAAAAAATCTGGAACACTTTTCAATAATGTTCTATTTATTAAACTATTTAACTACATTATTTAACATTTACTATTACTAAACTGCACTTCTACAACATTGTTAATTTCAACATTTAGGCTATAGCCTTCGTTGTTGAAATCAAAAGTTGTACAGTATTTGTTAACATAGTTAATGCACTGTGAAGTAACATTACCAAACAATGAACAGCTGTGTTTTTATAAACCAAGATAAACAAAGATTAATAAATATAGTAACAAAAGTATTGCTTGTGGTAAGTTCATGTTAGTTTAATATGTTAACAATTCAAACCATATCCTAAAGTTACAAACAAATAATTTACTCTAATTTAAATAATACTCTGATGTTTAAATCATTTAAAATGAGAATGTAAGTGTGCTCACCCCATTTTTGTTTGTAAGAAAAAATTAGATTAGATTTCATATCGCAATATATATCGCAGAAAAATGAAATATCGCAATGTCATTTTTTCCCAATATCGTAAAGCCCTATCACACAGAGACGAGATCTCCGTAAGCTTGAACTTTGGCACTCTCTGTGGCAATCTGTGAATAATGAATAAACATGCACACCTGTAAAAACAACTCTAGGCTTATAAAGCCATTCGATCATGATGTCAATTTGCTGGCCAATACTGTACGCTACTTCTCCAGTGAATCTTTATTTATGAGTGAAATGAAGTTTGCAGTGAGCTTTCCTTGTAGAGACTTGCATATTTCGATACGCAAGATAAATTGCACACAGTCATATCTCATTTCTTCTCAGTGAGCTGGTCCCTGCCTACGACTCGAGCACTTTTGTTTTGGCAAACTTCAGGTAGTGACACTCCCTTTGTCTTTCTTATTAATGTATATCTTAAATGGTGCATTAGTTTTCTTGCGTGAGTTGAATTGGTGTTGTCTCATTGTCTTAAACTCTGCGGCAGAGAGCTGACCCCGTCTACAGCCCCCCGCTCCAGATATCAGGACTGTGCTGGAGGTTGAAGGTTTATCCTGTAAGTTTGTCACCTGTAACATAGTGGCAAATTGAAATTCACACACTCTTCATATTCGCAAACAGAGGTTGTTGTTGCGTTTTAGGATGGCAATGGTGTGGTTCGAGGAAACTATCTCTCTGTTTTTCTGGAGTTGTCGGCGGGGCTCCCAGAGACGTCCAAGTAGGCTGCACCCGCTGCTCTTGTCCTGTCATCCTGCTGTGCTGTGTCATAAATAATGTTTTTGATGGCAAACTGGTTGCATATCTTCCAGGTATGAATACAGGGTGGAGATGGTCCATCAGGCCTCCAGTGACCCCACCAAAAACATCATTCGAGAGTTTGCATCGGACTTTGAGGTGGGCGAGTGCTGGGGGTATAACAGGTTCTTCAGGTTGGACCTTCTCGCCAGTGAGGGCTACTTGAATATGCAGACTGACACTCTTGTGCTCAGGTGTGACATTGCAGCTTTATTTTAGACTATTTTATATATCTAATAGCACCTTTAATATTATGTGACTGTTAATTTACTCATTATTACAGCCTGTTGATACAGGAAGCGTACTTGTGTTCAAAAAACACCTTAGATACAGTGGAATAGAATTAAACATTGATGTCTCAAGATATATGTTTTAAAAGTTTAACTTGTAATTAAACGAAGTGTAGTAAATGCTCCATTTACAGCATTTACTTTTTAAATGATGTAAAAAATGGTGAGATATGCATCATAGACTATCCAGAGATGTGTCAAGTGTAGGCTGTCTTGTTAATTTCTTATGCTCTGCTTTTACTATTGATCTCGCAGGTATCAAGTGCGATCACCAACGTTTTTTCAGAAGTGCAGAGATCAATATTGGTATATAACTCAGCTGGAGTCAGCCCAGTCCAGCTACATTCAACAGATCAACAACCTAAAAGAGGTTTGTGTTAAAGATGCTGCTATGTGTATTTTTGTCACCCTCAATACATCCTCATTAGGATTTGGTAAGAAAAAACTGTTTGTTTTAAACTTTAACAGAATTTGTCATGTCTACTTCCTTCTATACAGACTGAAGCAAATGTATTTATGAAAGCATTTGCTATTAGTGTAATTTTCATTTTGTAAAATGTAATGCAATTTTCCAAAGTGTCTTATGTGTTCTGTGCTTTTTATATTTTGCCGTATTTCTGTTCAGAGGTTAGCCATAGAACTGTTCCGGCGGCAGAAGTCGAGGAGTTCCTCTCCACCTGATCGACGTCTCTGCCCCACAGCTTCCTCTGGGAGAGACTCCCGTCAGGGGAAGGGTTCCATACTGGAGGAAAGGAGTCAGGCAGCCTCAGCGGAGACGAAGGAAGATGAGGATGAAGAGAAGACCCAGCATGATGACTCAAATGTAAGGCCTGCGAGCAGCATAGTGATATTCATAGCTATTTTGTCTAATTGCAATAAAATCTTCAGCTTTTTCTTATTCCCTTTGAGAACAAGAAAAGGTTTTTTTTTTTTTTTTTTTTTTTTTTTTTTAACACCCCTAAGATATTATCCATCATTTCATCATCGCCACATCTTGAACATCTTTTACATACAAACTCTTACATCATCATCTGCTTTTAGGCATATGACATTCAAATCAGATTACGCTCATTGTGATCTCTAAAGTAAACAAGCCTACATGTAAAGTAGTCAACCTGAAGCCCTGACAGCCACATAACTTAAATCATTTTCATGCTTGAAGCCATTTGATGTTATATTATGCACATTAGGATCAGTTTGATGATAATGTGTTGATGCACTGTTAGGAGTTGTCTGACGGGGATCTGGAGGTGGACTGTCTAACTGGAGATGAAGATGTCAATCCTCTGGACGGTAGCAGCACTTCTGGGAGCTCCACAGCCACCAGTAACACAGAGGAGAATGACATTGACGAAGAGACCATGTACGTACAATATTTAAAAAACAGCTTTGCTAAAATTTCAGAATGTGCTTTTGAAGTAGAACCACTTGAGGCCAACTGTTATAGACATTTTATCATGGTTAAGGGATGTTGGGAGTATAGTTCACCAGTATAGTTCAAAAAATGTCACCATTTACTTTCTTTAATGCACATAAAGCTATTGGATTTTTTTAGAAGCCCTTTGATGGTTGTTAAAAGTCATGGACCATTTTATGGTGCTTTTGTCTTACTTTTTTCCATTTCTTTTTAAAATGATAGTCTTGTTAGACTGTTAAGTTTCTTTCCATACATGGAAAGATGCTGTTTGGAGATTTTTATTTTAAAGAAAAAAACTGAAACAAATTTATAACAACATGAGGGTGATTAAATAACGACAGGATTCTTTTCAGCTACTAAACTATTTTTTTTTTTAACCCAGGCAAAATCACTGCAATGATTAACAGTTCCGATGCAAACCTGTCTGAATGAGCCAAGCCATTAATTATTTATAGTAATATTTTACCATACTTGTTGGAAGACAGCATATGATGAAGGTCACAAGCTTTATTGTGGTATATATGTAGATAATGTAGATCTTTTGAAAGTGTTTCTGGCAAAATCATGATCATCTCTAAAAGTGTTTTTCTTTTTCCCCCTTAAAGCAGTACTCATCATTTGCTAGGTCACATCCTCATTGTTTGGTAAATACTAATGTACTAAGATTATTGCATAAGAGATGGTGCTTTGTATGCCATAGGGTAACAGCTGTATCCTCCCTCTGGCTGGAAAACACAGTTTAATTAGGGCTGCTACCACATTTGTGACAGGCTTTCCCCTTGTACTCTGTGTTTAACCATATAAAATCTCCCCCTTCTTACCAACCCAAAAAATAACAGAGAGAATGAGCACTGTAGCAACTCATAATGCAATAACTGCACATAATGTAATAAGTATTGCATTATTATTGTAATAAAATGTTCATAATGTAATAATTTTCTCAAAGCGTAAAAAATCTTGAGCTCATAAAAATATTGTCATATTGTTATAATTATATAAGTATATACTTATAATAAAATGTAAGCAGCCCGATATAAGGGACAGTCAAAATATTTGTGCTGTTATTTAGACTGTGTGTAGAGATAAATGCCAAAATGAATCTCAGACATGAACATATTTGCTTTGCTTAATCCATTCGTGTACAAATTAATTCTAAAAAGAAATATATTTCTTTTTAGAATTAATTTGTACATTATAATCCTACGTCCTTGAATTTAAGACATTTTTTTATGAACAAATTTGGAAAAAACAGTTTTTGTTTACTTAATATTTGTGTGTGTACTGTGTAAGTTTATTATGTGTATATACAAAGACACACACATACAGCATATATTTTGTAAATATTTACATGTATTTACATGTGTATATATTTATATTCATAAATTATATCCTCTATAAATATAAATATATATATATATACACACACACACGTGCGTGTGTGTGTATTTATATATACATAATAAATTTACAAAGTACACACATATATTATGTAAACAAAACCTTTTATTTTGCAATTGATTAATTGCGATTAATTGTTTGATTTAATATACTGTATTTGACTCCATATATAATTACATATTTAGAGAGCGGAAATTTTATTTTTTTAATTTGGTGCATAAAACTTCAAATGTGTTTCTGGGTCAAAGCAACAAAATGATGAAGCATGTCATAATCACAAAATTAGTAAGCTTTTTATAAAAAAAAATAAAAGTTCACAATGTAGCCTAATAAGCTTAATTTTCTTAATGTAATAGCTTATTTTACATAAAACTATTATTACGTTTTGTGGTCTCATTTTGTTGAAAGATAATTATTATATTGTAAACATTGTTTTAAATGATGTGCTGATATTCATATTATTATTACATTATAAGTTGCCACAGTGTGTTCATAATGTAATAAATTTCTCATACGATAATCTTTTGCATTATGTGAAAAATTACAATATTGAAAAAAAGGTGTAATTACATTTAGAGAATTATTACATTATGAACATTTTATTACAATAATAATGTAATACTTATTACATTATGTGCAGTTTTTACATTATGTCCAGTTTTTACATTATGATTTGCTACAAGCACTATTGGCAGCTTTGACTTGTGTAGGCTCTGTGAGAGCACTTGTGTTTCTGTAGTGAGGTGTTGGAGTCAGAAGCTCACATGTTTCTGCTCATGCTGCCGGCTACCGCCCGCTCACACAGCTCTCAAACACACACACTGGTCCAACCAGATGAGACGAATGAGTCATCAGAGCCTCTGCCTCCTGCTTACAAATGCTCGTTCTCACAGTCGCTGTCTTTTCCAGTGTGCACACACACAAACAAACACACACACACACACACACGTGCACTCTTGTTCTCTCGGGCCCACGCACATTCTCTCACACCTTTGACTCTATTTGCTGGAGTGCTTTGTGTGAGCTCCTCGTGTTGGCTTTGTAAAGGTGCCATGTGCTTACCGTTACCAAAATGTCAGAAGTTTAATCAGGATAAAGTAGGGGAAAGAGGGAATTATGTGCCGTTAGGTTCTGTTTGCGACAGGTATGATCATCTAAAATGGGTTTCCCATGACCACTTGAGATTGCATATGGATTTGACTTGATTTTTTTTAAATGACTATTTGCATTGCATGCTGTCACCACTTACAGCTATTTTTTTTTTTTTTAAACTCGCAGTCGCATCTTTTTTTTTTTTATGCTTCTCTGGTGTGCTTAATGTGTTCTTCATGTGTGCTTCACATCCATCCTGATGTCAGTCAGGCAAACCTGAGAAGTCTTAAATGTTCTTTATATGCAAATGTCTCAATTTGTTCTTTTCTTTTAAATCTGAAGAAAAAAAAAAAGTTTAAAACCTTTATTTAGCGCAGTGGTTTACTGGATAGTAAGTGGCTGGTCACATTTTTACCAGAATGCATCATGACTGATTAGCACTTAAAGTACAAATGTGCAATTACATTTGATTAAATATTTAAAAAGACAAAAGGAGTCAGAGGTGGACAATGTAAACAGAGACTAATTCACACTGCTATTGGACATAGTCATCTTGGGACACATAAATGGAAATTAAAAATGAAATGAGAATAATTTAACAGAAGTAAAAACATCCAGGCATATAACTGCCCATGATCTACCACATCTTCTGTTATGTTATCCTCAAATCACTCATTGATAAAAAAAATTAGTTTGAACTTTTGTTAAGAACGTAGGAAGTCGAGATTGTATTACAGAGACATGGGCACATGGAAATATCCTGTATATTGAATGCTATGAACTCGTGCAGATCATGTGGCAGAGGTCTTAAAGGTGTGTTGTTGGTTTTTTTTTTTGCTTTTTGCTTTTTGCTGAGGCTTATACTTGGAACCAACAAAAACACATGAACTATGTAGACTAGGGCAGATAAAACACACCCCTCTAAGATGAGACATGCAGGAAACAAGTGGCCCTGATGATATACCTCCTTGGTTTCTTATTTCCAATCTTTTTTTATTGTCAGGACAGTATGATTATCACTTACATCAAACTGATCAGAAAACTACAAAATGTCCTTACCATGTCAACCCCCAAACCTTAACCAACCCTACATAGGAAGAAAAACAACAACAACACACGGATGTATAATATTCTCTCACAATTAGCATTCACTGATGTTCTAAAAGAGACATTTCTTAAGTATTATCAGAGTCTGTCTAGAGTATGCAAATATGCTGTTATTAGGTTGCACAAAAAAGCAAGCAGCTTTACAGGAAAGCATGCAGAAGAGAGCACAATGAATTATTGAGAGATTTACATCAATACATCGACCTGATTTATAAGGTCAGAGAGAGCAAGCCACTATTAAATTAATACAAGAGATGGCTCAGAATGATCATCCTCTTCATGATCTCTTTCCACCAATCAGGGGTGGAAAAACTGCTCGGCTTCTTAGGAAGCAAAGTAATTTGACATTATTCAAAGCAAAAAAAAAATAATTTAATTGTAAATAAATTTTTATAATATAATTATAATAATATAATTTGAATGTTTAGGGTCCTTTTTGCAATTGCACTTGTATGTTTAATAGTTTCCTATTTGGATTGTATGTGTATGGATGGATGGATGGATGGATGGATGGATGTATATGTATAAGTGTGCATATGTATATCTTTTATTATTATTTGGTGTAGTATTAATTGTTTTGAATATCTATTTTTATATTTCTTGAGAATGTTTCTTGGAATTTTGTCAGGTGTACTTTCTGCAGTAATTCAATCTTAGTATTGCTATGCAGAAAACAAAATAAATTTTCAAACTTCAAAATTAAAAAAAACTTTTAACTATTGTTATTATTTTTATTAATCTTTTTTTCAATCTAAAGAAAACCTATTTTTGTGTGTATTGAGGGGGGATAATAATAATGATAATTATAATTATTTTTAATATAATCTGTTAATCTTTTTTAATAAAAAGGAAACCTATTGTTTTATGTACGTTGAGGGAATTAGGTTTTAATTTAATACTTTAAAGTTGTTTTTTTTTCTGTAAATCCTTTTGCAGTAGATAAAGAAAATAAATAGTTTTTATGCTGGGGCCAGTATAAATACTAGCAGGGTAAGCAAACATTTGTTCTATGTATCCGTGTGGAGTCAGAGCTCTCAGCTTCTATAAATACTGTTGTGGATCAGCACAGAGAACCACTGGAGAGGACTGAGTCATCACACACTGTTGAGCCTGAGACAATGGTGCATGTGTTACCCTTACACATACACTCGTGCACACACACTCTTTCACACACACACACACACACACACACACACACACACACACACACACACACACACACACACACACACACACACACACACACACACACACACACACACACACACACACACACTCACTCACTCACACACTCACATATACATACATATTCAGCAGGATGCTTGGGGCAGAATGCTATCAACACCCCCTGTGCAGCAGCTTATTTCAGATTATACCACTTCTCACTATTAACGGGGAGACCCGCAAATGAATCCTAGTCTATTTGAAGCATGTGGCGATACAAAGGGGACATAAGGCCCGGCCACACCTCATTTAGCTCCATTGGGATCCAATTAATCATTCAGAACCTTTCCACACTAAAACCAAAATTTTAGAGCTGATCTGGTTACGCATTGTACATATGTTTACTTGCTGCAGACACTCTAGTACTAGTTTCTTTGGTATTAGAGAAATAATACGAGTGTGAATTGTTTTCATCTGTTATAGGTCTGGTGAGAATGATGTGGAGTACAGTGGGAATCTAGACCTGGAGGAAGGTGAATTACCCGATGATGTTGCCGGGGCAACAGGTGAAACAGAGTTTCTCCATCCAAGCTGCCTCATTGATACAAATAATGCTGTTTCTCTAATGAAAAGCAAGTGTCATGCATAGGGCAATCTGGTGTGTTGAAACACTTGGCTTTGAAGTGTCATCGACTCCGACACCTTGTTAATCAGCTGTAGTGATGTAACTGAGCCAAATTACCATATCAGCCTTTGAAGATTTACTGCAGAATCTGCAGTTTAATACACTGTTGCAGCTTCTGCTGTTAGAAGTTTAGTGCTCACTAAATTGAAAAAACATCAACAATAACCTAGGACTATAATGTTTTAAGTGTTGAAACACCTGAGCAGTGTTGTTATTGTTAAAGTCAGTATGAAATGGAAGTTATGATCATCTTTTCTTCCCTATTATAATGTATAACAGAGTAAAACGGTTTCTTGAAGCAAGCTAAATTGTAGGGTGGGACTTGATTTTTGTCCATCAGGAATTAATTGGCTCATTGGATCATTGTTGTTTGCTGTGACATGTTGCTAAGGGAGAGGAAAAGTTATTTTGATTAAAGGACACATGCATTTAAAAAAAAAAGATGAATAAATGAAAACTAAATAAAAGTACTTGAAAATAAAACCTAATAAAAACAACAAAAGCAATTACTAAAACTTAATTAAAATGAATAAATTCAAAATATTAATAAATGCTACAACAGTATGCTAATAATAATACACAGTTAATACAATAATTTACATAAACATTACAATATTTAAAAAAAAAAAAAAAAGTAATAGTCCATATGCTGCAAATTGTGATATAATCTACAGTGCTGTGCTGTACTGTACCCTCTCGCAATTGTGATAGATTTTCTGCCTGTACTTTCATATCTCTACTGGCTACCAGCTCTACATGCCTACCTGTTGACTATAGCTGCATAATGCTAACCTTACACAGCCAAAGTCTTCTCTGTACTAACTGTCTCCCACTGCTGGTCAGGAGGTTCTGGTGCAGGTGCTCGGGGTTCAAAGCGTGGGGCCGGTGCAAGCTCAGCCAGCCTCCTGGAGATCGACCCGGTCATCCTCATCCAACTACTGGACCTGAAGGACCGCAGCCATGTGGAGTCACTGTGGGGGATGCAACCCCGTCCCCCTACCTCTCTCCTCCAGAGCCAAGGTGTCACTGATGTGATCAAATTGGAGATTGAAATGATCAACATGAACTCAATAGTACTTTGAAGTGACTATAAAGTTGACAAAAGTTGATGTTGTTCATGGCTCATTAACCGTTTTTGATTGACAGCTGCTGCAGTGCCCTCTCGTAAAGAGCGTGAGCGTCGGCCTCAGGCAGTGCGTCGGTCAACTCCGGACTCGGGGGTCCTGATCAGACTGAAGGCTCAGATGGCAGAAGTGCGCGGTAAGATGTCAGACGTAAAAGGGCAGCTGGAAGCCCGCAGTGGAGCCGGTCGGGTCTCCTCTCTGGGAGCCTCAAACCACGATCAGGGCCCCTCCATGGATTCAGAGATGGGGCCCAGTCGCAAACCCAGCGAACTGCTCTTCAAAGCGCCCGTGTCATCACGACACTCTTGGAGTGGTATGGCACTGAGCTTGTTTACCTCGTATGACACATAAAACAACGGTTTTTAATAAGGTTGTGAAAAGTTATAGTAAATATAATGTTCTTTCTGTTATTATAAAATATTTTAAAACATGATCAAATTTTCCATAAAATATATAGCAGCGCAACTGTTTTCAACATTGAAAATACTGAAGACTGAAATAATGGCTGGTGAAAATTCAGCTTTTCTATCACAGGAATAAATTACATTTAAAAATTTTAAATATTTTTAATTGTTATAATATTTTACAATATTGCTGTTTTTTCTGTATTCATAATCAAATGAAATGCAGCCTTGGTGAGCATAGACTGTTAAGAAAAATTAAAGAATCATAACGAGCCCAAATGTTTGAACGGTAGTGTATATTGTTGTAGATTCAGTGTGACTTTGTTTTGATCTTTGTTTCAGGAATGAAGAAGGCTGGTTCTCCTAAGCAGGAAAGCGTGGGAGCTCTGGGTGGACTGTCCCTGCGCAGGGCTCTGGATGCCGGGGAGAAAGAGTCCCCTACTGAACCTGCTCCTTGTCTCGGAGAGGGATCCTCCTCTTTGGATGGTCCGTACACTACACTAGACGTCAGTCAACCTGCTTGACTAGTTGTCCTCCAACCCACCAGTTTATCTAGTCTCATCTCATGCTGTTTTTCAGCATCTTGCACCATAAGCATTGTGTTTTTAAGATGCCTTGTTAAAGTTAACCTAACCAGCCTACTTTTATCATAACACTCAAGAATTATGAAAATATGTATTTTGCCCATCTCTAGAAGGAAAAATAGCTTTGAAACCCTTTCAATTATGCTAGGAATAATCATAATTCATTTTTGGGGAAAAGCAAAGAGACTTCTGTGAAACTCAACTCTGATATTATAGGGTGTATTCATATTGTTTAGAAATGACGTAATCTGTGTTTTGCAGGCTCACTGAAAGCACGCAGTGTGCAGAGTTCTCCTCCCTCGCTGGGAAGCAGCTCCTCTTCCTCTGAAAAGCCCTCTGGCTCCAAACACGAGGAACTTCTGTATGGAGCTTCAGCTTCAGAACTGTTCAGCGTCACAGCTCTCAATGGAGCAGCCGCTCCTGCCACCAAACAGCGCAGGACTCCAGCTGCTGGGTAATGTACAGAAACAAGCCATCAGTGCAGTAGCACACACGCTGTGTGTGTGTGTGTATGTATGTGTTTCCATTCATGGACAAATGCAGTAATTGAGCTTGAATGAAGGTTGCCGTTTTTTATGCTCAATAAAATGCTCAGCTCCTTAGTAATGATGCACTGGTTTTAATTTGTCATTACATTCATTATTATTATTATTATTATTATTATTATTATTATTATTATTATTATTATTATTATTATTATTATTATTGGAATCTTTTGAGTTTTTTTCTGATGCTGTAAATCCGTGGATAGTCTTGGTGTTTTATTTAAAAAAAACTTTATTGGGCACTTTTGGTTTTATTTATTTATTTTTATATGTGTTTCCACAAACATGGTAAAATAACACACAATGGCTTTGACCATGCAATTTTTTTTAAGCCATAGAAATGCAAGACACAACGGTTTGCACCATGCTAATATTTGGCTTTTTTTCTTGCTTTGGGTTTTTATGTTTCATTTAAAAAAAAATTTGACAGTCACTTTTGCCAATATTTTGTTTTCTTTTCTTTTTGTTTCTACCACGCTAATATTTTATTTTGGTTTGTACAATTTTTGTTTGCCAATAATATTTAGCTTTGCTATATTTTTATTTTAGTTTTTTTTTTATTTTTTATTCAGGGATTTTTTTTTATTAATTTTTTTTATTTTTTGGCACATAAAATGGCGTGATACACAATGGCTTTTTTAATAAGATTGTATCCTTCAGGTCTGGCCTGCTGATGGACAGCTCTTTTATCTGTGACCAAGAGCGTGCCGGAGAGATCCATCCATCACTGCTGTCATTGGCTGAGCCATCCTCCACTTCCTCCTCATGCCCTGATGAAGGTGAGACATGATCTGTTCTGGAAAACTCAAAAACAGGGAAAAAAAACACAGTGTATATATAATTACACTGCAGCACGTTACACTTGTGTTGCATCGATGAGTCACTGCACACAGTGAACGAACGTCGCAGTCATCAAATTAGAGGAGTTCTCAGGATATTACATTTATTCAGGTGGTATTCATGAGTAACACTCTCTTATGTGCTACTTAATTGCAAAAAGAAATAAAGCACAACTGATATAGAAAAACATGTGTTCTCAGTACTGATATCTGTCAGTTTATATAAACATATGATCGTCTGTTCATAGGTCTCCTCGGCCAGAAGCAGCCCCACCATGTGCTGCCGGGCATGAGCAGTGACAGTGAGCTGGACTGTGACACGGAGAACGAGAATGAGGATGAGGTGGTGGCTCTGGAGGCTGGAGACTGTGCGTTTGACACCAGAACTCTGCCCTGCCCAGGTTCATATCTCACACTTCACTGATGCTGTTAGTAAAACCACTGCTACCAGCCTAAAGCTTGGACGTGTTTTACTGAACTTGTCCTTCATGGTCTTTAAGCTTTTTGATCTAAACGCTCATACTTAAATGACAAATCTCAGTCCAGATCAAATTGAAAATGTAACTTAATTTTTTTTACATATGTAAATTTGGATCATTCTTACTGAAGATTAGTCAAAAAGCTACTAATTATAACAAAAGTGTGGAAGCCCATTTCCACCGCATAATAAAAAAAAAGGTAATTGCAACATTTTTTCTCACAATTTGGACTTTTTTTTTTTCAGCAATTCTGAGAATTGTAATTCCGAGTTTACATCTCATAATTCTGAGTTTGTTTCGCAATTCAGTTTTTTTTTTTTTTTTTTTTTTCTGCCATGGAATAAAAAAAGGTAATTGCAACTTTTTAATCTAACAACAAAGACTTTTCTTTCTCAGAATTGTCATGTTAACTGAGAAAAAGTCAGAAGTGTAAAATAAAATTCACAGTTATATTTCTTTCTTTTTAAATCCTGTAGTGGAAATGGCCTTCCATATAAAAATGATTCGGACTCTCAAAAGTGTCTGTTTAACATTTTCTGTATCACTTCAAAAAACTTTATGAATATGTCATGTTTATTATTTTTGAGGTGTTATTTGATGTTTTCTAAAATTTTGGTTGGTTGAATTAAGCAAATTATTGCAAAGTCAAAATTGTTAAATCAAAGTAAATTCATAATTTAGCCTGTAGTACTTCCCTTTTAATACAGTGTTGTTTTATATTAGGCAAACACCCAATCACAGCCTATATGACAGATAAATGTAATTGCTTTGTTAGTGCACAGGTCTGTCACCTGCTTAGTCTGTCATTATCTCCGTGGGTGGGCCGCAGGCACCAGCCTATTATAATATTACAGTATTTCAGTATATAATATCACAGTACAGTCCAGCGGTCTGTGTGTGGTCTGATAAAGTGCTGTCTGTGTCTCGTTCTCAGGCGAGCAGCTGATCCCTGATGATCTGAGCTTTGTGACTGGAGAGACCACAGACAGATGATCCGCCACAGTGTTACAAAAATGTCTGCAAGTCACATGAACCTTCCTGTGTCATCAGGCACAGAATGTGCTCTTTACATTATGTCTGTGCACTTACTTTATATTCAGATGTTCAGAACAGGATTATATGTTTCTATGTGCTACTGTATGTGTTATTTCAGAGAAACTACTTTTGGGATGGTAAAGACATACATATACACACATATATATATATATATATATATATATATATATGTATACACACACACACAATTATGTATATACTTTTTTTTTTTTTTTTTTGTGAAATGTGTGACATTCCGTTATAAAGCTAGGTGTATACATTTTGTGTGTGTGCATAACTAGGTAATCATATTACAGTTATATACATATTCTTTACATTTGCAATGCTGCTTATTGTCATAAAGTCATAGAAAGTTGCCAAACACCTCTTAGTTTTTTGAGTCAATAACTTGAGTTTTCAAGTGTTTTGGCACATTGAGTCAAAGAATGTAAATACAGGTGCTGCTCTGCTACTTTTTATTTGGCTTATTCTTAGTGCAGGATGTATGTAGATATTAGTGAGGGTTTTTGTTGTTGTTTATTTTTGTTTTAATTTTATGTAGCTTGTCTGTGAAAAAATTAAGCTGTCTAGAACACAATTCATAGATTCCTATACCTAAAAAGTTTACATTTGACTAAATGTCTGCAAAAAGGGAACATAAAGCCGATACAAGTTCAAACAATTTTCTGACTTTCACAGTGATTGTTTTTATATATCTCAAATAAGAAGTTATTTAGCATTGCACAGCTTTATTACAAGCACTTATGAACTTATTAATGCTACATTCCCGTTTTTGTTTGTTTGTTTTATTTTTTAACTCATGAACTCTTATAAGATGTCCAAATAAAAGGCAGTTACATACTTAAACCAAAGTCTCAGGTGGGCCCAAGTCTGTGTTTTTAGCCCCAGGCTCGTGTGTGTTTGTGTGATTTGGTTTGAGCTCAGACAGAAAGCATTGATGATGTGGTCTGTCATGGCATCATCAGCAGCTGGGGAGTGATGCACTTACATTCGTTTAAGGTCACGGTCTTGCTCTTTGCATGCACAGCTTTCACTCAGTACAGTCTGTTGAACGTGAATGTTGTGCGGAAACGTGTGCAGCCAGTAATGCATTGCTTTTGCTGATTAATCATAGGCTTAAGAAGTCCTTTATGCAAATACTTTTTTTTTTCTTTTTTGTTTTTCTTTTTTACTTCCCCTCCAGCATGTTCTGCAAAGTATAAAACAATAATATTATTATCATCTAATTTCACCTCCAAATAAGAAATCTATAATAAATTGATTAATACAATTTTTGTATTATTTTTATGACAGCATTTACTTGTTTATATTATTAATTATTAATATTTTTTAGGTGTTTCATGTGTTTTTGTTTTTTAACTTTATTTGTGATTATATATATATATATATATATATATATATATATATATATATATATATATATATATATATATATATATATATATATAATTATTATTATTACAATCTTATTTATGTTAATTAAAATTTTTGCCTTTTCATCAGAACTAAGCAGATTTTAATTTTTTAAAATTGATTTATGTCTGTTTTTTTTTTTTTGTTTTTTTTTTTTGCATTCCAATTTTTCCCAAAGGGTATTTATTTTACTGTATTACTATTTGTTATTTGAATTAAAATAAATTATTAGATTTTGTGGTGAAATTTTCCCCATGGATTTCACCCCCAAATTAGAAGTATATAACATAATGGAAAAAAATATCATTTGAAGGGGTGGTTCACTGGTTGTTTTCTAGGTTTGATTGTGTTTATGGGGTGCAGTCTAACATGTGTTAATGCTTCGTTTTTTAAAAAACGCATTATTTTCCACAAAAGTTACCTTTATTCCACACCGCTCTGTCTCATCTCTGAGAAACACGCTGATCATTGCCTTCTTTTATGAAGTCCCTCCCTCAGAAATAGGCGATGGGCTCTGAATGGTTAGCTATTCCAGTGTGTTGTAATTGGTATATCACCTCCAGCGCGTCTAAATGTCCCGCCCCTCAGGTTGTATTGTAAACAACGGCGTCGTCAATGTCGCTTATCAGTTTGAGCTCGACTGAGAAGCAGAGGATATTACTGAAGAGGGTCATGCAGAGCCTGTGCAAGCACGGCTTTTAATGGTAGGCCTATGGTTTTTTTTGTTTGTTGGTGTCTCATACTTTTAGATGCTGTGATTTGTAAATGCTACTGCTTATGTTAGCGTTTAATATACGGTTTTATCCCGATGAAAACTTTAGTACGGCAACTGCACGCGCGTCCATGTTTGACGCTTCTCATAGGTATGGTAAAATAAGTGTATAATTGGAACAGTTGTTCATTGTTGGAGCTGAATGAGAGAGAGAGAGAGAGATGCAGAGCAGGGGGAGGCCACACGCAAGGAACAGGATTGAGAACCGCTGTTTTAGAACATTGATTTTGAATCTTGTGAATCCATTAGAATCGTTAGAAGATAGAATCGCGATTCTTAGGGCTGGGCGATATATCTAACGATATGATCATGCGCATCTAGTCAGTAAATCTGGTTCCCTGATTACCGCTAAATCGCCATCACCTGCTTTCAAATGGAGCGGCATTTAATAGACAGAGCCGTAGATCACTGACAAGGTACGCAATATCGCGTTCATTATCCCAGATGAATCGCCTTCGATAATCAACGCGATATGGCGTAGCTTGTCAGTGAACTACGGCTCTGTCTATTAAATGCCGCTCCATTTGAAAGCAGGTGATGGCGATTTAGCGCTAATCAGGGAACCAGATTTACTGACTAGATGCGCATGATTATATCGTTAGATATATCGCCCAGCCCTAATTCATATATGAATAGATTTGTACTTGCACCTCTAGTTTTATCCTCCTCTTCTCAAAAGCAGCGCAACATGGCCTCGGCGTGCCGCCTTGCGCCCTTTGGCCATTTCCCGAGGGCAAGGGTTTATCTGGGTTTTTTTACTGTATGTCACGAACCCGGGAAGTATACTTGTTGTATTCCCTACCAGCCGTTTTTTTTAGCCATTAAACTGCCAGAATTTGAAAGACAGTATCTCCATTTGCATTGAACATTGAATTTTGTTTATGCTCAAACAGCAACGTTACACACTGTTAAAAATGTTAAAAAAATGAAATCGCAATGAACCACCCCTTTAAAATAATAAAAACACATAATAGTTTGTGTTATTTTAAATTGTGTAGCCTGCTTTTTTTCTACCGTTAAGCAGATTTTAATTATGGTTGCTTTTTATAGTTCATTAATTAATTTTAAGGTGTTTTTTTTTTTTTTTTTAAGGTGATTTATGAAATATTTTGTTACTATTATTTGTGAATCAGCATTATGCCTTACAACAAATATCCTCATTATACCGTTTTTTATAAATATCCCTTACGAAAATTAACCATGATTTTATTATAGCAAAAGTGTAGTAACTATGTTTTTTTTTTTTTTTGCGTATTGATTACTATTGGTATAACCAAAGTTTTACCATAAATAACTTGGTTAAACTGGTTAATTTGTGATTACCATGATTAAGCTACGGTAACCATGTGTTTTATTATTTTTTTTTTGTTGTTTGTTTGTTTGTAGTGTAACCATGGTTCATTTTCATTAGGGGTACAATTTATATCAATTTTATAAATTTGTTTATTGTTAAAATTTGGTTCAGCTTCAAACATCATAATGATCCTAAAAATAGACTTTTGAAACTTAAAAAATTAGATTTTTGGGGTGAAATGTGAGACTGTACTTGACTTGTGAGATTCACCCTCTAACTGCAGTGTGTGTGCCCGTCTGCGCCTGCTGTCTGGTCTTGTCTGTAGGGTGTGCAGTGCCAGGTCAGTGCTGTGTGAGAATAAGCCCCCGGCAGTGTTTGTGGATGAGTGCGTGTTGGCTCTGATTCTGTGATCCTCACATCCGTTCTCCAGCACCTGCTGCCAACACTCACGGCCTCCCATGTCCACTTCAGTCTCTAGACATTATTGACATCGGACCCATTATAACGTGTCTTAATAATAACAATAACACACCTGGTTCGGGCTGTAAAACCTTTACGTAGCGTTCCCATTACTTTATGTGGGTGTTTAGTGCTGTGATGACTGATGTTTAGGCAGTTTCAGGGGGTTTATGTAACACGGCAGATGTGTTTTGTAGGAAAGTGTTGTACGCTAAGTACACCGTTTTAATTTACCGCTCATCCAGAGAGCGGCACACTAAATATCCTGTTCTCAGTGCAGTTCATCACTTTCAATCTGGACCACTCAACCGGAAAAATCCAGCTTACATTTTAACTCAAGTAAATAATCACATTTTGTTGTTTTGCAGCCTGAAATGAAGATGGACAGAGTTTTTGTTTTATCCAGCTGTATTTACTCAGTGCAACTTATAACATACAAGTGAAAGATATAACACCAACAAATCAGAAAAAAAAAACAATAAAAAAAAACAATAATTGAGCTGGAAAAATGGTCACCCCCTCTTAAAAATGAATTGTAAACTCAATCAGGTCTAGCTAATCATCTTTTCAATGGCACACAAAGCCATTTGACTTTCAACTGTGATCAGCTGTGCTCATTTTGATTAGTTCAGCATTAAAAGAGCTTTCTTGGAGCATTTAAGGCCTGGCTGATCCAACTGAAGCAAACCAACTATGGGTGGTAAGACACTGTCAAAAGATCTCTGGATGAAGTTGTGGACAGGCACAAGTAAGGAGATGGATACCAAATTTTTTTTTTAAGTTTTATCAATGCCTAGAAGCACAGTGTAGTCTATTATTAAGAAGTGGAATAAATTTGGTACAACACAGAGCCTCCCTGGATCAGGACTTTGCTCCAAACTGGATGAAAGAGCCAGGAAGACACTGTTCAGAGAGGCGACCAAGAGACCTACAGCAACGCTGAAGCAGGAATTTATGAAAAAGAGGTCATTGTGTGCATGTGATAACAATATCACAAATTTTGTACCAATGTGGCTTGTACGGAAGGGTTGGAAGAAAAAAGCCACTCCTCAAGAAAGTCCACATGCAGTCACGACTGAGCTTTGCCAAAACACACCTTGAAGATTCTGAGGCAGATGAGTCTAAAATTGAATTATTTGGCCTTAACAACAAACTATATGTCCGGATAAAAGGACAGAAAGTTGTCAATGGGAAGAAGGTTTACCTTCCAACATGACCCAAAGCACACAGAAAAACTGACCAAACAGTGGTTGAAGGAGAAAAAGGTGAATGTCTTTGTGTAGCCTAGTCAGAGCCCAGAATTAAACCCCATTGAAAATCTGTGGAATGACTTGAGCAGTTCTGCAAAGAAGATTGGGCAAATATTGCAAAGTCTAGATGTGCAATGTTAGTAGAGACGGCGGCATATCCCAGCAGACTAAAGGCTGTAATTAAAGCAAAAGGTGGTTCAACAAAATACTGACACGAGAGGTGATCCTTTTTCCAGCTCTGGGGTGATTCTGGGGTCTCATTTATAAAATTCTCCATAGATTTCATCCTAAAAGTGTATGTATGCACAAAAGCTAGATATGCCAGAACCTGCGCAAAAATCCCTTTATAAATCCCAGTCAGGGGAAGATTGTGCGTACTGCATCTCCACCCTGACTCCTCCCCGAAATCACCATATATGGAGCTTACAGCACCTAGTTTTACTATGCATATCCTCATCTGCATATCATTTCCATGCATATTCCCATCCACATGACACCATGTTTAACACCGTTAAAGGTACAAGACATTAAGGAAATATGAGATACGGACTATAAATGCCATTTGTACCATACACAATTTTTATTGCTAAAGGATCCTTACGTTTTAGCATAAATATATAAAAATAAATCCATAAAAACAAAACTGTTTAAAATGGTTCTCAGATAAATATTTTAGAATAGAGTTGGTCTCATTCTTTTCCAGTGGTCAAATAGTATTTCAATTGTTTTAAACAATTCAAATCAATTTTAATTTATGCAGTTTTGCTGATAAGGTGAACATCTTTTAGCTATTTTTAGCCTATATTTATTGCAGTGTAAATAGAATTGTATGACTCAGCGCGTCACTGACAAAGTAGCCTATTTTAAAAAGAAAACAGCAAATTACCATTTTCTTCAAGTTGTATTTTTCATAATGTTGTGGAGATGCCTTCACACGACATCAACACCTCTGTGCAGCTGCGGTTGTACAGTAAGATAGCCTATTATCACTGGACCTATTCAAACCGGACAATGGACCGTTCGACCACTGAATCCAGCAGTGTCTGCCATAATATCGAAGTAAGTATGCATCATTGATCATTGTTCTCACTGAAATATTTTCGCATAGCATGAGACCTGCAGTTTAGTTTAAAGATTAATTATTGTGCACCTGTAGCACTCCTCGCTGTCATTAAAGCAGCATGCCACAGGAAAAGTGATCAAGCGCAGTCCTCTAAATATTTTCAGTGCTCATCTCAATTAATGAGTGAAATATTGAATGTAAAAGTGTATATCGAAATGAAAACAGATTTTAAAATCGTTGCTTACTTCATTACTTTTCTCACGCCAGGAAAAAGAGTGCGTACGTATGGTCTAGAATGTCCGTACAGTGCATACATATTTACGCCAAGTTTATTTTTTATAAATCACGATATGTGCATGAAAAATTGCGTACGCATGTTTCTACCCCAATTCTTTTCGTACGCAACCCTCATAAACTAAACCACAGGTCTTTTTTTTTTTTTCTGATATGTTGGTGTTCACTTCACTTGTTCACTTGGATGTTATAAGTTGCACTGAGTAAATACAGCTGGATAAAACTGTGTCTGTCTTCATTTGAGGCTGCAAAGAAACAAAATGTGATTATTTTAAAGGAGGTTATTCTTTTCTATACCCGCTGTACCTCAGTCCATTGTCTCGATGGTTTCTAATGCTTAACACAACATAACACGGTTGATTTTGTTTCTCCATACACCATATATATATATATATATATATATATATATATATATATATATAGTATTTTTTTTTTTTTTTTTTTTTTTTTTTTTTTCTGGCAAAAATATATTTAATAATGCAAAAATGTTGTAAAACAGTTAAAACTCGGTGAAATATATTTTTAAAATTTAGTTCTTATACCAAAATATTTATTTCATTTGTTTTATTATTATTTTTGCTGTATGGGTTGGCATTGGTCATTTAGTCTGGAATTTACCTGCATGGTTATTAGGTTTTTAAAAACAGCTTTTGAAATGAAAATGCATTGCATACGTATTTTGTTTTGCGTAACACTTATGTAAGTATAGTACAGCAGGGACTGGTTAGGAAGTGCTCCACTGTGCACCTTAAAAAATGTTTCCATTAATAATTTAAGAATTATTAAAGTTTAATATACAACATAACACAGAACAGGAGATGCTTCCTGTGCCACGTCAAATATAATAGTTATTATATTGTTATATAACATTTTATATTTGTGTGTGTGTGTATAGATAGATAGATAGATAGATAGATAACATTCATATTAATGTTTATTATTACTATTATATAGTGTCTTTTGAAATATGTGAAGTAACAAAAGTGCTCTACAACCTGGTGACATTGTATGTGTGACATGGGCTCCTGCTCCTATCGCCACAGGAAGTGCAAGTAGCTTGATTAAAAGGCAGCTTGTAAAATTAAATTGTCCTGTGTTACCACCATCTTACAACAGGAGGTCGGAGACAATAATTACACGTCCTGGCTCAGAAAGCCTTTAGGGGTCACAACCAGGTCTTGTGTGTGACAGCAATAAGGACTCACTCAGTTCTCAGAACACTCATGGAAATGAACACAAACAGATACTACAATTGGTGCTTATGTGTAGCATTAACGTCTTGCTGTAAAAAAACAAAACAAAAAAAGTTTATTTTAAGGCCTGAAAGAGATTTACACATTCAAAGGATGAAAAAAGAATAACAACTTTTTTTAAACTCAGAATTCTGAAAAAAAAAAAAGATTTTTTTTTTTCTCAGAATATTTTTTTTTTCCTGTTCCTGCCATATAAAAAAATAGGTAATTGTGATTTTTATTATTTTTTTTAATTTCACAGTTTCACACCATGGAATAAAAAATGAAAAAGGTAACTGTGACTGTTTTCTCACAATTCAGACTTTTCAGAATTTTGAGAAAAAAATGTCCGAATTCTGAGATAAAAAGTTGCAATTAATTATCCCGTGGCAGAAACAGGTTCCATATGAAGCAAAGCTCACAGAAGTCACTTCCAAACCAAGCAGCTCTCTGTTGGTCAATATGGCAAAATTCAGTTGAGAACCTATTGCAAAAATTTTGTTGGAAAATCTTTTGCCCTCATGCAAAATTCATGATCATGTGGATTCCTATTGAAATGACTGGATTTTGCATGTGAAAATTGACCAAAAATGGAGAGTCACTTTTTCGTGAATTGAACACAATGACTTTCCTTTCTCTTTGGAGTGTTACAAGCTCTTGGTGCATAAAGAAGATCTGTAAAGTTGCAAAGACTAAAGTCTCAGATCCAAAGAGATATTATTTATAGAAGTTAAGAGTCAACCACACCCCCCTAAAACGTCTCGTTCTAACATGCCCCCACATCTCTACATCACGATGTGCTTGTTGTTTATCGTTTCTCCGATCACAAATGCAGACATGGTTTTATGTTTACGCAGCACGATATGCAACACATAAAAACAAAATTCATTATAATCAGTAATTTTGTCCCCACTGGATGCAACAAATGGCTCGTTTGTAATGGGTTGTATTGTTTTTGTTTCGTTGTACCAGGACACGGCATCACAGTATGTTAAGGGGCGTAAACATTTCCATCACACGCTTGAGGCATTCGGCCAATCACAACGCACTGGACAGCTGGCCAATCAGTGTACACCTCGCTTCTCAGAACGATGAGCTTTGTAAAAATCGACGTGTTTCAGAAATGCGGGGCATAGTGTTTTTTGAACCTAAACCGCATAAACACATTACATTGCATTATACCAAATACACAAAATAATGTTCTTTTTTTAAGCAACTTCATATGACCCCTTTAAAAACAGTATGACCAAACTATGATTGATCAGAAATATTCAAGCCCTGACCAGTCCATGAAAACTGTCACGCATCCCATTAAAAAACAAAAGCTCTGAGAGTTTCTGGTTTCTCATCAACACAGGTTTAATAGAATACAGTGATGACCATCAGTAACATAGGTTTCTCTTTTTTTAAAAGATATGTTTGTTTGCTTTTCCCCCTCTAAGTTGTCTGGAAACCCTTCCTCAGCTTTGCTTTAAAGAAGACAAAGCCCTTTGAAGAGTTCTCTTCACACATGGCTTGCGTAGGTTCATTATTGCTAGCAGAAAAAGAGCAGTACTGGACAGTACATGGACAAAAAGCAGTGACAGCAAGTGAGGAAGGCTAACTGTCATGAAAGATCAAGAACGTGCCCTCAGCGCAGAAACTATCGCTAACAGGGGAAACGCTGCATCTAACAGTCAATTCACAGGGGGCCAAGGCTCAAGAGTACAGTATGTGAAGATGAAGTGAGATGTTCTTCACTGAAATAAACCGTCAGCAAACTTTGGTCCTTTGACTCATTACCACGCTGTGAATAAGCGAGAGCCTGTGACTGTTTTTCAGATGACCAGCGCTGCATCTGTTAGACTTTGCGCGCTTCCAAGTAGTTTTCAAGTATGTACTTCAGTGAGAAAGAGGCGGGGCCAAGGGTTTACTGAAAAGCATTACAGACTTCTGTATCCATCTGAGTTATCAGTGGTGATTAAAATAGCACATTTAGAAGACAGACGTCACATACACATCCCAAATATTACGCGCACCCACGCACACGCTCAAAACACACATACATGTATACAATATATGTAAGTTACTACACTTCCGATATATAATTTGTGCCCCATATGAGGTGCTAGAGGAATGACTGTGAGGGAGATTGTACATGATGGTGAGGACAAAAGGGGAAGATTATCTCTGAATCTATGCCGCATATATCATCTCCAGCGCAGCTTCATCGCGAGGTCCATGTCCTTTGAGCTGCACTCATCAATCTCTGGTCATCAATCCTGTCCTGAAGCCCGTGAGGGAGCATTTTTCGCTTCTAGCACAGATCTAGGTTTTACGAGGCATGATTTAACTGATGTGCTTTAGAAATTTCCACAAAGGGTATAAAATCAGGTGACGAATCTCATAATGGATGCTAGAGTGCGTACATACATTCGGGACAGTCAGGGCATCTTTAAATGCGGGTAAAAGTTTCGCTGATCCTGCTCCATGTTTCTGTTTCAAGGCCGAAGAATGGTTCCTCTTACAGTACATTCGACATCTGGATGTACATTCTGGACCAGTTAAAATGCACCACAATAGACAACTTCCCATTCAAGCACCTTTTTCTGACAGGAAACTCTCTGATGGCGGGTGTGAAGTTGGGCTCTGGCTTTGTGCGGGTGAATTTTGTGGTTGGAGGTGGATGAGGGGAGCTTTAATGACAACACACAGGTGATGAACACCCCCCCCCCACCCATTATCCATCCCTCTCCACCAACAAAAAATTAAATAAATAAATGGAAACTGACCAGTGCAATGGCACAAATCATTCTGCTTGTTATAGATGTAAGAGAGAAGGAATTAAGGGCTGCAGCATTTCTAGTCAGAAACACACGTGTGCCAGCACAGGTCTCTTGAGCCAAACCATCCAATGGCATCATTATATGTGCCGAATATGAAAACACACGCATATGACTTTGGTGAGAACGGTGGTGATATTATATGTACTGTGTAAAGATCAACAGAAAATCCTTTTGAATAATTTCTAAAGATGCATGTGTTTATACAGCCAGAATGGCTGGACACTGGGTTTTGTTAAAGCAGTTCTTCAGTCAAAATGTTTGTTATTTGAACTGTAAAGTTCTTAAATTAATAGAAAGATTGAATCTGATGGCACAGATAAGTTGATCACAATAGTCTCATGCTAAAATAATGAATTACATTTATACTTTTGAAACATTGTGACAGTTGCTTCATAGTTATGCACACTTGTGGGCATATGTATTTTATAAATTTTTAAAAGGAGGCAAAATAATTTTCTGTGGTTGATTAAGAGAGCTTAAATGGATACTTCACACAAAAATGAAAATTCTCTCATCATTTACTCACCCTCATGTCATTCAAAACCTATAGGCCTATGACTTTTTATTTTGTGTGGATCATAAAAGAAAATATTTAAAAAATGTTTGTTTGTTTGTTTGTTTTATCCATACAATGAAAGTCAATGGTAACAGTTACCAACATTCTTCAAAATATCTTCTTTTGAAGGGTGAGTTTTCATCCATTAACCTGAAATATTCTTTTAAGCTCGTTCTCCCTTTCAGGCCAAGAATTTCCAAAGTATGTTACTTTTATACATGATGCCATGATATCAGTGACTGATAGAGAGAATTTACATTTGTAAATTGAGTAATATTGAGTATACCGTTGTACTCTTCTCAAATTTTAATGTTAAATTACAGTATATATACTTCTACAGTTTTAAAATTGCAACAAATTCTCCAAAAAAAAAAAAAAATCCAAATACTACAATTTGGAAAAGATGGTAAAAATTTACATGGCCAAGTCTGGTCCTAATCTTAAGTGTCATATCCATTTCTAAATAAAAATAAAATGTAAATTCATAGTGTATAGAAAAAGGAAAGTAGTAGCGCGATCAGATTTACTCTACATCCACTTCCCTGCCTGTCAAAAACAGGCTCATGCTGAAGATAATAAAGGCACATATTGTGCTGCTGAAACTCAACTATCCATGTCCTCAACACCTGAGGGGCACTTCAAACTATGAGCATCTCCTGTCAAGCAAACCTCTCTGGCTACATTTACACATCCCATACAAACATTTAACTGACAATTAAACCGATCTTTAGCCAGCTTACCAGTATGAAGATAATTAATAAGAGATATTTGGCCAAACATATTTGTTTTGAATGGGAAGTGACTATCTTCAACTAATCTTTCTCTACAGGGTTTAACAACAAGCTCTTATAGATGCACTGTAGCACTGTTTAGGGATGGTAGTGTGTCTCCTGATTAATAGTCATTTTCTTCTTTGGTTTTGAAACTGAAAATGTATAGAATATATACTGCATCCAAATTTGATCTGATATGTTTCTCTCCAAGGCAATGATTGGAAAAGCAACAGGTGTTGTCTGTAAGTGGGTTATGTTATTTGTGGTTAGCGTCATCAAAGAATGGCTGGAGATATGGTGATTGTGCAAATGCTTCGATGCGGCAGCAGCCCAAAACCAACCCTGCACTTTCCACAAATAGAATACAAACCAGAGCCTCTTAAAAATCAAATCTTTTTTTTTTTTTTATTATTATTATTGTTCTGGTTAGTGAAAGTCACTTAACCTTCAGAAAACGGTGACTGTCAACCTCAGGAGGTCAAACTAAATATTATATGAGTTGGTTTATTTTACATTTATTTCATATGATGTTTGCGATTTTTGCAACCTGCTTATCAAGTTTTGTTATTTTCTATTAATAAACAATATAAACATTAAAATTAAAGGCAATATTGTTAAAATAAAATAAAACAAAATAAGCAGGATAGTAAAAAACACTAAATCGTATCCTATTTGTAAAAAGCACCATTCATGGTTGTTAGATAAAGGTATATGTCTTACGAAATGAACAAGGATAAAACACGTGGTCATTAACAGCTCAATACATGATGTGTGCTAAAAACATAAACACACACATGAAGTAGTTCCTCTGTTCCGTTCCTCTGAAGACTTTAGTGTTTGAACATTAAAATGGCTTCAATAACCAAGAGCTGTATCATGTTTCTCGCATCAGATAACAGATATAAAACATAAGCAAAACATAAGATCAGTTCTCCTGTTAACTGCAATTTCCTGCTTGATTCTATACTAGAGTTGGCTGAAACTTCACTTGTGTGTGTGTGTGTGTGTGTGTGTGTATGAACAGAAGATAGTGAACACTATTTTTCCCCTTCCACACAAACACACACACAGACGCACACAAATACAACTGGACCAGAGAGAGTGTTATGAGAATGAGGAGGAAGCTGGGTGAGAGTGGTGAAGGATTCTGATAGGCTGGCTCATATAAGATGAGAGTGGAAGCATTAGAGCAATGAAGAAGTATTTGATTGTGATTCTGTTCCAGAGCTCAGTGAGTTGCCTCGCTGCCTGCTCCCTACATAGATGGCTGTCTGTGGACTCATTTGGACCCTCTAGCAACACAAATAACGATTAACACAAGGAATTTGCTGTCAGCATGTTGATCTTATTTTCATCATGGAACAAAAAATATATAAAAGTTAGTTTTTTTAATTACAAAATTCTGATTTTACTTTTGGCAATTCTGACTTTTTTCCCACTGAATTTTGAGTTTACATCTCACATTTCTGACAGAACTCTGCATGTGTATGTGGTCAGGTCATGCACGTAAAAATTCAGGGGGGAGAACAAAACAGAATTATGAGATGTAAAATCCGAAGGAATTCTGAGGAAAAAAAAGAATTGCAACATGCAAACTCACAATTACAAGTTTATAACATAAGAAAAACTGTCTAAATTGTGAGACATAAACTCAAAATTGTGAACAGCAATGCTGCCTTCGAATTTGTCCATCTAAAAGGTCCCTTAAAATGCTGCCTATGAAGGATGCTCACTAGGTTTTGGAACAGAGTGTGCATGCATACACCCACTTCATGTGTTGTGTGGAATGAGCGTTAAGGTTAGGGTTAGGGTTATAGCCTCAGGGATAAAGGGGGTCATGATGGGGCAAGGAAGTTGTCGATTAGACCCTTTTGCTGTGGGTTACATGGGCAAAGGCTATCCCAGGCTTCCTCTCTGGAGAGCGGAGAGGATAGGGCACGCTAGGGAAGCAGCTCAGAGGACCATGACTTTCTCTAGCCTGCTGAGATTCCCTCCTCAGTGGCATTACCTCCAGCCGCCTCTTCCTCCGAACCTCTTGGGGGAAGAGTGCAGCCACCTCCAACAATTGTCCATCTGAGGTGGTCTGTGTGTAGGAGGGCACTCTGGGTTTAGGCTGTGGCTTTTGCCTGTACCCAAAGGGGCCGTCCACTTGGTAGGGACGCCAGGCCGCGCCGGCACCACCGAAGTGGGGTATGACATCTGGCGTGACGGTTCTCGTCGGGGGGAGGCTGGATGAAGCTGGGAGCCTGAAGCAGCCAGTCTCTGCACGCAGGTCCGGCCCCATGATGCTTAGACTTGTTCTGTCCGTAAACGAATCCATGCGGTCTTCATAGGCCAGGTCAGCCGGCGCCGAGCATTGCTGGAGTGGCCAGCCGGCCCGGTTCTTTCCTCCATTCTCTGCCCCTCCGTCTTGACACACCAGCTCACTCTGCAAGGGCTCCACTTCATCTTCCTCCTCCTCTCCTGCGTCCTCCACCGGCTCCCCTTCCTGCTCCTCCTCCGGTTCATCTGAGGGTGGGGGCAAACGGGGGTCCCTGAGGAACACCACAATGACCGTGATGTTGTCGCTGGACCCTGCATCTCGGGCTGAGGCCACTAGCTTGTGGGCCACCATGGCAGTGTCCCCGTTGTTCTCCTGCAAGTGGTCGCTGACCACTCGCACAGCTTCTTCTGGATTCACTGTGTCGTAGAAGCCGTCACAGGCCAAGATCAGGTAGTCCTCACTTCCATCCAGGCTGAAGGCGGTGCAGTCAGCATCACCACAGATATAGGGCTTGTGTACTGAGTCACCTGTACATGTATTAAATAATTATTAGAAATTATAACTATACATTACATATAAAAATAATATATATTAGAAATTTATATCTAAAAATTAAGTTTTTTTTTTTCATTTTCTCTTCATTTTAGTGAAAATAAATCACATTTTCAACAAATATTTTCTTAACTATAATGCACTTGTCATCATTTTTATTTTTAGTTTTTTTAATTCATTAATCACAATAGCATTTCTCATTAATCTAAATAAATGGTTTTTTTTTTTTTTTTAACTACTTATTTGCTTCTTTAGATTTTTTTGAGTAGAATATGACTCGGACATGGTTCTGGACTTTCGTACTTGCAAAAGACCAGTTGCCTAGGGTATAGCAAAATTAGCCTCACTTGTGCTATTTATGAATCAAGAGCTTTAAGGGAATTAAACGCTAGACTGATAGGATTATTTGACAGATTAGCCATCAGCATTTAGGGAGTGGAACCGTCGTGGGAACACTGCCTAAGGATTTTGCAGGAGGTCAGTCTTTGTTATTGCAGCAACGCTCATTACCCTGAAAGCCGTAATCTTACACTAGCTAATGTACATACTGTAAAGTACACTGATACTTTGTCAATAATTTATTGACGTGATGAAGAAGTATGTAATCTTTTCAACTCCAACTACACAGTTGGTCTGATTACACAAGATTTGGACTAGTACTGTGGTTTAAATTTTGACAACTATCAATTTTGTTCTTCGAAAGTACACAGACTCAGCTCCTGATTTAGACCAAGTAGAAGCTGCACAATTTGGTTACATTAATTCAATTGAGTCTGTGCCAGTGTTTGCTTTCTAAAAGACTCTGTCTTTCATACTGATATCTATAGTGTGATGATAATGGTTTTCTGCTGTAGCCTGTACATCCTCCTCTAAAAATATGCACCCACTGACCTTTAGTTCACTTTAACTTACAAAAGATCTTGTCTAAATAAGTGGATATCCTGAAGTAGCACAAAAACAAAGCTTTTAGCTTGCTAAATTGTGTAATGTAATTTCAAATGTCCCATACCGATGGCTCTTGACACGGACAGGCTGCCATTCACCCTCCATGTGCCGAACCAGATCACACACCCACCCAGAGCCTCAATCCTCTTTTTCTCATCCTATAAACACACACACATAAACAAACAAACAGTATGGTCAAGAGGAGTCATTAACCATAACAGCTAGTATCATGTTCAGTTCAGTGTCAATTAGTGAAACTCTAATCAGCTAAACTGTGACTTACATACAGTTTTATTATATAGATAATGTTATGGAGCTATGGCATATGGACTTGGAACACCTGATCATTTAATATTGGTCTCCCACTATTTCTAAAAATTAAATTACATTACATTTTAAATACACTATTAAAAATTTTATTAAACAAAACAGTTAAAATAATAAGAAACAGCTTTGAGTGACCAGTCTTTCTCACATCTCTGTCTGGTTTGTGTGGTTTCATCAACTCCACCGGTTGACCTCTCTTCACCATCATGACCTGTGAGTCGCCCAGCCAGGCCACGTATAGTGTGTGACCTCTCAGAAAGGTCACGACCCCTGTGGTGCCACAGCGCAGGTTCTGTTCCAGACATATGGATGCATACAGATGTTGTCAATGCATAAAGGGCTGATATGAGCATCCTGAGGTCTGACAGTGTTTGTGGGGTAGGAACTCACCTCACGTGATGCCTTCTGTATGAACCGCTCATCTGTCAGTTTGAAGGAGTGAAACAGGGCCTCTCTGGGGTCTTGACTGAACATTTCTTGTCTGACCAGGTTTACGTGAAGATGATTGGCGGCATAGATGGCAGCCTCCACCCCGCCGTGACCATCAAACACAGCAAAAAAAGCCTGCTCTTCCTGATCCTAAACACAAATACTTTTTTGTTAGCTTTACCTCATAAAATAACTGTGACAATAATAAAACAAAACGTCTCTGATTTTGATGTCATTGATAAATGCTGATTATATCATGATGCAAAGTATTTTGTTACAGTTACTATACTGAAAGGAAATTCCCTGTTGTTATTCAGAAAATAGCTTATTGCCACATAAAAGACCTCATAATACATTCTTAATTGAAATGAATCCCTGTAAATGTCTCTCGATCAGTGTGAAACAGAAAACAAAAACATGCCAACCTCTGGCATCCAACAGATCTGAAGCTGTTCGCTTAATCAACTGCAGTCAACGTAGCTAAATGAAATATTACACATGAGAAATATATGCAAATCAAATGTTGGTGTTTCCTCTTGTCGATAGGTTTTAATTATCAGCAGCTTACGAATGATTAAATAGTTCCGTAGCAGGGCTGGTGAAATGGGATAAGCTCTCATTGGTATAAATAAGGAATCCCTGAGCTGCGAATACTGTGACACTGTGTCTGCGCTGCAGCTGAGCGGCTTATGACAACATGAAAATGCTTGCATTTAGTTTAGGTTTTTATGCCATCGCCGTCGGTGTATGAATGAGTGAGTGAATGGGTGAATGTGAGGCAACTTGTAAAGCGCTTTGGATGGCCATGGGTCTGTTGAAAGTGCTATATAAATGCAGTCCATTTACCATTTACCATTTATGACACATGGATGCATTCAACAACCATTTGGAATTTATTTGATTCATTTGTTCTTTCATTAATTAATCAGTTAATATAATATTCCTTATCTTGTCCAATGCATGCAATGTTCTGTAAAGAAACTTTCTTATTAAACTTATTTCAGTTTTGTTATATACCACTAAATGAATTTTTGTAACCTACTATGGGGAAAAATATGGTGAAGGATATATGTAAAAAATAAATAAACAAACAAACAATCAAACAGTACAGGTCAAGATAATCAAAATCATAAAATAAACAAAAGTCTGTAGAAAGTTAAATGCATAATCATTATTACAGTCTGTATTATATGCATATGCATAAAACAAACACAAATCAAATACATCCTGCAACTTTTTTATTGTAGTTTACTGAATATGAAATCTCAGTAATTTCCTTTCAATCACCTAAACCTTTTTGTGTTTTATTGCTTTTTTTATTTACTGTGATCATTTTAATGTAAAAATAGATCTCTAAATTAGATAATACATCAGGTAATAGTTTGTATAATATGCATATGTGATAAATTGTTCTTACATTTTTTTTAATAGAATCTTTTAACTACTCCGAAGTGTACTCCTCAGTGTGCATCATTTACAGTAATTATGATGGGAGTGTTCTAGTTTTGTCATGTTGCTCATGTGGAACAGCACTGAAAGAACAGCTATGTTTACGTTTCTCTCTCTGTGTGTGTGTATAAATGCACTGAATGATGTCCACTTATGGCCGAGACTGGTCTCTGATCTGCTTCTGCCTAAGGCAAAGGAATGACAGTGTTCGCCAATAATACCAGTAAAAGCCCAGCATTTATCTACAAATGGCAAATGGCACTTGCTTTCCAGTGACGCAGCACATTCTCTCAACTTGAAATTACACTGGCAATCAGGAAAGAAATTACATAATGCTGTTTCTTCAGAGATGTTAGGTTCAACACAACTCTATTACAAATGAAAAGTGATGCTAAGTGAATCTGTGTTTTAGCATCTACCTCGACTCACATTTGTGTGAGCTATTTGTTAAAGTGCGGAAGGCTCAGCAGACACCTTAAAATGAGTTTTTGATGAAAAACAAACATGAGCTGCTGACAGCCTTACTATTCATCAGCTGTTAGATGACTAGAATTTGCCTGTGGGTCAAAGCTGTGGCTTAGCAGCTTGCATAGATCCTCAGACGTATTGATACCTGGTGCTCATATGGGGTTTACAGGTTTAAATCCATTTTCCAACACTTCCTGATCATATTCTATCCCCTTCTATCATATTCTTAAAAAAAGGGGATACAAATAAACTAGAGATGAATTTGTTGAATTTTGTTGTTTATTATATTCTACTGTTCAAAAGTTTGTTATCGGTAAGATTTTTAAATGTTTTTGAAAGAAATCTCTTATTCTCAACAAAGCTGCATTAATTTAATCAGAAATACAGTAAACTAGTAAAAATTTGAAATATGAATACAATTTAAAGTAATTATTTTTTCATTGTAATTTATTCTGTTGTAATATATTTTAAAATTATTCCTATTATAGCAAAGCTAAATTTATAGCAGCGATTTCTGCAGCCTTCCATGTCACAGAAATCAGAAATCATTCTAATATGTTGATTTGGTGCTCAAGAAACATTTCTTATTATTATCAATGATGAAAGCAGTTGTGCTGCTTAGTATTTATTTCAGGATTCTGTGATTAACAGAAAATTAATAAGAACAGCATTTATTTGAAATCTTTTGTAACATTATAAATGTTTGCACTGTCACTTTTTGATAAATTTAATGTGTCCTTGCTGAATTAAAATATTAATTTCTTAAAAACAAAAACAAAAAAACGTACAGACGCCAGATTTTTGAACGGCAGTGTAGTGTATTTGGTGAAAAATAAAAGCTAATTTAAAGTCACACTCAAGGTCATACCTGGAGATTGAAGAGCGTGTTGAAGTCAGGAATGACGACATGTTTGTCTTCCATCTTTCGGCGCATGTTTTTAATAGCATGGATGGAGGTCTCATAGTACGGCAAGTGGCGACGGCGATACGGGAACTCTTTTAGCCAATGACAGCATGTCTCGCATAGCTTATTAAAGATCAGCCGGGCCAGCTTCACCGAATCGATCTCTGCCGAGGCAAATAACATGTTACATGTTACACATAAACACTCTTAGCTGCTTTGATTCAGGATGACTAAGCAGCCATTCTTTCATATGTCACAACAGTGTAAAAAAAAACATACATGCACCATAAGCAGTGCTGTTTTTTTTTTTTTTTTTTTTTTTTTTGCTTACAAGCCAAACAGATTTGACTGTATTATCATATTGGAAAGGAATAGCGTATCAGCTGCTGATTAAACACACAGTGGAAGCGGAATTGGGAACAGTGGACAAAAGAGGCCATCTGCCGACTGAGAAAGAGAGAGAGGAGGTGACTGGTTAATGATGATGGGATTGTTCCAGCTCTGGTCTCTATGGACTAAAGCTGACGTTCCTTCGTTCTGTGAAGTTCTCATCAATATCTTTGAAGCACACGCTCTCCCTTTACATCCACCTGTGATCTATATGCTGCTATTTACATCTTCAAAGCTTTTCAGGTAGCAATATGAAGCATTTGATGGACAACTAACCCAACTGTTGTGTTTTAATTTGTGTTGAGTATTGATAGGTGCTTATTAAAGGGACAGTTTACTCAAAAATTAAAAATCTGTAATCATTTACTCATGTTTCTCCAAACCAATATTCTGGCAGATCAAAACACATCACGTCTGGTCAGATGTCAGATGACACCAATTGCTACTGGTTCTCAGGTCTCTCACATTAGAATGCACCAAATTTGAATATCTGGAAATGTGAATAAGATTTAAAAGATACGTGTATAAATTTCAATCTGTTACATAAATTTGTTGCATGGCTGCAGAGGACTTGGAATATACCCTATGATAACTATATTTATGGTGTTTTTTTATATTAGATTTTTCTCTTCTGGTCACTATTTGCATTTATTGTCTGGAAAAGTGCAGCATCAATATTCTTTGAAACATATTTCATGTTATATTGCGAAGAGAAGAAAGTCAAACAGGTTTGGAAAGACATGAGGGTAAGGAAATTGTTTTATTTTTAGGTGTACAGAACCTTTAAAAGTATCATTGGCAAAGCAAGTTATTTGTTTCTCAAGCTCATAAAATGTTGCTGAAAGAGTTTGCATGCCAAAACGTATGGCAAAGTCCCAGATTTGCCTAATGGAGTGCCTGTTTTTTATGACTCCATTTATTGCATATCTTTCAAAGGCTGCATTTTCCTATTGTCTGTCAGTCTGCTTCAGTACTGCTTTTGACAGATGTATTGTAGCATTGTGTGGACGAAGAGGCCTTTTAGATTGTTTGATGGTTGTAAAAGTAGACATGACATGCTCTTTTCTCTTCCCTTTGCCTTTTAGATGCTCTCTCTCTCTCTGTCTTGTCTCCGTGGGCACAGAGTCTAAATTTAATCTGCCATCTCAGGGCTGAGCTGCTGAACAGTATGCACTGCTTTGCCCTGAGCAGACGTCTGTCTGCCGCCCAGTGTACTGATGTCAGCCATTTCCACTGCTAAGACTTACACTAAACATACTCATTGCTGCTGGAATGGGTCACGTCATGAAGGACTGTACCTCCCGTGAAACTCTTGATCCTGGCTAAGCAAAACCAGACTCGGCTCAAGTGGAGTTCTCCTGCTCTGACGTATTTTTGAACAGTGCTTAAACTCAACACAGATTGCAGTCCATCTGGCTTTATAAATCTATCCTCCACTCAGGAAAGTGTCTGGGATCAGCATGCTATGTGAATGTCTGCGCTAATTCATGATGGCAAGAGTTAGATGTGAACCACAGAGAATTATTGCAGCCTTCATGACTTGTCGAAATGATTGTATTAATGAGATCAGTGTACATGAACGCCACAGCAATGTTGTAATTACCAGTGGGGAAACTCTGAATATCTTCCAGAGTTGTCTATTAAAGAATTACGGCGGAAACAAATTGCTGTCGGTCATAATTAAAGATGAAATGTTTAATTTTACTTGAGTCATTAACAGAGGCAGAATTGTAATTTGTTTGGTTGAACGGACAAACCAAACTCCATTTTCAATCTCTGTGGCAGCACAAGAACTTTAAAAAGATATTTATAAAATATATATTAAAATTCTATACTATTATGTCAAAATAAATCGAAAAGCTATAATTATATAAAACAGCACAAAATGTTAAAATATATAAATAACATGCATATTATAATTATATCCTTTTTTTCTAAATAAAAGCAATGAATTTTAATATTATAATATATTTTACATTTTATATAATTAAATATTACAAATTATGAATAATATACATTTATAAATTATTTAGATTTTAGTTAACAGAGTATATAATTGTATCATATATTTTATGTATTTCATATATATTATATATTATAATGATTATTATTTTCATGTATGGTTGATGTTAAAATTTTACAGTATATTGTCTAAAATTAAAAATATAATACTAAAAAACAAAATCTTTTTTTTTTCAAAATTACAAGTGAATTTAGCCATCATGTTATAATGCACAGTATAAAAAATGAATAATTATTTTGATATTTGCTAGAATACTTATAAAGATTACATTTAAAAGTAATTATTAAAATTATTTAATATATTTAAATTATAAGTGTTTTTAAAGAGGACAGTACATGTAAAAATAAAGGAAATGGGCTTGTACAGTTAAATAAAAATTTTATATGCAATAGTAACTTATACAGATAAAAAAAAAAAAAAAAAAAATCCTTAAATAAAGGCAGATGACTAATATGGTACTGACATATTATTGTGCGTCCATTACAGAATGCGCATCATCCTTTGCATGTCAGGTAACATCTGTTCTCCAAAAAGATTGTGATGTATGTTCATGTAGCAATTTACAGTTATTGCTACAGAAGGGGTCTTGCAAAATGAAGGGGGAAATTAATCTGATCGGTGTCAAATATGAATCAATCTTTCAAGCTCCATTAGACCTGCTAAAGATCTCCTTTCTAAACCAGTCAAAACTGTGGCGTATTAGCAGCCATGCACCTCAAATTCCTTTGCCATTTCAATACGAATATAGAAAGATAAGAAAGCAATTCAGGTCACCGTTAAGTTAGTAAGTGACCTAAATTTGCAGTTGAATAGCAGGCTTAAAATTGTGCAGAATGGCCTACATTTGGATCAAATATCATGAGATCTCAACTCGATAGCAAGACTTCAATGCAGAACCCAACTCATTCACTAGCTTTATTGACTTCCAGATGGCTCAGGAGTGTCAAGAAAATCACAATGAATCTACGCTAGACTTGTCTCGTAAGACTTCACAGTCCAAGTTAGGTTTATGTGATGTGGTTCACTTACGAGGCAGCGTGTCTGTGCCATCCTCCACACTCTTGTTGAGATGGTACACAGAGAGATCGCTTTGCAGGATACTGTCTGCAGTACCACGGGCCAGGGCTGCAGCCAAGGAGGGATGGGCAATTACTGTAAAAGAGAGAAAGGGAGAGAGAGAGAGAGAAAGAGAGCTGTAAAACATCTGCTGAGTTGATCATGGAAGCATTATGTAAAGGAGCGCTGTCAGTATTTGATTCAATTTTTCCTTCATTTTTTTATTTTTTCAGCACCAGAGCGAGCACTCGTTTAACTGTGAGATGATGAGTAGGAGGCAAAAGCAATATGCACAGGTCAAAACAGAGAAAATGGCCAAAGATATTCCAGCTGAATATGTTTTTATGATCACTGTGCATCAAAAACCTCTTTGCAAAACAGACTTTTTTCATGTATGGGTGAACTATTCCTTTATAAAAGCTTATGGTGAAGAACAAGGGTAGAAAGCTGAACTGTAAGTGTTAAGCCTGGCTTTTTAAATACTGATGTGAATATCCTTTTAGGGCTTGTCGCTCTGATGGATTGAGAGAGCGAGGAGAGGCACTCTAAAACTAGCATGACCCAAATCCACTTCAGCACTCTGCCGCTCTGAGAGCAGAGACCCCGCTGGATCACTGAAAATAAATACAACTGCACATTATGAAATCAAGAGCCGTCACTTAAAGACAAGCCCTGTCATCCCCATAAGAAAATTTCATAAGAGATGATCGTGGAATTCTCATCCGAACAGAACAGGAATCTCCCCATTAAATGACTGACAATCATTTTGAAGATAAGGACCAGAAATTCTATATATTTATACGCCATACTGACATTATGCCATAATGAATGCTGCACAATTTCTTGGTAAATTACAAGAATATAGAGTAAAAATGGCACATTTTAAGACCTATATGTAACCAGTTTTGAATGTAATACAAAATATAAGTCAAGTCCAGTCAAGTCTGCTTTATTGTCAATTCTTCCACATGTACAGTACATAAATGTATACAGTACATAAATACATACATGTATTTTCTGTAAAAATACAGTGAACCAGTAATATTGCGAAATAATACAATTAAAAATAAACATTTTTTATTTTAATATATTTTAAATCGTAATTTATTCTGAATCTCGTGCCAAAGAAACATTTCTTATTAATTTCAATGTTGAAATCAATGTTGTGCTGCTTAATATTTTTGCGGAAACTGTGATTTTTTTTTTTTTTTTCAAGAAGAACAGCATTTATTTTAAACATTTCAAATGTCTTAAATGTAACTTTCCTTGATAAAGTAATGTATTAATTTCTTAAAAAAAAAAAAAATCTTACTGATGTCAAACTTTTGAATGGTATATATTAAAGCAAATCCAGAAAAAAAGAAAAAAAAAAACTATCTCATTAATGCTTGTCCATTAAATAATGAGAGGATATATATATATATATATATATATATATATATATATATATATATATATATATATATATATATATATATATATATATATATATATATATATATATATATATATGGACAAATAATTGGTGTTTCCAACTGTGGAAAGAAACAATTATCTGGCACAGAACTAATAACTAATTTATCTCAGTGAATAAATAAGCCTCCAAAAACTTCAAAACGTGTGTCTGGACAGTGTCAATGTGCCATTCCCATCTCCGTCTGTCTGTGAGGGGCTTCAGCAGCGTTTGCCAACATTCTGTTGAATTAATAGCCTCAGCTGTGGCCTAAGAGGATAACAGAACCATCCAATAATGTGATGTCCTAATCCCAAAACATTTATTATGACGCGCTAAATTTATGAAGGGCTTTCTGTAGTCAGTTAAATAAAACTGATAGATAAGTTTGCCATAAAAGAAGCCAGAAGAAATAATGAAGGTGATAAAGACAATAGATTTGATTTCTAAATCTAAATTTTTTATTGAGTTTTTATGAATCTTTTATATGTAATGCCTTATAAAGGTACTATATGGTTATTCATAATGCCTTATAATACAACTTATACATGCTGTCAGCTATAATGTTAACCACCATTTTAAGACTTACATATTCTTGGTTACACCTGTAAAGTGTAAAATAAAGTATGAGCAACCTTAAACTGATGTCTTATATCATGTGTTACATTGCTTTATCCAAGTATAAGTCAAGAAAATATAACCAAAAATGACAATCATGAGGCATCATGAATATCTTATTAATGCATTAAAATGCCTCCGCTCTGGTGGTCATAACAACATGAGGCTGTACGGCACTGACCGCTGATGCGCCTGCATTACCATGACAACCCTGACAGCAGCACCATCCATGACGACGGGTTGCCATGGTGAGTAATGTTGTAGTGAGGCAAACAGCCACAATTATTAGAACCACACATATTAGAAATCAAAGCAATGACAGTGAGCACAAGAGGCTGGAATACCAGCCCAGCAGACGGGAGGGTGGAAAGTGGAGCGTTCACAAGGACGACTCAATGACGGTCTGCTCCAAATGAATGATCCAGCAGAGAGATGAGAAGGAGGCTAAACAGCTAACAGCTAGCAGGTTCTTCCAAACATCATATAGTCAGCTTACTCAGTATGAAGAAGGGATGAAAGAGAGCTCATATTAATCATAATCCATTTACCCATTACCATAATTATTTGCACTGCGAATATTGTTTCTATCTATCTATCTATCTATCTATGTTTATCATTATCCATCTATCTAGATATCCTTTCATTGATTTTTCCATCCATCCATCCATCCATCCGTCGGTCTGTCCGTCTGTCCATCCACCCATGAAACCTAACTAACTTTGATGTTTGAATCAGATCCTAAGGACACTGGGAGTCCTTGACATCATGCGTGTCACAGGGACAGCACAGCAGTGTGCATTAGTGTCCGCCATGACAGAAAGATGAAAAGATGGGAGAGAAAAGTGACAGTGAGATGGGGGAGGAACTGATGGCTTGAGGAGGGGACGAAGACAGAAAAAGAGAGAAATGACATGCCAATTGCCATCATATTCTGGGATCCTCCTCCGCATTTCCATTCATAGAAATGCTCTCGCTCTCTCTCTCCTGCAAACATGCACACAGCCGTCACTACCTGAGGGGTGGGGGGGGTGCCGAGGTGGGGAGCTCTGATTGGCTGAGGCTCTAGGGCACAGCTAAGGTGAGCCAATGGGAGACGCCCGTTTCTTGAGCAGCACAGAGGAGTCAAAGGCATGGTAAGGAATTAGGATTAGAGAAGAGCCGTTTTTGTCCTCTCAACCAAGTGGCAAAAAATACATACACACTGCTTTCTTTATCCCCAGACTTCAAAGCACTGCACAAAGTGACATCTCTGTAGCAGGCTACTAAGATCTCACAGCATGCTTATGTGTTGCCAGAGAGACTGTGAACGGAAATTAAGCATAAATAGAAGTGGCTCTGCACTCATATTGGTTGTGTTTAACAGATTAGCCTGGTTACAGAAGATAAATGCAACTATACAGCAGGAGGGTAGAAAAAAAGAGAGAGAGCAAAAAAGTGAGAGAAACAGGGATGTGTGTCGGGGAGCCTTGCTTTGACGTCATTCAGAGAAACGAAGGCTCAGTGTGGCTAACACTATATACTGTAGTCACACTTCATGTCAGGAGAGAAATGACAAAAACTAACTGTGTGATTGAAGTGTTTAAATGCTTTCTATCCCAGCTAAATATGTAAAGACAACTGCAAAATAGCCATTGATATATTGATTCTCATGATAATTGTGTAAAAGCTATGATGCTTTCAAGACATTACTCAATTAGTTTGAGTTGTCCGACATCCACAACACTGACTCTGTTAATGACATGTTTCTGGGCTGGGGCTATCTGTCCATTCAACCAATGGCATACAGAGGGAGACAGTCATTAGTTAAACAAATCTGTTTTATAATACACTTTAAGATTCAACTAGATGAAATGCATTTTTAGCATATGGAAATAGCATTGTGTATGTCTAGATGAGCCTGTCTTTGATGCAGTGTGGCTTGGCATGCATGTTCTAATCCACCTACAGTAATACTGCAAAAACATGTCACACACACACACACACACACACACTTACACAAGGCTCTCAAGGGGGTTTCTACTCTTACATTATCTTTCAACCGTCCTTGATTGTGTAAGATCCCCCAAACACTCGACATCACTTGTGTGTGTGTGTGAATAAGAGGTTTTTCCTTTTCACACACAGCTTCTCCTCTGAGACTGAGACAGTTCAGTTTAGCCATAAGTGGCTGCTGTGATCCATGTTGATAATGTGCTGCCATAATGAAGTATCATTTATCATTAAGATTAAACTGTGTGTTAAGAATGCCTGAAATGAATATTAAAAGCTTAAACGAGAAAGCTACAATACAGCAGAGGAAAACATTTTCAGCAAATAATGGCTTACATTTTGGGTCTGTTCCTTACACAAAGCTATCACATGACTTCAGAACAGCACACAAGTCATATGGACTATTTTTATGAAAAAAAAAAATCATCTTTTATGCTCCACTAAAGAAAGTCAGATGTGTTTGGAACAATGTGAGAGTGAGTCTATAATGAAAAACTTTTTACTTTGTCTTTAATAAGTACAATGTGCGCAATATGCCACGTTTAACTGTGTAACACAACACATAAATGGACTTTCCCCAGATCATCAGAAGAGATGGTGGGTGAAAATGAGTTTGTGGGTGCTTGTTGATAAGTTGGAGTGTGTGTGTGTGTGTGTGCGTAAATGACTCAAGGGTTATTAATAGCATCATGCAGGATTAACACCAAACTGAATCCTCTTCATGTCCATCACTTTCTCTCTCTCAATCTCTCTATTACACCCACCATCCTCCCACACACACACACACACACACACACACACACACACACACACACACACACACACAACAGCATGCCTAAATAAAGACTAGTGCTTGTTCTGGGTCAAGGACCTTGATAAAAAACCCCACTTTTCCCATCATTCCTCTCCTGCTCTTTATAGCGCCTCAGAGTCACGCTTTTGGAAAGGGAAGGAGGGAGAGAAAAGAGAGTGATGGCGTCATCACACCCACGCATTGTGCTAACCCACACTTTTCATACTCTCTTCCTTTGACCTGCCTGCTGATGTCGCACAGGTTGAAAAGCTTTGCATACCTTTACTGACAAAGTGAGTAAGAGCTAAATAAAAAGAGAGACCGAAAATGAGACATGAAGATAAAGAGAAAAAGGGGGCATCAAAAAAGGCTGCTTTTTGATGTCACAGGAAATCAGTGTTATCTCAGGTAACAGTGTAACTAGGCCTCAGAGAGCATCCTCACTATGCAATCTTTTTATGGCAGTTTATAAGGCCCAGACAAGTGGCATTAATTTCTAAATGTCACGGACTGTTTCATCTATCATCATTTCTGGAGGCTTTGTTCTGAGGGGTGTACAGAAAATTTTAATTAGTATAATTATGCCATTATTTACAGCATGGAATAAATTACTGAAGGAGAGCTAGATTTTACTGCCTGTTCCTGTTTACACCAAGAACGATCAATAACAATAATGATATTAACGATATTTAAGCATCCACACCAACATGCAATAACATTCTGTTTATTATAAGCGCACGCTGCTTTAAATGCGCAAGCTCTATAAGGTGGGGTGGATTCTGATTGGCTGTTCATGTTTTCATTGTCAATAATATTAAACAAACTGTTCTGAAATCTCAAAACCTCTGTGTCAACTTCTCAAAAGTTGAGGGGTGGACTTCCCAATACTAACAGAATGGAAATAATGATTAAAACTTTATTGTGTCAACTGCAATTAAGGTCTTTAGGAAGCCACAATGATTCTAGAATTGTGTGATTTGTTGATAGGACGTTGCTATATGCTTTTTAAAGTGTTCTAAGTTGGTTTTAGAATGTTGGTGCAACAATTATTTTTTACAAACTTACAAATTGAATCAAATTAGAGAATTATTTTGTAGAGAAATGATTGTAGATCAAAAGATATTAATAAGAATGAAATATGGGGTTTGACTACTTAAAGACGCTTGCCCTAGTGTTCTTGCTCTCAAGTGTTAATTGGACCGCATGAATGAAAAGACTTGAGCGCACTTGTGTTGGAATCTAGGCCATCAGCCCTCCAAACTGTCCACAGACGTGGTCGCCATGCCATCTGGGCATCATCTCTCTCTGGCAAGGAGGCACTATGTCCAAGTCTCCAATGGGGCAAGAACACAGTGGCCTGAAACCCATGCTGGACTGTTGCCACGGAGGCTCCAGGCTCTGACATAATATGAAGCACACCTTCCCCACTTTGACACCTAGCAGGGGATCTCGAATGACCCAGGGAGAATCATAAATCCTGCGAGCATGTGAGGTGCAAAAACTGAATGAAAGTCACTATCAATGAGAAAGATTCTGGATAAAAAAAAAAACATAAAAAATGGACATATAAGACAAAATGGAGCAACAGAAATTGAAAAAACGTAAAGCACAAAGGAGATTAGGGCTAAAGAAACCAGCTGACTTAAGTCTGAAAGAGCATGTTAGGACAGATCATATTTTTTGCATCTCACTAATCATTTTTATACAGCATTAATTCATAATACTTAACAAAAAAATGCACTGACTTCCAGATGGCCATCCAGTAGGAAAGCAGCCAAACATAAACAACATATAACTGTGTGTGTGTATATATATAATATATATATATATACATCGTCTAGTCTAAAATTGTTTAGACAATAGGTCTGTTTAGATCATTGCTCAGTACTGAATGCTTATCCTTAATCATCATGTTGATTGTACAATGTCATATCACAGCTGAAATGATGCTGCGGTCAGTATAATCGCGTCCTAAAAAAGCCATAAACAACCAAATACAAAGCATAAAGAGATTAGCCAATTGTCATTGCAAGTTATAACACCATATACCGTGTCCAATCTGTCACTAGGTGTTACTAGGCAGAGGGAGTAATGTGATTATTGAAGATCTTTGAATGTGTGGTATCTACCCAGTATTTTAATGAGGCCTGATCAAACGCTTGACAATGTAATTGAGCTACAGTTTAACGCATAGCTCTCAATCACGCAGTTCTATTTTGTAGTTTCCAGCATGGTGGGATATTACCAGACTTTACCATTACCAGCGTTTTGAGTCATACGTTCCCTGGAATATTTGCTTTTCACCACAATGCATTTGCCAAACAAATTTTTTTTTGGATTATGGAAAGCAGTTTTTTAATTAGAAATAACTACCAATTATTAAAAACACAAAAAAAAAAAAAAAAAAAAATAAGATAAGAGATGGCCATTCATTATTTTAAGTATCAGAATTTCAATTTATAAGATATACTCAATTTTAAATTCGAAATTCAATTTATTTCATTCATTACAGATTACAGTTTATGTAAAAGCAATGTTCCATCTTTTCATCCATAAATTAAGAAATTTAAGAAATACATAAAATATACCATAATATATAAACATAAACTGAAAACTATGAAAATATATTTAAAAAATATATAATTATGATTATTGTGTAAACAAAAATTCTGTATTTTTTTCAGACCAAAAACATAACATAAAAAATCAACAATTAACTATATATGCATACAAAAATATCATTTGATAATTGATTATAAAAATAAAAATATAATATGAACAAATATGTATTTTGTTAAACTTTAATGTGTGTATATATATATATATATATATATATATATATATATATATATATATATATATATATATAACATACCCAATTTTTCAGAAACAGAATCAATTTTGTCCAGCATTCATGCTGATGTTAATCGTATGTCATAGTTTATTTTTTTATATAGTAGTCAAATGAGGTCTCAGGCTGGCAGCATGTGGTTGCTTGAAAATCTGAAGGATAAATAAGGTGAATGATGAGTGTGTGAGTCTGTTTGAAAACAGATGACCTAGTTGAGCCAAGGAGGACAGTAATTTAGGCTGTAGTGACACTGACGCACAGTCCTACCTTCTGACCAAAACTTATTTCTTTTCTTCTGTAATGCCACTCAAATTCATATTCCACAGCATCCAGTATTCCATATCCCTCAAAAATGTATCCCACCCACCCTTTAGCAGACTTCATAAACTGTATTTTGGGCCATTTTCATTGACAAGAGAGGGCCACCTAAAGATGTCATCTAAAATTGATACTGTATACTGAAAAACTATAATTGTGTCATTTATCCTATGGCATATTTTTATAAACCTAACAAAAAATTGGCTGCCTGTAAAAGCATAAAGGGCATTCACTTTAAATAGCCAGACAAAAGCCTGGTTTCCTTTATAGGCAGCTGTTACTGTGTTTCTTGTCGAGAGGCTCTCTCATGCGCTTCTGGGTCCTTTACCTGTAATATTTGGTCAGAAGAACTTTAGAGGTTGCAGAGAGCAATTTCTGAGAAGAATCCAGGCCACTTGGAGAGACTCTACACCATTAAGTGCACTTATAGGGCACTGAGAGTGGCGTCTGTGCAATGGAAAACACTCAGTTATTTCTGTTCCACCCGAGCCAATCATGCCGCTTGTGCCAAGGTTGTCTCCATGACGATGGCGATGCTCAGTTCTTGAGGTCAGCCATGTGAATTTACCAGTGGCTCTTGAAAGAACACAAGCATCTCTGTTATTAATCTGTCAGCTGATCATCCTTGAATCCACATTCCAGGGCATATTCGTGAATACATCTTATTAGAAAGGTATGATGTCTTTGGTTTGGGTTATTTGGTCTCTTTAATTCCCAACGGGGCCTCTGCTGTCTCAGACATTAAAATCAGGAAATCTAATCCTTGCTATCAGATGTACCACTACTGTACCTTTAAAAACCTGAACCATATGAAATCAGACCCCTGATCCAGGCAAATACAAAATTAGGCTAGGTTTGCTCCAAATCACCTGCAGGACAGCCAGTCAGCCTCATTTCAGGACACAAACGGAACTTCTCACCCTATAGTTTTCCAGCCCGCGATTAACACTATAATCTAGAGATTACCATTTGCAGTAATTTCCAGCTCTGTCTGGCTGATGACAGGCAGAGAGAGTCCGGGATGTCTTGGAAAGCAGCTGGTGCTGCCGACGCGATTGTTAATTTCGGAAATTCCTGAGAAGGAATTAATCAGCGGCAGGGAGATTATAACCAAATACGCCTCTGCTAATTAAGAGTTACGCAAGGAGACATCACAAGCGAGCACGAGGCCACGATGCCACAGGGTCATCGTCACTGATCTAGAAAGGTGATCAAATTAGAGTTTCCACAAATGAAAGCACAGACACTGCATTGCCAGGGCAAAATAATCATCATGCCCTGCTAGGACTCCATTTGTATTGTATGGCAGACTGCAATCAGACTAACGTACTTAAGATAAAGTATGTAAGTTCTGCTCCAATAGCCTCAGCAAAAATGACTGTTTTTATGCTGGATTCTTGAACACTTCGCCCATCTGCCATTGGTCAGAAAAACAGCTTCTGTCATGCCGAGCTGATCAGAAACAACAACCTTTGACTGTATCAACCTAGAAATGGTTTACTTAAGTATTACACAAACATCTACACAAAGAGCATCAACAAGACAGTTCTTGTTCCAGATAATGTCATTGTTTGAGTGTGTTCAGATCTCTGGAATGCAGAGAGGGTTGAAAAAAAGTTCACTCAGCTGAACCTGTAAAAATACATTACACAGCCATGTTTGATCATGAATATATTAGCTGGGCAAAATATATTTCAAATATATCCTAAGTATTTAAAATAGGGCAGCTTAGGGAAACATATTTTTTTTTCAAACTGGAAAAATATATCAAATGACAAAATATTTTACAAAATGCACTTCAAAGGCCAAGAAGATATGTTTTTCTTTTTGTATCGGATATGCGTTTATGTAAATATATTTAAAAAATCTATATTTGTCATTTATATTTTTGGCTTTTTTGATAAATCTGAAATATATTTAAAAGAGAAGGCAAGAGAAATATAAATTCTAATGGGAATTAATAAAATAGTACACTGTAAAATAGTTGTAAAATTCAAAGTTGTAAATAAAAAAGATTATTAAAGTACAGTTTACAAGAAAAAAACTAATTCAAACTACAAATTTTACTTTAAATCAATGTGTTGCTTGCCAAGTCTTTTGAAATTATTTGTGAAATTTTCTATCCATTTCTTAGTGAAATTAAACCAAATATGTTTCAGTGTAGAGTATGATGTGTGGAATATAATAAAACCTTTTTCATTTAAAAAACTGGATTTTACCAAATATTTATTGTATATTTTTATGTTATTATTTTGCTAGTTTAGCAACATGCTCTCTCAAACTAATGGAATCAAATGTGAATTGAGTCACCTGTGTGTTATTTGTGTGATGCATGATATTGCAACACAAATCAGTCACTTATAATGATTAATTTCATTCAGAATGCCTAAAAAGGAAGCTGCATATGTAGGAAGCAGACATCAAGCCAGATCACTAGGTTTTGAAACACAGTTGATAAACTCAAGAAAAATACAGAAACTGCACATATACATGCTATAATGTTTGTGTACCAATAATGAATCTTCATTATAATATCATATGTACATTTGATATATCTTAAGTGGCGCAAAACCCATATTGCAAGGGTCAATTACCATGTGTGTTATATTTTAGCCCAGATGAAGAATGAAATTATATTCTAGAGAGTCTACCCTCAGGACTTTCTAATTACACACTGGAGACAATTATTGAGAGGCACTGTGTAGTTGCTCAGTTCAGAATTGACTTTGCAGTTTGCTCACTCGTAGAAACGAGCATAATGAAATGTATCTACTTGGAACAGGAAGTTCCTTTTTTGTATGCAGGGCATTTTGAACTTATTTTGAATTTCAGGTAAATCAGTGATAACGCTGTGGATGTGGTTGACTGAACTAAGCCATACCACAGCCTGCTTCTAGCTTAACTGAATTTCTTTTAGTACATTTAAGGTGATTGAGCTGGTGTGTTACGTCATGGTGCATGATGGGACATTGAGTGTTTTGATGTTTGTTTTTGAGCGGGGGGTGTCCTGAGTTATCCATTTATCCTATTATTTCTCCCCTCTCCCTAGATAAATACACACAAACAGAGAGAAAAGCATGTCATTCATGTCACTGGTGCATTCCTTCTTCCCAGGTGGAGAAAGAGGAAAGCTGACTGCTCGAAACGATTTAGGAAGAGTCAAATCAGTGTCCGTGTCTGTGTGTGTGTGTGTTGTCAGCATGCATATCGCACCGCACAGACAGAGTTTCTGGCACTGATACCTGTCCTTGTAAACACAGAAGACTCACAAATTGGCTTAACTCTGATTGAAGCAGTCTGGCAAACTGCCCCTCATGTCTAAAGGAATAGTTCACCCCAAAATGAATCACTTAACTCGTGCTCATGTCATTCCAAATGTCTGTCTTTCTTCTGTGGAACATAAAAGGTAATTTTTTAAAAGAAAATCTTGACCACTCTTTTCAATAAAATGAAAGTGAAGACAGACTGGGGCTTAACAAAAACTCACATTAAATGGTCCATACGCGCTTGTGTGAACTACACTACTCTTCAAATTCAGCGAGGATGGATTAAACTGATCAAATGCTACAGTAAAGACATTCATAATGTTAGTTTTTTTTATCTCCAATAAATGCTGTTCTTTTGAACTCTCTGTTCATCAAAAAAAAAAAATCCTAAAAAAAAATTATTACCTGTTTCCAGAAAAATATTAAGCACAAGTGTTTAATAAATGATTCTTGAGCACCAAATCAACATATCAGAACAATTTCTGATGGCCCATGTGACACTGAAGACTGGAGTAATGGCTGCTGAAAATTCAACTTCGCCATCACAGGAATAAATTAGATTTTAAAATATATTAAAATAGAAAACTGTTATTTTAAATTGTAATAATATTTCACAATATTACACTTTTTTACTGTTTTTTTTATTTTATTGATGCCTTAGTGAGCATAAGAAACTTAAAATAAAAAAATCAGATCCAACTTTTGAATGGTAGTGTGGATTCAAGCTTCTAAAACCATATGATAGTTTTGTGTGAATAATGAACTAAAAGTTATTAGTCATTATTCATAAATATCTTCACCTCCAGTTAGTCAATGAGTGTTAACCAACATGACTGAATCAGTGAATCAGATTCAAGTTGATGTGTTGAACTTGATAACCAAATTAGTTCAATTTATGAGCAAAAATCAGTTTGTGAATTCAATCAATTCACTGAAAAAAAAAATCCACATAAACACATCAAGAATAGTTGCAAGATGCTTTTTTGATTTGAAGCTTGACAGTCTAGGTCCTCATTCATTTTCAAAAAATATTTATTAAAAAATTCACCTTTTGTGTTCAAAGTAAGAATGAGGGTGAGTAAATATAGATGGAAATTTTATAAAAATATATATATATATATATATATATAAAAAAAAGACATTTTGCTTTCATTTTTGTGTCAAATTTGCCAAGCTTAATCAGAGAGCGACGTAAGTCTGGACAAAGACTGGATTATGTAATCCACCACCTGGCAGATCTGTCATTTTGAGCAGCAAGATCATCTTGGGACAAACCTGCACAGTCACAACGTATCTATGAGCAAAATAATAAAGTATCCATCAACAAAGCCTCTTCCTCACAAGGTTAATGAGCACATGTAACTTCTGTCCTGTGTCAAACACAGATCCGAATAAGGTCAAGATCGTATGCAGCATGGACAAGAGGCTGCTTTCCATTTCCTCTTCCAAAGCCTAGGCTTTCCTCTATAGTTATCCCACTCTAAGAAGCCCCCCAAAAAACCTGATTTAGAGCGATGAGTCAGAATCTAAGCCCCACGGTGGTCCAAATTATTCACTGATGACTCAGAGCTTTAGCAGAGAGTGGGGTACATTGAGGCACTTGCCTGTAACACAGCGGCTAGTTGTAGATCTTTGGGGGCGCTCTGCTCATCAGCACCGCTTATTATGACTCAGCTCTCACGCGGTACACTCTCCCAATGCTGACAACTGAAGGCCACTGCAGAGGCGGACCGACGCAGCACACTATCCCCAGTCAGCTAATAGCTCCCTGCGACTCGGAGAGGGCCATGCTGTCACTGTGCTCTTTTTCCTTGTCAGTGTTGAGAAATGCCGTATGAAAAGCTATGGAACCTCATCTCTATTTCCATGTCTAAGACGTCTTACTCACTATGTACGACACGAAGGGTAAAGAAGAACCACAAGTGTGCAATTCAAAATAGCACTAATGTGGTTTTCCACCTCAGTGTTTCTCCTGGTTGTGGGGGTAAAGATGTCATCAAGAACTGAGCTGGAGAGGCTGGAGAAACAGTATGGAGGACAAAACAAAATGACAAAAAGAAAACCAACCTTATGAAAGCTTTCAACAGAACGTCACAATGAAAACAGTCAATGAAGAACTGTGAAGCATTGGCCTGCTGATTCAACTAATGGCACACACGATATATTAGCAACATTTCAGTTATTAGACAGTATTACAGATATACAGTAACTTAATGCCGTCCTTGGACTGAAAAGTGATTCTGAAAGATCTGGATTTTTATAATCATGGTTCACAGGTTTATTTAAATCTGTTTTTGGAAAGCTGGTTTAGTGGTGTTTATTAGATTTTAGAATACATTTTTAAAGTAAATCCATGCCGCTGAAGCTACATTAAGCCAGACTACTATACATGTTTGTAAGCAGATTTTCCACTTTGCATTATGTATTTATCTGTATTAGATTTTGTAGTTTCTATATATATATATATATATATATATATATATATATATATATATATATATATATATATATATATATATATATATATATATATATATATATATATAGTACATACACACACACACACACACACACACACACAAAGTAATAGCTCAACTTTTTTTATAACACTGCTAAATGTAATTGCATTTATTAGTAACAACGGCAGCCTACATTCACTGTGAAATTGTACTGACTTCTTGTCCATGCATGAACAGTAATGAAAGTCCAACATGGTGGTTCAGAATTCGATCTTTCGCTGGGGTTCATGATTTCAAGCTGGGACCCTGAAACACACACACACACACACACACACACACACACACACACACACACACACAGCAATACAAGGCCCTGGACTGAAATGAATCTGCTGTTCCAATGAAATGAGTCTTGAAGCAACCCAGGGGGTCGTTCTAGTCTGAGGGGGTGGCAAGCAAGGCAGCAGAATGTCTGTCGGCAGGGGGGCGGGGGTGCACGGCTTTGTGTACAAGCGGAGCGTTAGCCTGGAAAGTCAATAGCGGGGCCAGTGTATTAAATATGTAGATGCCAGTGGCGTCAATAATGCAGATTTTCTCAGTGGTGGCAGGAGCCACTGTCATAGTACACCAAACGGCAGACAATAAGCTGTTTGACTAAGTGTGTTTGAAGGGCCAGAACTGGATCATGATGTCCACAAAATCTCTACCACGTCCTGACCCAAATGTGAAGTTAATCTTTTCTTTTTTGATTTTCTTCCATCATACAGAATGCGGAGTTTACCTGGCTTTAGGTGGCTGAGATGGTGCCATCCTAAAAGTTAAAGCGACAGTTCACCCAAAATTTTAATTTTATCAACGTTTACTCACCCTCATGTAATTCATTCTTTTATGGAACACAAACAAAGATCATTTGAAGAATGTTTTGACTGTTTTTATCCATACAGACAGTCATTACCAAAAAGAAAATTTTCAAAAAAATCTTTTGTTCTCCACAAAAGAAAGACAAACAAGGTTTGGATCGACATGAAGGTGAGTAAATGTTGAGAAAATTAATTTTTTTGGGTACTTTAAAGGACTTTGGTATAATCCGACAAACATACAGTAAGTGTCCCATAACTTGGACGGAAATCAAGATCACAGTTCACATTTAACACATGACATGGCATTTGCATTCTTTCACGGATAATAATTATTCTAAACAAACAGCATAATACATACTGTATGTCAAGTTGCTTATGTTCAGTGAGCTATCAGGGACACCAAAATTAGTTTTGAGCCCCTGGAGAGTCAAAACAATCCTAATCCTAATACTGTAGCCTATCTCACCAAGGAGGTGTTTAAACTGAACGTGCTCTACATTTCTACCATTTGTTTATTAGTGTATTTGCATGCACCATCTTGATGCCATAACCCTATAAAGACCATCTTAGAGCAATATGAACACAAAGTATGGCAACATATTGATGTGCTAGCATTACATAACCTGACTGTAGATTGGATTAGCTATCTATACTGTTGGACAAGTAGAGCCATGGACACATAAGATGCAAACGTGCTGTAACTTGGAAACTGAAATATGTCACTCGGGGGTCTTGACCTTCATTCAACTGAAACTAAGTCAATGTCATGACCCAAAACTGCACTGACAATGCCACTGCTTAACAGAGGCTGGGGCCATAGTAACACTTTAAGACACTTGAAAAGGGTAAAAATTGAATACTTCTAGTTGCATTTAGAAGATGCTGTTTCATCCTAAGCATTAACGCTGCATGAAGAAGTGGGCTTGGGTTAAGTGTCTCTGGAGAGAGGTGATAGACTGGATTGTAACTAGGATCCAGGTCCTACAACTCTACTTGAGACTGAACCTGCAACCTTTCTGTTATAAGCTTCTGTTGGTAACTAGGCCTCTTAACAAGGTTCCTGGTTATTTGATTTTAATCCATATTTTTTTAAATAGATGTTATTTGAAATTACTGTGGACTTTAAATGCGGAATCCAAATAAGAGAATTTTAAGCTAATATAAAAATGCCCTGAAATTTCACATCACAAGTGTGATATGCAAGTGCTCCAAAAGAGGTTCAATACATACACCTCAGAAGTACTAACAAAAATGCAAACATCATTACAATTTAAAAGTTTGGGGTCAGTAAGTGTTTTTTTTTTTTTAAGGCTACAAAGACATTTCCATTTCCATTTCATACCAAAATTCTTTAAAATATCTTCTTTTATTTTCCACAAAGGAAAGAAAGTCATAAAGGTTTGGGAGGGAGAGTAAATGCTGACAGATGACAATATGAGGGAGAGTAAATGATGACAGAATTTTCATTTTTGGGTGAACTATCCCTTTAAGGTGTACATGTATCAAAATGACACTGAAGTGATGTGAACCAATTATATGTAAGCCAATAAATCATCCCTATGTTTAACCATTAAGCTTCCACCAGATGAATATAGTGTGTCTGTGGGCTGAAGAGCTCCAGATCCAGGGAAGCAGTGTAATGTAGGTCGCTCTGCCTCCACACAGCCCCAGTTCCACAGCCCAGGGACTATAGGTAGAGAGTAATGATCAAGGGAGAGGACACACACACACACACACACCAGTACACTGTATTGGTTCATCCACTCCAGCTAGTCCACTTTCCCTGTCCTCTACAAGGTCAGCTTCAGAGGTTGCTTAATGAAACCAGCACACTTTTCTCAGGGCAGTGATCCATATGATCCACATGGTTAAACATTACAGCACAACAGGTGAAGAGAATGACGAGTTGATTTTTCTTATCAGAATTGTGAGATATAATCTCAGAATTGCAAGAAAACAGTCAGAATGTTGAAATATAAACTCAAAATTAACTTTTTTATTCCTTCCATGGCTTTCCAAAGCCATTTTAAAACTGACATTTTCTGCCACCAGGCTCCGTAGGCTCCACCCACAAAAAACATCATTACTGTTTGCAAACACCGAAATTGGTCTATATATATAGCCTTTATTAGGGCTGCCCCCTAATAGTCGACTAACCTTTAGTCGCTGAGAAGAGGCTTGGTCGACCAAAATTGTATTAGTCACAGAAAAAAAAAAATCCACAGGAAGTGGTGAGGTCACACAGTCTGTGATGGATGGATCGTGAACAGCTGGATTTTGTTGTAATACAGTGCATCCAAACGCTCGCCTATCATTCATCGACCTCAAATATGGCTTATCATCCGAAATACATAAGTAGAAGCAACTTTACATGGCTGCTCAATCTAATGTTAACCTAGAAAAATGTGCGCTATTTTTACAGTAGCGCGCTCACAGCATGACAGATGGAGGCGCTGGTGCAGTCACTTGCTCTTAAAATACTCCATCATTTTAGTCATACAGAAAATAGTAATACATCTTTTGAATCTGTAAAGCCTCTATGTTTATTTGTGTGCACTCACTATAACAACAAATCTTTGAGCTTTTGTAAAATAATGAGAGTAACAGGATGCGCTTGCTGCTGTCTCGGCCTCTGTGAACTAAAGCACGAAACTCCATGTTTACTTGCCTTACAGACATGAAATATATATCTATATAGAGTGAAATGTCTACTTTCAAATAAAACAATTCAAATCTGAAAAAAAAAAAAAAATTCTCAGACTACGTAATCCGTATAAAACTTGCATGCATGCGCATCCACTTCTGTGGAGATGGCGAGTCAGTGTTGCCAAGTTTATCTCTTAAGCCAAAGACACGGAAAACACTAGTTAAAATGTTAATGTAGTTTAATCTTACTGTTTTTCCCTGAAACAGTCATCATTGTAACTTCTGCCGGTGTGCTGTGGCAAACTTTATGTGTGCGCTTGAGCGCTTATTAGGCTATGTAGGCAATTAAAGCCTCATTAGCATGATTTTAATTGTTTATTAATAAACGTGCGATTAGTCGACTAATGTTTAAAATGTATGACTACTAGTTGACCAGACAAATCTTAAGTCGAGGGCAGCCCTAATATTATACAGGTCCTTCTCAAAAAAATAGCATATTGTGATAAAAGATCATTATTTTCCATAATGTAATGATAAAACTTAAACTTTCATATATTTTAGATTCATTGCACACCAACTGAAATATTTCAGGTCTTTTATTGTTTTAATACTGATGATTTTGGCATACAGCTCATGAAAACCCAAAATTCCTATCTCAAAAAATTAGCATATCATGAAAAGGTTCTCTAAACGAGCTATTAACCTAATCATCTGAATCAACTAATTAACTCTAAACACCTGCAAAAGATTCCTGAGGCTTTTAAAAACTCCCAGCCTGGTTCATTACTCAAAACCGCAATCATGGGTAAGACTGCCGACCTGACTGCTGTCCAGAAGGCCATCATTGACACCCTCAAGCGAGAGGGTAAGACACAGAAAGAAATTTCTGAACGAATAGGCTGTTCCCAGAGTGCTGTATCAAGGCACCTCAGTGGGAAGTCTGTGGGAAGGAAAAAGTGTGGCAAAAAACGCTGCACAACGAGAAGAGGTGACCGGACCCTGAGGAAGATTGTGGAGAAGGACCGATTCCAGACCTTGGGGGACCTGCGGAAGCAGTGGACTGAGTCTGGAGTAGAAACATCCAGAGCCACCGTGCACAGGCGTGTGCTTTTGAACCAGAAACAGCGGCAGAAGCGCCTGACCTGGGCTACAGAGAAGCAGCACTGGACTGTTGCTCAGTGGTCCAAAGTACTTTTTTCGGATGAAAGCAAATTTTGCATGTCATTCGGAAATCAAGGTGCCAGAGTCTGGAGGAAGACTGGGGAGAAGGAAATGCCAAAATGCCTGAAGTCCAGTGTCACGTACCCACAGTCAGTGATGGTCTGGGATGCCATGTCAGCTGCTGGTGTTGGTCCACTGTGTTTTATCAAGGGCAGGGTCAATGCAGCTAGCTATCAGGAGATTTTGGGAGCACTTCACGCTTTCCATCTGCTGAAAAGCTTTATGGAGATGAAGATTTCGTTTTTTTCAGCACGACCTGGCACCTGCTCACAGTGCCAAAACCACTGGTAAATGGTTTACTGACCATGGTATTACTGTGCTCAATTGGCCTGCCAACTCTCCTGACCTGAACCCCATAGAGAATCTGTGGGATATTGTGAAGAGAAAGTTGAGAGACGCAAGACCCAACACTCTGGATGAGCTTAAGGCCGCTATCGAAGCATCCTGGGCCTCCATAACACCTCAGCAGTGCCACAGGCTGATTGCCTCCATGCCACGCCGCATTGAAGCAGTCATTTCTGCAAAAGGATTCCCGACCAAGTATTGAGTGCATAACTGAACATAATTATTTGAAGGTTGACTTTTTTTGTATTAAAAACACTTTTCTTTTATTGGTCGGATGAAATATGCTAAGTTTTTGAGACTTTTCATGAGCTGTATGCCAAAATCATCAATATTAAAACAATAAAAGACCTGAAATATTTCAGTTGGTGTGCAATGAATCTAAAATATATGAAAGTTTAATTTTTATCATTACATTATGGAAAATAATGAACTTTTATCACAATATGCTAATTTTTTGAGAAGGACCTGTATATATATGCCATTAAATACTGCCCCAAAACTGAAGTCTATGCAGGTCTGGACAGAACCTAAAGTAAAACAGCTGGGGAGGAAATGCAACTACAGAAGAGAAGGGAAGGCAAAAGAGGAAAAAGGCAGGGAGGCAGAGAGAGAAGAAGAGAGAAACTAATTTTTCAAAGCCAGATTGGAGACATCAAGTGTCAGGATTAAGAGAGATTAAATGTGCCTACAGATTTTGGCATTTTTCTTAACAAAAGTGGCATTTAAAAAAAAAAAGTAATAAACAAACTCCTTCAACATTCTCTATTTCACAAATGTGATTACATAAAAGATTAAGTGAAACCACAAACTTTACAATAAAATACTTATCAGCAAAGCCACATAATTTATGTAATACTAAATAATATAATAATAATTATTTTATTAAGAGGAAAATAACCAAACTAGAACTTTTTATAACTATTAAAACTTTTTAATTCATTGAAATAAAGCTAAAATAAAATATTAAAATGTTGCCTTACTAGAATTACTACTAAGTGCTAAAATTATTCAAATGAAAAGCTAAATACAAATTATTATAAACTAAATTTAAATGTACTACTAAATTACTAAAATTAAACTAAAAACAAAGAAGCAAATTTAATATATTAATAAATATTATAGCATATAATACAAAAACAACACTGATATCTTTTTTTTTTTAAATGCCTCATCTGCATTAACAGAAAAATCTAGAACTTGAAATGCACTTGATGAATCTTATTTCCTCCAAAACAAAACACAACAAGCCACTGCATAATTTGGATTTTTATGCTGAATACTAACATGCTTGTACATGCAGAGCGATAAAGATCTCAGAAGATCTCTTTGCTTGAGAATAACTGAAATAAAGCAGAGGGAAAAATAAAGAAAATACCAAAAAAAAAAAATTCTGGCTAATTCTGTTAGTTCTCTGTTATTTAAAAAGTAGCATCACACAAACATCTACCATATGTTGAGCTGTATTATGTAGGGCTCATCTGTGATGCTACTTTAACTATAATATATAACTATAAACAACTATATAATATTGTGTCAAGACTACCAAATATTTAAAAGCACATATATTAACAGCCTACAGATGTCCTATTAAACCATATTACTTCATGGGAAAATTAGTTTATTGTAATCATTATTAATAAATTACATTATTTATTCAACATTGGTGTCATTTATCATATTTCAAGTGGATTAATTGTCTGCACATCATCTCTCTCCAGCATCATCCATTGTAAAATCACTCTAACACACAGCCTTGAGTGGCTCATTCTGTAGAGGAGCACTTGCTAATGGACTAGCACTGATCTGGACGCTGTGTTCATGACTCCACCACTTCTGACCTCACGATATTGCAATGGGAGATCCAGACCCTGCAGATCTCAGAAAGTGTTAAATGAATGGTGTCTCTGCTAGCGGGCTGAATAAGTAAAGCCTTTTATTGCAGAACCTGACCTGAAGGGGATCCTGTGTTAAAAAGGGTTTTGAGAAGGCCAAGCCATGTGGCGCTGCACTGGTCCAGAGACGCTGGTGGAGGGGCAAGAAGCACGGTGCTGGGGCAGCCCTTAGTAATCCCAGCACAGCCTCATGATTAAGGGATTACCACAGCAAGTAGTTTTCCATCCCAGGAGAGCCCTGCTCAAAGGACCGGTCAGCACAATATAGAGAGGAAGAAAGAGAGAGAGAGAGAGGCAGGAGGAACAAACTAAAGGGCAAAGATCAAAATCTTGCTTTGGGAATAAGAAACAGCGGTTTGCCTGAATGTCTAGATGACTGATTAGTCTTAAGAAAGCCCTGTAAAATTAGGTTCTCATGATCATTGATGATGTTTTTAGGGGGCATTTGCTTAAAAAGAGGGCAACAAAATGAAACCGAATTCAAGGTTCTCAAGCCATCACAGCCCCATTTGTGTTGCTCATGGCAGGATGCATAACACACACACACACACACACACAAAAAAAAGTTTGTGAATTTAGGCATCACATATATACAGAATTAAAAATTTTAAAATGATTTTAAAAATTGTAAAATGCTTTTAAAATGAAAATGCTGTTTCAGAGATAGCTGTGTCCTAAAAGGTTACATTTTTGCCATAATTGACTGCTATCCTTCTAAACTAATTATACATGATGGCAAAAGAAATTTACATTTTTAAAAATAAACATAAAACTTTACCTAAAATTTAATTTATCTAAATAAATGAATGATGTTACAAATTTATATTACTTTGTTAATAAAAAAATATTAAATCACTTAAAAACAAATACTTGTGTTTTGTGAAGTAATTTTAGGCATCACAATATAATATAAAGGTTTTATGCACAAACACATAAAAATCTGCTATAACTAACATAGTAACTAATGCCAATATGCACTCGATTCAAAAGCTCGTAGAGGGTTAAACATTTCATATAATCTGATAATCTATCGCCATCCCTTTAAGTTACTGCTATAAGATGGCAAAATGGAAGAAACAATTAAATATTCATTACTGGTCAATACCAATCATTCAATCAATCAATAAAAGACAGATAGATACATATAAGCTGCCAATATATATCGTCCATCTCTAGACTAACTAACTTTTCTGAGAGTGTTTTCTCTCAATGTCAGGACACTAATCAAACCATAAATATACTTAATCTAAATGTCACTAAACAACTAGTTAGTTGTTGGACAACTAGTCAACATTGCATATCCCTAATGTACTATAAAATGAACTTAGAATGCAAAATTCTCAAAAAGAACATAATGACACCACAAGTGATTCCACCAAATGCCATACTTGATTAAAGGTTTCAAAGCTTTGGTATTTGAAACCCACTACTCTTCTTAAAGGCTGAACTTTGCCTTTTAAAAGTACAGCGAACTGCACGGTGCACCTGACGTACCAGCACCAAACAAAATGAAAACAAGCCCCTGTCCAACCCACTCAGCTTAATTGCTCTGCGACTGCAGAGAAGCGGGGAATCAATCATATTTCCATTCAATTATCCAGCCAGCAGTTTGAGAGGAGGTGACAGACCTCTTTTAAACAAATGAAAAACAGGCAGGAAGATACAACCTTGGAGGACCTGTGAGGGAGACGCTGCTGGCAGCTCTATGGTCAGGGGAATGTTGCACAACATTATAAATGCTCATGTTTTTGTGGACTGGCTTATGTAACCTGGCACAGGTGCTTTTTTTTGTTTGTTTGTGATGGATGGATGAAAGCTTGTTGACGAGATGGGAAATCCAAGAAAGCACACGTATGCTTTTAGCCTATAATAAATAATTTAAACAAATTAATTACCTAACATGCCAATTAATTAATCAAATACATCAATTCACTTCATACAGGGCATGTTCTCTAATTCTTGGTCTGTTTGCACGTGTAGACCAACATCTTTGGCACATTTGTAGTACACATGGTCCCCTTTGAGAACTCTCTCTTATCCACTCCTGACCTCCCAGGAGGCACATTTAGGGAAAAACGAAAAAGAAAGAAGACCTTAGAACAAATCCTAATTAATATCTGGCCCAGAAAACATCATTCACAAAAGTGCAAATAAAAGCTACAGATGCCAATGGTGGTTTATAAGTAATGACTTGTGAGCTTCTCTCTCGCTCTCTCTCCTTGGCCACTGTTGTCAGCCTTGTTTGTCCAAGTGCAGTTCTAAATTTGTCCATATAGACTGTCGAAGCAGAGGCTAGTTCATTCTGCCATCAGCTCAAATGAAAACAAGCTGAGGGGTGCCACACTTGCTTCTCTTAAGTGTCAGGTCTGATCACAGTGGAGATGAACACACAGTCCTAGAGGCAATGAGCTGGATTGATTTATTGATCAAATATTCCTCACTGTGTTTTGTGGTTTCAGCTGTGAGCTATTACGAAGAAAATGAAATTCTATTACAGGCAATAGGTGAGCCGCAGGGGTCTAAAATGTTGCAATGATCTGATGGTATTCTGAGCACTTCAGAGCATGCAAAGGACAAGTAACGTACTCTACATACTTTGCTTGGCAAATGCATACTTAACATGTGTTCTTGTGTTACTGATCAAAAACGACTTTTAAAGTCCTCATGAAATCGAAATTTACACTATTTACTTTGTTAGAGCACTTTGTTAGTCTTGAGGTAGACGATTAATCCTTGCAAGTTAATCCACTGAAAAAAAATGTTAGTCTTGGTATTCTTTAATCAAAATCGAAAGTCTACAATGGAATTCCTTCTCTGATGGCGTCAGTTTGATGGCTTGGGCAGAAAATCCTAAATCACTCCCCTCAAACCGTTAGTTTGGTACGAGCAAGAGATGGCTAAAATAAAACCCCACCCTCTAGTCAATATTCCTTTTCAGTGAAATACGTCACAGTACTGTAGTCAAGTCAAAGCCACTGGTAGGCAAGCCTGCAACCTTTAGCCAAAAAGCGTAACTAACGGCTAATGCTAATGCTTCCTCTTTGGCAGTTCGCAGGGAAGGAGACCAAAGGCTGTTTTGTTTGAATGGATGTCAATGGAGGATAGGCTTCACTACGCTGAATAAACAGCTTTTTAGAGGAAACAGCTTATCATTTAACGAATTGACAGCCTATTGGCTAATCTTCAACATGTTTTACACTAAACAATACTTTTGGAGTGTCGCACGACTCTGATTGAAATTCAGTGACATCAAGGGTATAATGTAGTACTAGTATACATTATTGTCCTTGAAAGGAAAATTGTTATGGACTATATGTTACTGCAAAGACATACAATAAACAAATAATAATAACAGTAAACACTGATAAAGACCTTTCAAGATATACACTTGTTAAACAAATGCACAGATACCAGTTCAAAATAATTTTTTATTATACTGATTTAATTTACACCTTGGGACTCTACGTCTTCTACCGGAGGGAAACAGTTCATACTGTGAATGCAAGAAATGAGTCTGATCACCAAGAATCTTGTCTGATTGAGAATGCATTCCTCATATAAACCTTGAAGGTTAAGATGTTCATCCTGACCAACAATATTCAACGCTGTCAATACCACGTGCATCAACTTATATTTAAGCTGTACTGACAGGTTCCCAAACCAAATGTAATTTGATGCATATATGACTAAGTTTAAGGGCGTGTTAGATGACAAAAATTTAGGGAAATTAACAACAGGAACAGTTTAATATTTAATATCAGCCAAAACAAATGTATGTAAAATTTACGTAAAAAAAAAAACTTGGTAACACCATTTGTTATCATTAATTAACTACATTAGTTAACATAAACTAACTATGAAAAACCTTCAGCACTTATTACCTTAAGCATCAATTAATCTTAGTGGATGTTAATTTACAAAAATATAAAATACTGTAACAAATGCGTTGCTCATTGTTAGTTAATGTTATGCATAAAACATTAACTAATAGGATCTTATTGTAAACAGTGTAACCAGAAACTCTAATAGTTCTTGATTACCAATGGTTACAAAATACCTAATAGAAACATCTGATTAATTATGATTAATTAAGCAGGATTTTATGTAATTAGTTTGATTAAAATTCTAAGTAGCTAGAAAGTTCTAATAATAAATAAATAATTTATTTTATATTTTTACAAATATATTTTTAGACAGCACACAATAGACACTGTATTTGAGCCTGAAATAAATCTAAATCTGATTATAGCTCTATAAAAGAAATTCTGGATGTGATCGGAGTGGGAGGGGGTTGGGTGAACGGGCTACAGCGATCATCTGAAGCGCAGCTGCTGTCAGTGTGTGCCTGAAGAGGAACCATACACTAATGCCATGCCAAGGGCCCCCCTGGCCACACTGACCAAGATGAAAAATAGCATCCTTTCATCTAGACAACACCTGGCCACAGATACCTTGTCTGCTCGCATGGAAACAATACACTGACACATCTAATTGTTTTCCTTAATTGTTGGGTCAATGTTGTCATGACCAGACATCAGAGGATGATTCGATGCAAATGCTGATCAAACACTGACAATGAAGAATCTATGAGAGGACAGCGGTTAAAGAGATATTTCAACCAAAAGTTATTTGTACCAAACACAAATGTTGTAAGCATTTTTGGAAAAAGATACACAAATTTGGCTGTCAAGCTCCAGAAATAACATAAATAGGTCCATAAATCTATTCTTGATCCAGAAATATACACAAGCTAGATTATCAGTAAAATCCCATATTATAATATCATATGGTTTATGATCATATCTGTGTGCATTCCTTTAAAAAATGTAACTGAATGTTTAAATATCTTTTCAGGGCACCAGACCTCATATTCTCCAAAGTATTCGGCCTTAAATGTTCAAAAAGAAACCTAAAAGACAAACAAAAAGGGAAACTCCTGCCATCACAGATGAGTGAATGCCGTATATGATGCTACAACATGCAAATCCTTCCTTCTGCAACATATATTTCCTCCATCATTGATTTTATCATGACACAGCTGTGTGGTGTAGTGTGCCGTTTGTTTCATTACCACAGGCACTCCCTTGGGCTCTGTGTGTGTGTGTCGCTCGTCTTTTGTGCGTGGGAACGCATGTATGTGTCTGTTTTGTGTAGATTTGTGTATCTCCATATGTGTGTGGTTTACAGCTGTGAGAGATTGGGGTTTAATGAGCTTTAAGAGAGCGTTCCTCTTTCCATTAGTATCTATCAGGACTCCCCGTGGTCTCAGAGGGCCTGCTCACCACAGGAGGAGGAAACAACCTCCCTTCCCAACCTCCATTTTTAGCCTCACGTTCGCCACACATCTCCATTTATCAGCGCACAACAACTAAACCAGACTGTTAGATAACATTGCCGATAACATCACCGAAGGTTTAATATCAACCAAAATAGAAGGGGTAATCCTGTTCGAGATAACATTTTAGGGATATTTAAGGGATATTTTATTACTTAAAATATTTCATTATGCATTTCGGATTGTTCTGAGTCACGGAAAGGACAGAGAAAAATGCAAAATGTAAATAATAATAAGCACTAACCATAAAAATGTGCATTTAGAATAGCAAAATACATTTTTAAATATTTAAAAGTAAAAAAAAAAAAACTTTGTAATACAATTAATTAAAATGATATATTAAATTAATATTCTCAAATTAATTGTCTCAAATATGTGCACCCAAGCAAACACTATAATATTTTGTCAGAAATGAATGTCACTTAGAAACACAATGCCAGCATGGGTTATATGGGTAAAAAAAAAAAAAAAAAGAAATAATATTACAGCCTATAATACGTACAGTGTAAATTCTGGGTACTGAAGCAAAAACTATTGAGGAACACCATATTACAAAACTGGAAAAAAGACCTTCAAGAAAGAAGTCAAAGCCAAAGTGACGAGACCTCATGTGTAGTGGGAAGTCGTGGCCAAATGGTTAGAGAGTCGGACTCCCAATCGAAGGGTTGTGAGTTCGAGTCTCGGGCCGGCAGGAATTGTGGGTGGGGGGAGTGCATGTACAGTTCTCTCTCCACCTTCAATACCATGACTTAGGTGCCCTTGAGCAAGGCATCGAACCCCCAACTGCTCCCAGGGCGCCGCAGCATAAAATGGCTGCCCACTGCTCCGGGTGTGTGTTCACAGGGTGTGTGTTCACAGTGTGTGTGTGTGTTCACTGCTCTGTGTGGTGCACTTCGGATGGGTTAAATGCAGAGCACGAATTCTGAGTATGGGTCACCATACTTGGCTCAAATGTCACGTCACTGTCTGAGTCACTATTTCTCTATTGATAAGCTCTTATTAAATGATACCCTGCTTTTCTTCCTAAGTCAGAAATGTTGCGCCACTGGTAGGTTGCCACCATCATCGGAGCTCTGTAAATAAAAATTAAATACCGTTCAACCACCAACCACCAACCACCAACTATCAATTCTCTCTTCCCTCTTTCTTCCTCTCCTTTCCACACACACACACACACACAGCCACCCTCTCCATGCACTCTAGAGGGAGCAGAACAAAGGGGATCTCCACTTTTCTCCTAGGACTATTATTAGATCTTCAACCCAGCGACAAAATAATCACACGTTCAGCTGAATCACCATGCAGGCAGTGGAAGCTTCAGTCCTGAAGTATGCGAAGTGATCAAGCCTCGGTTTAGAACAAAAATAAACTGATGTGGCTAAATGGAAGAAGATACATTACTCTGGGATATAAATGAAATAAATGCATCTAAACCACTCTAACTGTGGTTTGACAATAAAATAATTATGCAATCCAGTGCCAAAGGGTTAAATCAATAGATGTCACTTTAAGGTCACTGCTAGACAAACAGTAAACATACATCAACCTCAGGCGAAATGACCATATTACACTCTCCTGAGGATCAGATATTAGTCAGGGACAGTAACCTAGAATAAACATTGACATCTGAGCGTCTTTACAGACATTGGTGCAATGAGCACTGCAAAAATCTGAATGTGTAAATAGCTCTGTGATTCCCCAGAAAGACTGTATTTGTGCGTTTGTTTGTGCGAGAGCAAAAAGGATTCTCCACAGCAGGCCGTGGCAGCCTGTTGCTGACATTTGAATGAAATTCAAACACAGAAAACAATAACATCTTTGTGAGGTGGTCAAAGTTTGTCGGACACAAACGCAGTACAGAACAAAAATAAAAGGTTTATAGATCTGTATAGGCTGGGATAAATATGAGTTGGTTGGGCTAAGGCATTCAAGTATAACCAAATATTAAGATTCGAGATCCCAAATGTTAAAGACTCAGTCAGATAAAAATCCATATTGACTGACCACTGATCTGAATATTCTTATAATCCGTATTTGATGGTACACTTATTATAATGTCTAATAATAAGAATAATTAAGAATATTCATAATACTAACGTCAAATGAGATTCAGAATATTTAAATATAATCAATATCTAATAATATTTAGATTTAAATCACAATATTCAGAATATTCAGGTTATAATCCATGTCTAATTATATTCCGAATGCTTCTGTAATCAATGTCCAATAACATTCAGAATATTCAGATTATACTTCATGTCTAATATTTTTTAGAATATTCATCAGTCTAATAATATTCGGAATATTCAGATTATAATCCATGCCAGATAACATTCAGAGTATTCAAATTATAATCAATTTCTAATAATTCTCTGAATATTCATTTTATCAATGTCAAATATATTCAGAATATTCAGACTATAATCAGTGTCCAGTAATATTCAGAATATTCAGATTATAATCAGTGTCCAGTAATATTCTGAGTATTCCAATTATAATCAGTGTCTAATCATATTCAGAATATTCAGATTATAATCAGTATCCATGTCCAGTAATATTCTGAGTATTCTAATTAGAATCAATGTCTATTGATATTCAGACTCTTCAAATTATAATAAATGTCTAATATTTCTTTGAATATTCATATAAATGTCAAAAAAATATTTCTTTGAATATTACATTTATCATCAATGTCAAATAATATTCAGATTGCAATCAATATCTGTGATGGTTAAGGCCTTTAAATCTTCTCCGTAAAACACAAATGCCGAAAAGAAACTATGTGCACCACATATATGAAAAATATACATAATAGGAACCAAATGGAAGCAAACAAAGCTGAAACTGAAATATGGATCGTGAAACTAAATATAAACCAACAAAGTACATCTGAAACAACCTGACTCAGGAAATGTGCAGCTATTTGGCCATTTGCGCAGCCATTTGCCCATTATATGTGTATGAGTATTTCATGCTCATAAAGATTCTGCTAGGTTTGAATGGGCTATTTATAGCAAGCCAATGACGTAGTTTATCAAACGTAACCCCTTCCCACAGATCTCGCCCAGAATTCAAAACACCGCGATACCACACTCCTTGCTACGCTAAACTACAGTACACTTGGCTGTTCGCGTTGAATGTATATGAAGCTGTAGACAGGTGTGTCGCGGCACATGGCGATGGCGCACAAAACTGCCGACATCTTGAGAGAAAAAGGTAACTGTGTGCATGTAACATGCATGGAATCAAAAGCAGTCATGCTCAGTTATCAATGCGTATGTTATGTCATCGAGCGACGAACCCCGCTCAGCGCTTGAAACAGGCGACACGGATGCTGTATGCTCCCTCCAATCATGAATCTCAGAAATAACATAACGCTAACAGCTGAACGGAGGGTGTAGCTCGTACCCCATCAGAGTACTGAAGACAGGAGTATAGAGGGTCACTGGAGAACGGATAGAGGGTCACTGGAGGAGGGGTGTAGCCTATTCGGAATAATGAACTACACTCCTACTAAAAAATATATGAAAACTATTTCTGTTATTGCTGTCATTGTAGCTAACAATGAAAATAACAATCACACCTGTAGACATCAGTGTAGAGCAAATAATAATAATAATAAATGTTAATATTAGCACTATGAAAATTACTGTCACACCTGTAGACATCAGTGTAGAGCAATAGTACCAATTTGGGAAAGCTCACAATTTATAGTCTTTGAAGTGGCCAGACTAAAATTTAACGCATGTTTAAATGTACGAAACATTCTCGAACTGTTTAGTTCCCTATGCGAATTATAACACTGTGCTTCTCATCTACAAACACACAAATAACTGTGCAGGTTACTTCAGCTACATGAACACGGGACCAGGAATTAAGTTTCCTTTTGTCCTTCGCCCTCTTGTTTTTATTCTTACGCTCTTTAATGTTAACAAACCTACAGTATAATATTAGGACACGCGCATAGTAAGTGATGCAAATGCATCGCGAAGGTGCAGCGGTACTTAACTATTTACACAGGTGCTGGAGACACAGGTCGAGACATTCCCCTTCCACCTCGTCCTCCGAGATCAGGTCCGTCAAGGGGCGCATAGGTAGAGGTCCGTCCTCCTGGAGAGGTGGCTTCATCTCCCGCAAGAAGAGCTCCAAGAACCTCTTGAAGGTTTTCTCCTCGTTGGCAGAGCCGGCCATCGCTTCTCATTCCTGAAGAGACTAGAGACAGCTGGAGCCGGGCAAGAAGTCTACACTACTTTGAATCATAGGCTGGAGCGACTGTGCAGTCGCGCGAGTTGGGGAGGGCGCGCGCTCGCGTGAACGGAGAGGGATTCGCGCAACAGACATGTGTGACGTCACATGGGGGCGGGGTACGAAGGGGGGGGGCTGAATTAACTTTAACATTAACCCATTTAATCCCATTTATCTGTGACGGAAATTTACTTTTGACTTTAAAGGGTCTAAACTGATGATGTAGCGTTACATAAATCATAGTAGGCATGTAAACATGTCGCAATTGTGACCAGTGGAAAACCCAGAACCCCTCTGTAGTTTTGTTTCCCACCAGAGTGGGAAAAAAATATTTTAGAAATGGCAAGCAGTTTGGGAGCAAATACGTAGAAAGTATAATATTCCAGTATTGACTGACCGCATAAATAGCCTACATGTGGTTACATTAATTTGTAGAGCTAATACTTACTAATACATTTTTATGTAGAGTATCTTAAACTAATCTGCCAAGAAGATATTTAAATACATTTTGTAATTTTAAAAACTTTAAATTAAAATTTTATTTTAATTTTATAATTTAATCAATGTACCTTTTTATATTTCATATGTAATCCAGGCATTTGTGCACGTGATGTGTTCTGTATTTCTCTATGCGCAAAAAGAGAATAGTGTGTAGTGAGAGGAAAAAACACATAAAAGGGTATGCTAAGGTGCACGTATTTAATACAGTTAGGGTGACCATACGTACTCTTTTTGGACCTTAAAAATAAGTGTAAGAATATCTGTTTTTGGTAGCCTATAAATAACTTTCCAGTAGACGTAGGTCCATGATGCGCGCGCTAAGCCAACCTTTTTTGCCACATCAGTATCGTATAGCTGTGTGAAATGACGTCGGCCAAACACGTACCTGTGACGTAACCAGCCCATGCTTCATGTTTAATACTGGAACTGGTTTTGTCGGCAGAGCAAGGCCCTCATTTGTTACACCTTCAAGTCAGTTTCAACGTTATCTCGCAGTTTAGATCACCTTTTCCTGTCAAAGCTGAAAATAATTACTCCGTGAATATTCTTAATGGCCTAATATCAATACATTTAAAACTGTCACTATGAGAGCCGGTGGGTAGCCCTCGTAAATTTGATGCACATTAGGTTATTATTAAAATCCAATTAGGCTACAATAGCCTACTAGTAATCTACTATGAGACTGTGATTCAGACGCCGTGCGAAACGATTATATTTAATCGTTTAATCGAAACGGCCACGGTTTACTTCGACAGAGCTCTTCGAGAGATTGTTTATGAGTGTGAAAACTCGATAAGTGATGCTCTGTGTGCCTGTATATAGGACATCTGAGCATAAGCTAAAAATAACTATTGTAGATGTCATATCATCACTGGAATTAACTATTCCGCTCCCAGCATTGTTAGTTCAGCCGCGTGTTGCCAGCTATTATTATTAACCCCTAAAAATTAAAATGACAGAAAAAAAAATCTAAAAGCTTCTTATACGGCTTCAAAGATATCCTATAATTATTGTGGTTTTAGGACATGCTTAGTTAGTTAAACCAGGGGTTGCTAGATCAAGAAATTAACCCTTTCAAGAATGCAGTAGTGTGAATATGTTCAAACTAAAAATTATAGTTAGACAACAGCTGAGACATTAAAATGACAGACAAATTCAAAAAAATTCTTTAACTATTGGAAGGCGATCCCATTTGCTATGGATTCACAATAATAATTATAATTAACAGATACTCTCATTAACCATTAAACATTAAAATGACAGGAAACAATCTAAAATCTTCTAAGCATTTTGAAGGATTATGCTTTTAGAACATGTTCGTTTAACCAGGGGGTTGCTAGATCATGTAAAAGACAAAATTAACCCTATATATGTCATAAATGTTCTAGTGTAAATATTTTCACACAACATATTACAGTTAGACAACTACAGCTATTGCTGAGGAATTCAGATGACAGAAAAACCTTACAAGCTTTATGAAACACTGGAAGCTGATCCCATGTTTGTCGAGTTCAGAATTAGCCTTATTAAAATGACTGGATAATTTCAAATTCAGTATTAACCTTTTCAAAGTTTATGGTGAAATATCATAGTTACCACAACTATTGCTAGGTAACGAAATGTCAAAAAAAAAAAAATATGAAAGCTTTTGAAGTGGGTAATGACTATGGCATTTCAACTGGTTACCATGGTCCATATTTGTAAAGAACAACAAAGTATAGCCTTGCCTGTATAGAGCAATCTGAAAAGGTATTCATAGTCAGCTAGTAACCTGTCATGTTCACCTTTAAAATTATAAGTCTTAAGGTAAAGTGATGTCTGATGCAGTGACCCAGGATGACAGTTTCACAGCAGTGTAGAAATACCCAGTGTACTTCCTCCTCACCTGAGAAAACCTGAGGCCAAGTGTCTGTTAGGACACAACTAAACAGTCACTCGTCTTAAACCAGCCCTGACAAATGATTTAATCCTATTAGTCCAGCACTCCGTCTCAGGCAGTTCTTCAATCACAATCTCTTCCTGTGTCTAACATGGAGGTTAAAAACATCAAGAACAAACTGTCCCCTTCTTTCCACATGAGCATAAAGCGTTTAAGTCAGTTCTTCTGCAGGGTGTCAAAACTATCCATCGCCAACCAAGGAAATATGAGGTGAAGTGCTCATATTTTATCTTTGTGCTGATGTAATGCTGGCTTCCCAGTGTATAATTCAATTAAAGTGATGAACCTCACACATATACGCTGGTAGAGAATGAACCTGGATGATATACTGATATTGAACTGGCACAATCTGCGGCTAAATTATTAATGTTACTTGGAGGTGAATGTGAGCGGTAAACTCTTTATCTCTATACTGTCACTCATGCATAAATCAAGGCAGAAAGTCATCCTGATATGACCTATATAACACAGTGTACACAACAAAACCTTCTCACTGGATTCATTAGGACCAAATTATTCATTTCACTATTACAAATTTAGTTAATTGCATATTATGGCATAAAGTTTGGGCCTGTGCAAATTATGTGGCATGATTAATGACTGGTGATTGTCAATTAGTTTAAACTAATCACTAGCATTTGAAGTGGCAGGAAAACTATTTTGCATATATCGAATACAGAATATTAGCCAAGTAAAGCGGTGGGAAATAATGCACACCAACTTTTGATAATTTGATAAATATTAAGGTCCGTCATCCAGTTTATGTTGGAAAGTTTTGGTCACTTTGGAATAGGTTTGGCATTTGTCTTTCCTCCTAAATTGTAATACTTTCTCTCTGTCTGGTGGGAAATGTATATTGGATCCACTAATTTATCCACTAATACCACAATAAAATAAATAACTAAGGGTCAACAATCAATATACTATATTTATTAAATAATAATCCAAGAACTAATTTTCCTTAATTGTGTTTTTATATAATATATACATATCTGTACATTCCTGCTATGATGTTTCCTTGTTGTTGTTTTTTTTTTTTTTTTTTTTCTCAGCATATTTCAAGGTTTGAAGTAGGAATACTGCTTTGAAAACCACAATGGTCTGCAATACATCCTCAAGACAGATCCTCCATTTGAGGGCGTTTGTTCTGGTTTCCTGAAGGAGATCAGGAGTAGTTCTTGGTTCATCTGGGGTATCTCTAAAACCCTGGACCTGTTTGAGATCACAAATGTATATATATGCATATTATTACAGGGTTATTATATTTAACTAAAATTAAAACCATTAAAATGTCAAGTAGCAAAGAGAAAAGCATAAAATGATTACATTTAACATTACATGAATTACATTGCACAGTGCACAGTCTCTCCTTCTCTGACCTTGTCTGCTCGGTCTAAAAAGGGTCTGCGGCAATTCAAATGCAGGGAGGCTGAACTGTACAGCCAGCGGGAAGACCTTCAACTTTATGGCAAGAGATGAGAAAGCATGATGGAGATGCTCTTTGTGCCTTTCTGCTGCCCGCTGCTACAGTGTAATAGACTGACAAGTATGCAGGATGCATTATGAATAAGGTCTTGCTACAAAAGGCAAAGCAAGCTACTTGTTCAAAGTGATTCATTCCATCACCCACGGAGGTGAAGGGTAAAGAGTTTATGCAACATGCTCTCTCTCTCTCTCTCTCTCTCTCTCTCTCTCTCTCTCTCTCTCTAGTGTCTAGAAGACACATTTGGCTGAGAACACCACAGATGTTGGCTACTATTTTCTAAAGCCACATTTTGCTGTGTCAGGTTGAGTGGACTTAAAAGACTAAAAACAAAAAACACAAACACCTTCCCACACAATTAGCAAATTAAAAGTGTCTGTGTTTACCTTCGCAGTCCCTCCCGGTGCAGGATGAGCCTCTGCGTCGCAGCATGACCCCGACTCTCACCTGAGGTGTGAATTTTAATAATTGTTATAGGTTGGTGAATATGCAAAACAATACAATACATGAATGTATTCATATCTGTAATGTCTTACCTAATGCAGGAACCAGCTTAGATGGGCAATTTGAAATCCTTGTTGTCATCTGATTGGTCAAAACAACCTAAGAGGCACATGATAACTGAACGTAATTATTTTTTATTAATAAATTATATATTCTTAATATTTATTTTTCATATATTCTTTCACACAGTTGATATATTCTTAATATTATGTATATATTTAAATATTACATATAACTTACATACATATATATACATATATATTTATACATAGAGCAGTGTTATTTTAGCATTAATGATATACTATTACAGTTTTTGTAAATATTTTGAGTTTGATTGTAATTTTATATCCTCAGTTTCTTCAGTTTGTTTTTTTACAAGTTTTTGTAATTTTGTTGTGTTTTTGATATTTTTATTAGTTATATTTTATGCCTGTATAATTTTTCATGTTTTAAGTTAAATGAAACGAAAATGAGTAATATTGCCTTAAGTTGTTTATATATTTAATATTTTTGACCAATATTTTATTTTAATTTAATTATTATTAATTTAACAAAATGCGAGTATTATATATACAGACATATAATATTAAATAACTTTTTATTTAAAAAATTATATTTTTTATTTAACCAAATATACCAAGTATTCTGCAAAAAATAAATAATTAAATTGATTTGTCTGCCATTCATTATTCTGTTTCAGTAGTAAGAGTTGCTGAGTACCGCTAAACTATGTTGTGTTGCTAGTTGGATATGCTGCTGGGCAAGGCCATTCGGGGGCTGGTCCTCTGAGAAAGATCCTCAAAGTCATGCCGAAATGGGAAGGCGATGCTGTCAATCACTACTAACCGCACCTATGATTGGATAATACAACAACATGTAATTTATGAGCATGTAAATAGCAGTAATATCACACTGCAGAAAGAGCTGTCCTTAGCTGCAGTCCTGACTATCCATTTTTTTTTACCTCAGGATGCTCGGAAAGGAAGTAAGGTAGGAGGTAAACCTCAGCTTACAGCTCTACATAGTCATGGCAACGGACCAAGAAGAGGTTAGAGAGGATCTTCTCAACAGTTAAGTTCCTCTAAAGCCTGTTTCTGTTTAAAGAGGAAAAGCAAAGACAGATTATTTGACAGTTATACATGTAGAGCTCATTAATCATTTTCTTCTGAATATATGTACATTTAGACATCCCAACATCTCAGCTACTCAAATCAGACCTGGATCCTCTGCCAGGAGGGTGCAGGTATCAGCAACCCGCTGCACTAAGAAACTCCCTCCTGTGTCTATATACAGTGCAGACCTTCAAAACACACAGGGATCTGCACATCCACAGCCAGCTGCATGCTAAAAACAGGGAAACATCTCTTTTATGGAAATTACAAAGACATCTTAGGGCACATATCACTTTTGAAATATATGTGCCACATATTATCAAGATGTTATGATGCATTATACAATTCATAATCGAGTTCCTCCCATCCCACAGTTGAGTCTTTCTGACACCAGGGGCCCTGCAGATCTCGGTGGTCTTCCCCACAGGCACACCCCCGCCGAGGGCATCATCTAGGGCCGAGCAGAATGTCACAATGCTCCCCAGAGCCTGCTACTGGTGCAGGAGATCCAGGGCTGTTAGGCTCTCTGTTGCCTCCCTCTGCTGGTGAGGCTGGCCATCATCCCTCAACATCTGCAACACCTCCACTGCCTCCTCCTGTGAGATACCTCCCTCTGTGACCAGCACGGATTTAACAAAATGTTATTAAATGTACTTTTCTAGTAATCTGTGACTCTTGAGGGGCGGTACGTTAGGTACTACATTCCTGTGCATTTTACTGTTAACACTGACAAAAACCAGGCTGAAATGCCGTTTTAGACTCGTATGTCGGTACGGTTCTATGCCAGTTTAGGACAGATGACAGCTAATATTGTAACCATATAAAATAGCCTTATTTGGGTGGACACATTCAGAGTCACATTTTGAAGAATTTTCTATCGATAGAATATTTTTGTGAAAACAAAATTGGATTTTAAAATATAAACATAGGTGGACTTGCGTTTCTTTTTTTTCCCCCTTCCATTTGATACACTGAATGGGAAGATTATCTTCAAAATAAAAGTCCCAAGACGCCACTGACACGTTTTTGTTTACGAGTACTAATTTTGACAAGTTTGAAGTTAAATATACATTACTCATGTGGTTTCTGTAGTAATGAGATATTTGTAATCTCATTACTACAGAAACCACATGAGTATATATATGTAAGTAAAATATATATTTAAAGTTCACTGCATAAAATATTATATATAAAAATTTATATAATTAAATGGCTCCATTTATTTATTATAATTATTATTTTATATATACGGTTTTAGCAATTTTATTAAATATAATATTGACTTTTTGTTATCATAATCGTTATTTTTGTTCGATTTTGCTTATTTGTATACTTTGTATACTACAGCTTTGATCATATTTATTGTTTGCATTTATTGTAATGTAACTCACCACTTCGTTAAATGCCGTTGATTGTATACTTTTCTCTTTGTATTGTTTGTTTATGTTATGCATACAATCATAATAAAAAAAACGAATGTTGACAAGTATATAACAAATACATTAAATCGCCACTAATTCAGAAATTAGCTAGAGAAAAAGATAAAAATCCTAGCCATTAAATCTCGCTAGCACGATCATTTCAGTCCAATTCTTACTCAGTAATGAATCACTGCTGAACTTGTTAATTTATCTCGAAAACTAATGTGAACCAAACCCTGCGATTACTGAAACGCCGAACTCCACTGTCCCTTATCCCGCCCTGTACATCTGACGTGTGTTTACAAAACAAAAGCAATTCACTGCAAGAAAAAATAATGCACGTCGAGATTTCGTGCCTAAGGTAAATGTATTATATAAAAGCCCTAGAAGCTTAAATGGCGTTTGGTTTTCGTAATTATATTTTTAAGTCGGATTTTATTGTAACCTGTTTCAGTCAGTCCAAAGTGGCGCAGCTCACCGTTTTTTTGAAGCAGAATAACTGAATGTTTAGATCCGCGTCTCTTTGACACAGTTGAGCTCAGATCAACAGATCACTCGAAAGTGTTTTTGTTTTATTAGCTGTAGAACCTTATTGTAGAATATCATGAACTGTCGATCAGAAGTGCTGGAGGTGTCAGTGGAGGGCAGGCAGGTGGACGAGGCCATGCTGGCCCTCCTGCACACGATCCTCCTGCACCGCAGCACGGGTAAATTTCACTACAAGAAAGAGGGCACGTACTCCATCGGCACCGTGGGAACTCAAGACGTGGACTGCGACTTCATCGACTTCACATTCGTGCGAGTGTCTTCTGATGAGCTGGACAGGGTTATCAGGAAAGCAGTCGCCGAATTTAAGGTACTTTTAATCACATTAATTCATTTAATAGAGATATTTTATTAGACTTTAATTAACTATAAATGTATACCAAATCTATATTATGCATTTATAATCACACCTGTAAGACATAATACCTAAACATAATATATTATATAAATTAATCTAATATATATATTTCTTTAAATTCTTTTATTTCAGAGTTGCCTATATCTTTTCATTCATGTTCCATAGTCCATGGATCTTGCCTTCTTTAAAATCGTATTGCTTTAAATGCTGTAATTCTCTCTTTTTCTTTTTTTTTTAAATAATGTAACTCATCTAACAGAGGATTCAAAATATAGTCCAAGCATACCAAGACTATATTTTGTATCCTTATTATATTATGTTTCCTAAATATTTGTTCCATCAATGACTAAATTACTTTTTGTCAATTTTTTCCTATTAACAAATTCATATCCCAAAAGTTTAGTAGTGTTCTGATTGTGATCGTTTTTACACGTTTTATAACCACTACCTTATTTCTACCCAGGATGCTCTTGGTAATTCTGGGAGTGATGGCATGGGTCAGATCTCTTTGGAGTTCTACCAGAAGAAGAAGTCACGCTGGCCCTTTTCAGACGAATGCATCCCGTGGGAGGTCTGGAGCATCAAGGTGAACGTGGTGAACCTGGCCAACGAACAAGAGCGCCAGATCTGCAGGGAGAAGGTTGGCGAGAAGCTCGGTGAGAAAGTCATTAACATCGTGGAGGTCATTAACCGTCATGAGTATCTTCCCAAGATGCCCACACAGTCGGAGGTGGACAATGTGTTCGATACGAGTTTGAAAGACGTCCAGCCGTATCTGTACAAGATCACGTACCAGATCACTGATTCTCTGGGCACGTCAGTGAGCACTACCATGAGGAGGCTGATCAAAGACACACTGGCATTGTAAAAGACAGTGAAGCAGCTGAATTCAGGTTTATGATGATCTTGTAAAAATAGAAAATGATTATAATGGGATTTCAAATAAATTCACTACACTTTCCTTGTATAATAATGCTGTCCACTATGTTTGCATCAGCTAATTCAAGCAAGTGAATTATTCATATTTTTCTTGTTGTCATTGTTTTTTTTTTTTTTTTAATAAAATCTAATTGTGTTCCCTAAATTATATCTTTTTTTTTTTCTTCCAAATTTGTCTGAATTTTTGTTACCCTGATAACTAGGTGCCTTTTCCATGCATTCACCTTAATTCAAAAGCTAAGTAACAAATGTAATGTCTATTCAATTTAAAAAATGAGCCTGTTCAATAAAAAAAAAAACCTTTTTAATACATATTTATGTGAGAAAACTCCTATACTGTATATATACTGCATACTGTTTTTCATCCCACAGTTAAGAGTTCCTATTTTACCCAACTTTTAAAAAAATAAACTAAATGTATAATATATGTGTCTGTAAATTTTGTAACTGACACAGTGTCCAAATCAGAACACAAACAAATTATTGCACATATTGATATTTATTTTAGAAAGCAAGCACAGAAACAGTAGAAAATGCTTTAACACGAAAACTGATACAGTTTTTAAAGCCACATTAGAACAATTCAAGTGCTTACAAATATTAGTTATTGCAGTGATACTACAGGAATACCAAAAAAGAGATACTTTTCATAAGAGAAATGTGATGTACAAACAAAGACCAGGATGAGGATTAAATGTTCTGTTCTGTCATCCCTATTCATTCAATGTCATACAATCTTTCATTAAACCATATTAAGAAGTTTATTAATTACTGAAATAATCATTTTATCATCAAGACACATTGATCTGCTGATAATATGGTTTAAATCTTTAATCAAAACAAGAAGCTGAAGTTATGTCATGTAATACTGGGGACAAATTAAATGCAAACTAAATCAGGTACTTCTATCCTGAGTAATAGGCAACTTGTTCATTAATCAATACCTTTATTAGGGGTATAACATAAAAAGGAATGTATTATCATTTTATCAATCAAAATATAGACTAAATGACAGTAGCTGATGGAAAATGCAAACAGCAAGCAACATATTTAGATTTTGTTCAACAAAGGCCACAAGCTTGCGAAGAAACATCCCCTAATGTAAGGGAAGAAGACTTTTTCTTAACTGATTAATATTTCAAACACTTGCTAATATGAGGAAAAATATCAAGAAATAAGATTGCTGTTTTTGTGCTTTAATATTTTAGAATAAAGATCTTCTCTGGGTCATATGGTCACAGAAAAGGTCCACTGAACTTCGGGAATGTCCAACCATTTAACGTCATTGCATCGAGACTTCATTAATCACTAAGTACTGAGTTTTGATAAGCTGAGCTTACACTATGGTCCAGCTCACAATGTACTGATACAGTACTGATACAGTGTAAAAAATCTACTCAGACTTCATCTCTACACATTTATGAGAAGTAATTCCCACATATACCGCATGTCCTGTACAACAAAAAGTATTAGGATATCCACATTGCAGGCACACACTAATCTTCTTAAAGAACATCACTCCAAACCTGCTATTTGTACATATAAAGCCTTCTATTTGTTCGATACAATCACTGAATATTATCCACAACCTCTAAACAAAAATACCCATTTAAGTTTACATAACTGGCAAAAACACATGAACAGAATACTCTTAAAATTAAAAATACAACTTAACTAGCTATATCAAAATTAAATTATAAAAGTTTTCCTCACCTCTATCAATGTTCACAAAGTTTATTGTGAACTTTATTCTCTTCTTTATTCTCTTAAATGATCAAAGTAACAATTTAAGATTAAAAGCTATAACAAAATAAGCAGGGCTGAATTGGGCCTAAACACCTTTTTCTTCAGTTTCCTTAACTTAAATGGGGAATAAATCATTTTAGGCCAGAAAAGAGGGAATTAATGTCTATTAATGCCCTGTCTGCATAGGCCTGTGCTTTTAATAGAGAACGATGTTTATTTGGAATTGCTTAAAAGTGCTAAATAACAGCATAAAGGCCACTAAAACAAGACAGGCGTAAGTCTCCTGCATAACAATCCAAAAAAGTAATCACTCTTTTTTTATAAATCTTTCAATAAATCAAAGAAACTAATTTAGAAGAGTTCTTAAGGTGAAAGAAATTGGTTTCGTTTATAACAGTCTTTCCTGATCATTAAAAAGTGAACTTAAAATGTAATACAGGGAAATGCTTTAGAAAACAAATTTATCTTATGAGCAACTCTTGGCATGCAATCAAAGATGCATTCAGGAAACTCTTGACAGTCTGAATACTGTTTATAGAAATAAGGTATATTAAGCATGATCAAATTCTATTAATAAATCCCTGGGTTTTGTCTGCAAGTGTTTCCCAAAGTAAATAATTTAACAGTTTAAAGGTGACAACTTTAATGGTTAGGGCTACAAATGTGCAACTCTGCACTCTTACGTATGGCTCTGCTCGTGACTCCACAGACTGAAAGCGGACTTAAATGTCCGGTGACAGAATTTGCACATGTACTGCCGTTTAAAGGTAAGCGCAGAGAGAGTTGGGGCATGGTAAAATAGCGTGTCAGATTCCTGAGGGGTGATAGTTTTGTCTGTGCTGTCGGAATTGCTGTAAGATTGTTCCCTTGGCTCGTTGTCACCTTTTTTGTCCTGCTCTGGCTTCTTGAGTTTGGTTGACGGTGACATGGAGCCTCTGGGTTCCTCTTCTGAGTCGTCGACCCCAGAATGGGTTGCTTTGAGGGGAGGTTCTTGAGAAGCTGGAGGCTCTGGGATGGAAACTGTGAGAGGTGGAGAAGGAGATGGAGAAGACTGAAGCCTGTCAATCTCTCTCATCCCTGGCTCTTCGGGAGTGGACATGTGGGACTGGTAGTGGCTCCAGAGGCGGAAGTTGGTCCTGAATGCTTTGTGACATATGTGGCAGATGAAGGGTTTGATGTGGCAAAGCAGTTCCTGATGTCGTTCCAGGTCTTTGTGGCCACTGAAAAGCTTCCCACACTTCTCACAAGGCCAAACACCTGGTTCCTCAGATCCAGCAGAAGCGGTGCTCATGCCATCCTTGGCTGATACTGCTTCCTCTTGAGGTTCCTCTTTGACTTGCAGCTCCCCTGCACCGTGAGCGCTCAAGTCCTCTGGGACGTAAGACGAGTCTTCAGAATCATACATTGGTGGAACTGATGAGTCACTGTACACTGCTTCCTCTCTGCAGTCACGTATCGACTCCTGAGAAGGAGGAGTAACTCCGAGAACGTTGGATGATTCATCATGATTGCTCTCCTGGAGACCGAGAGTCAACTGCTCCTTCACACTCATCATATTGTGCTTGTGAACTTCCACCTGATGACGCCATATGCTGAAAGAAGACTTAAATGTGCGCATACACTCAAGACAGGTCAGCTTTTTGTACTTGCAGTGAGCTTCGTGGTCTTTTTTGACGACTGTGTGGGAGAATCGAAGTCCACAGTACGGGCAGATGGTAGCATACCTACACGCTCTCTCATGGTCTTCTAATTCAGTCAAAGAGGGCAGTTTCTCATTGCAGAGCCGGCAAGAAAAGACATCCTTATCTTGGTTTTCTTTAAGATGTGTCAACTGCTGCTTGTATTGAAGGTCTCTCACGGCATCCATGTCAAGGTTAGCCGGCTCAGTGGAGTGTCCTTTCATATGTAGTTTTAAGTGTGATTGAAAGAAAAACATTTTACCACAGTAGGGGCATCCGTAGGACCTCGATCGCCTGTTTTTCCTGCCGAAGGGTTGCGACTGCAGTCCTTGCTTGGATCTCCGGAGCTTCATAATCAAGGCCTTCTTTATTTCCCGCTCTCTGACAATATCAATTAGCTTCCTCTGAAACTTTTCATCCAGGACAGAATAGGAACTAGAAGAGGGTGCAGGATTTTGCACCACGCCGTGTTGGGTTTGGCAGTGAGTCCAGACTTTGAAGTTTGTGTGAAAGCGTTTTTGGCAGATGTCACAAGCATACGGCTTCTCTGGGTTGTGGTACATGTTCACATGGCGATACAGACCTGCATTGGACCTGAAAACCTTAAGGCAGTTCCAGCACTTAAACATTTTGTTTGGCCGAAGTTCTCCAGGTTCCTCATTACTATTTTCCATGTTGGAATTGTATGGTACCTCATCAAATGTGCTTTCCTGATGCATCAGATGATGCTCATTAACAGGCCTAGATTTCTTAAAGGGCATATAACTACCATCTATCTTAGTCTTCCTCTTCATTGAGGGAGTGAAGTACCCTCTGGAACCTTCATCATAGTTTGCCTGAAAGACTTTGGAATTTAACGGCAGATTGTCTCCAACAGTAATGCGAACAATTTCAGAAGGCTCAGCAAGGGGACTGGTGGGCTCCGCTTTAATTCTGAGTTGACTTGTCTGAGTCCCGTCCGTCTCGTATGCATTTAGTTGTCTCGACCTGAGAAGAAATGGCATATCTTTTGACACCCTATCCTCATTTTCAGGGGATGGCAACCTTGCTGTTGTGGTAATTAACTTGACTACAGACTGTTCTCGACTTTGTGAGTCCTTTAGCTCCAGAGCTGGAGAAAATACAGGAACGGGACTATCCATTGACAATGATCTGCGCAGCAGACTTTTAATAAGTGGCCCACTTCGGTCTACGGTTTGGTTGCGTGGACCTTGATGATCACCCACTGGCCTGGAATCATGAGATGCTTCCATTCTTCCATCAATGGCACCTTCAGTTTGATCTGATTGTAGGCTAGTGTGCTGTACAGACTCACTGAATGACACTGAGGATGTTAGTTGCGGCCTCATAGATGGTGATCGGTATTCAGTTCGACGTCGCAGTATGGATGTTGGTGAGGAGATGATAGATCTGCAATCGCCATCGTCTGTGTTTTTGTTTGAATTTCTGCTGTTAGAGGTAATGTTTGTCTCTTTTTCATTTGGTCTGACGTGTCCTGAGGATTGGCTCTGATTACTTAAATTGTGTGTGAGCGAAGGTGGCTCTGTGGCCTGTTTAAACAGTTTTCCCTGAAGAGTCAAACTTTTCCTCTGAAACACATCCATGCCAGGCTGCTCACCTTGACCTTGATGTACAATAACACTTCTGTTTTGAGAAGCACCATCCTCCTCCTCAGAGAGCGACATCCGTTTTCTTGACACGGAGTATGAAGCCTGAGGTCTTATAGACATGATGTTGGTTAGAAAGGGAATGCCGAGGCTATAGCCCAACTCCTGTATAGCTGCCAGGCTGCATTTCTCCACAAACAGAGATGATGAGTAGATGTAGTTTAGCACAATCTCAAATGCATCAGGCTCACAGAAGTCAAGCTGAACAATGGAGCGGTTCTCTGAGTCCCTTCTGGAGAACACAGACTGGAAGTATTCACTGCATGCTGCAAGGATGCTTTTATGGGCCTGGTACTGTTGATCACCCACTAACAACACAACATCACAGAGCTGACCCTTCAACCGCTGCTCGTTGAGGACACCCAGCAGTGAAATACCATGGGAAGGGTTACAGTAGTGCCCCAGGCTCTCCATTTTGGCTTTGAAGGGGAGTAAAAGAAAATACAAATTTAGTGACATTGAAAAGTCATTACAACTGTCATTTCAATTCAACTACATAAAAATAATCTTGGTAACACTTTACACAAATATCAGTACGTTGACATTACTTGCACCCTGTATGCACCCTTTATCATGAACTTAAAGCAAAAAACTATTTTTACATAATTTATGTATTTTTTATGTAAATTTATAAATACACTTTTAGTGCATTGTTAATTCATGTGCATATTATCTTAAACATTAAAATGCTGATAAATGCTAAGATAGTCACAACATGTAAGCTGACATCACATTTTTCACTCTCAAACAAAAACACATTTACAACAACTTTGTTTTAATAAAAAAAAAAAAAAACATTAATCTGAAATCAGATTATTTTAATATTCTTAGTATTTTGAATATTTTCTTGAATAATGAGGCACCCTGGAGTGATTGACAACCACTGCAATATTATATATATATATATATATATATATATATATATATATATATATATAAACTTAACATTAAAACAAATTGACAAAGAAGCCTGCCTGCAAGCACTATTAATGTATTAATACATTTTTAAATTAAACACGGTCACATGATTTCAACTATAAATCATGACAGCAAACACAACCATGAAGAAAAAAGTTGACATTTAAAATGCTCAAATTAGAAAAATATACATATTTAAGTTATTTATGGCATTGTAGAATTACAATAAGCAAGTAAATGTCATAAAATACAGTAAGCGGGCCTACCCAGCGTCTACGCATGCGCATAACGACCGCTGATTACATCATGTCTATCGTTAGTTACAGTTAGTTTTACGCCACATAGAGAGACTATTCGCTCATGAAAACGAGGCGTGAGTATGTTTATATTTCAAATGAAATGATTTCGCTGCATATTCCTTCCTCTGACTCTCGAGTGGTTTCAAATAAAACCATCTGTTGAATCACCGTTGCCAAACTGTGACCAAATTAGCAAACACGTCACAAAATACAGGCAACGGTTGCGTTTCTTCCCTCCACTATTCACAAGATAGGAGATGAAACGATTAGAACACGCGTCTGCGCACACACAGCGTCTCCTGTCACCGACTGCGCAGACGTCGCATCCTGCACAACAGACTGAGAGCAGCCGCTTCTGTCAAAATCCTCGGCGTTACGTCAGGAAAGCCTGGTTTTACCAAAACAACAGTCAACTACTTCACTTAGACGACGAAACAAAGTTGTTCAGCATTTCAACTCACCCTAGTTCGGTGGCTTTGGATGCCCCGGAGCTCCGACACTGGACTTTGTTTCAGAGTTGCGTTGAGCATGAAACAGTCGTGATTCCATCCATCTTGTATTTGACGTCATCCCACTCTAGAGATGAGGTCATCGCGAAGAACGCTCGTCACGTGTGCTGCTCTCTGATTGGCTGCTGTATAAGCTGTGGGCGTAGACGGAGGAAATAAGCGGAGGATGACAGACTAGTCTGATAAACAGTTGAGGTGAGCTCGCGCACGAATGCACGCTTCCCTTGTTAAAGTGACAGGCTGCTAAAGAAAATGTTGTCTTTCCCCAGGAAGTATTTATTATTTAATCCACTTTATTTGATAATAGGTTTACAAAAACTGATAAAAAATGTAAAATGTTTACAATTGGTTTTTAATTTTTGCACATTTTAGCCTATTAACAATGTGATTTTTTAAAAGTACATAATATTGGTATATTGTATTAAATTATTTTCATTTGATTCATCGAAACGATAAGCATAATAATTGATTATAAAAAGTTAGTAGTTGCCGCACAATTTTAAGTTGCAGCATATCTAAATAATCACACTGCATTGTTCTTGTTAATTATGAGCTTAAATTATGTGATTAAAGTTGCTTTTATGATGCATTTCTGTGATAAATTGCAAAAATGCTGATTAACTAATAATTACACAATTCTAGAAGATCTGGGTTCTTTCCCCTCTGAAACTAATTAGTGACATGCTCAATAAGGTTTGTCACAGAGTCACAGGACGTTGTACTTATTATATTTTCTCAATTAACCAGTTAACTCATATGGAAGTGGAATTACATAAGGCAATTTTAAACACTATTACTTTTTTTCTATAGGAAAATTATACACCTTATTTCCAGGGTTCCCATCATTAGGGGAAAACCTGGGGCAATCAGCTATTTTTACTTAGATTTTGATTACTAATTTTCAAATATCTTAACATCTTAAAATATATGTTTTCCTAGTTATGCTATGCATGGGGCTCAGAAAACTGAATCAGATTCAAATATCAGATTTTTTTTTTTTTAATTTCTAAGTCAGCTTGTTTAGATCTATAAAGTCCAAACAGCTAATAAAAACTAGTTTTATAGTTGTAAATGGTGCTTGATCTGCTATTTCTTTCCCTCAGTCTATTCTTTGACAAAAACGTGTTGAATTCTGATCCTCTCGGTGGTTTCTCAAGCACACGGTACATTATGCTCTCCTGCTCTCTGAGAACACATTAGTCACTCAGTGAGCGCAAAACACTGACATTCTTTAATTAGGCTACTTTTCACACCACATTAATTAGCTGCTAGATTTATCCAAATGCCAGGCTGGGTGCTGATAATCTGGTGTCCGTATGTGTGCGTGTCGGTGTATTTGTGTATTTATGGCTTGTAAGTTCTCATAGACTGAACATTATGCACAGCTATGCTGGTTCAGTCACAGTACGATTTTCAACAGAAAGGGGTTTGCAAAGGGGTGTAAAAGTTACACGTAAAATCACAAATAGCATCATTAAAGAATTTTCTCATCGTTATCTTAAATAAAACTTATTTGCATCACTAAAATGTCTGGTACGACACAAAATTAAAACACATTTAGTAATTTTTGTTTATATTAAGCAGCATTTTACTGTACCTTTTATTCTCAAAACCATCTCAAAATGAATTTTTATTCCCTCTACCAGCCCCATACCGGCTTAAGGGTAAAGTGTCAAAATCTCAAATTACACCATACAGTAGCTGAAAGTAAAATGCTTTTAAAATGCCATTGATTTTCCACTGTTGATACAGGAGTGTTTTGGTTTAGTAGTACCTGTGTAGAGCAAATAAAACGGACTCAAGGGACTCAATGGCATTTGTAGAGAAAGGTGGGAGAGCAGCAGGTGTCAGCAAGGTTTTGCTTCCAACACACTGTATGTGGAGCTCATAGAGTAACCTGTTCCCTTCACAATGGCTTAGTATATTTTTTTAAAAACAAGAAGCAAGTATGTGGCAAATCGAAATACATTGGGTTTTTGTTACCTGGTTAATCACGTCTCCTCTTGGCCTTGTAACGGGGCATAGCACTTTATTTGAAGGTAGGAAAAATCTGCTTATGTTTTCTCCATTTCTGTGCTTAATTTAAATATCAAATTGATCTCAGATAGTTTTCCTACAATTTGAAATTAGACATACAGGAAGAGTACATACAATGAATGTGGACAACATGAGATTTTTGCTTTCATATTTTGGCGAATCTAAGCAATAGTTTTTATTTTTTAAATCTATTAACAAGATTTTCTGAAGTCTGTTTGTAAAGAAAAAAAAATCAGTAAAGCTGAAAACTATCTCTCCATTTAATTCCATTCATCTCATTGCTTTCTCTGGGCCATTCATGATTTTTCTTTACAATGGGATGTTGTCTATAAATATATGTGTATCGTTCATTCACTACCATTCAAAATTGGGGGGTCAGTAAGATTTTTTGAAAGAAATTAATACTTTTATTCAGCAAGGAATCATTAAATTGGTCAAATGACAGTAAAGACATTTACAGTAAGGTGCTACAAAAAGATTACTATTGCAAGTAAATGTTATTATTTTGAACTTTGATTCATCAAAGAGCTTCAATGTGACAATGACAGTTAAGGCAACCTATCAGCTAGTTACCATGCACAAAGGACTCTTCAACCACACCAGACTGCTGCACGCTGAGGTTTGTAATCATCAGTTTATCATTCAACTGTGCCATTATGTGCTTTATAACTGCCAAATATGCTGTCCAGGTAGGCAGCTCATATATTTTGTATATATACAGTGGGTATGTTCTGCAGTGATGTAACTGTTGGGTGTTTTTGTAGGAAACTGGCACTTTGGGAACTGATTAAATTTTTCAACATTTTTACAGAGTTGCCACTTGATGTCTAATTTGGATTCTGGAGCTAAATTAATTGGGAACCATTGATCTACAGAGATCTTTTCTTTTCTTTTTTTTTTTTAATAAAAAATGAACTTTTACGTAATAATGTCATTCAAGCGTGTCCATTATCTTGATAAATTGACATGCATACATTGTAATTTCCTACACAGATGTGAATGAATGTGCAGCTCTGGGCTGTTGGTCCCTCTTCAAATTCAAATAATCCTTTCTTCAGCCCGGCAAAGGACATTTTTGTTAAGAAATTTTGAGAAGTGGCATAAGTGATACTTACTGTAGATCAAGCATATAATTCCGTTTTTTTTTTTTTTACTTACTATTCCAAAGTCTATTTACAACACAAGTAATGCAACGTTTGTATTACTATATAGTATATACTATATATTTTTGAATATAGAATAGAACAACTTGCTGACAACAAGCTGACCTCATACGTAATTCCCCCGTTACTGCTTCTGTTTACAACAGTGAGCGCAAGCTAGATTCAAGTGATTATTACGTTTTGAATATGGATATGTTTCTTACGAAAACACATCGATTCGCTACAGGAGGCCTTTGTTCACTCCCCGGAGCCGTGTGAGACACTTTTTTTGATGGAACTGCACTTTTATTTCAGGTCTTTTGGACTGAAGGAATGCAGCACCCGCTGACTGCAATGATAGAGCTTGAAATATCAAAGACAATTTTTAATATAACTCCGACTGGATTGGTCTGAAAGAAGAAAGTCATATACACCTAGGATGCCTCGGGGGTTAGTAAAAAGCAGCCTGATTTTCATTTTTGGGTGAACTAATCCTTTAATATAAATGATTTAAGTGATGTGACATACAGCCAAGTATGGTGACCCATACTAAGAATTCGTGCTCTGCATTTAACCCATCCAAAGTGCACACACACAGCAGTGAACAACACACACCGTGATCACACACTCGGAGCAGTGGGCAGCCATTTATGCTGCGGTGCCCGGTGAGCAGTTGGGGGTTCAGTGCCTTGCTCAAGGGCACCTCAGTCGTGGTATTGCCGGCCTGAGACTCGAACCCACAACCTTAGGGTTAGGAGTCAAACTCTCTAACCACTAGGCCATGACTTATTTGTGCACACCAATATATATAAAGTTCTCATCTCTGTTTCTTCCTGTTCATAAGAACAGCTTCACCTAATGCTACAGCATTAACAGTTCATCACATTAAAAACTATCCTGGAGTATCTTCAAATTCCACTGCCATGGGTACTACAACATCTTCTATTACAAACACCATGTTTGGAATACAACTTATGAGCAGTACAGCTCATGTTCAGAGCAACACCACAACGTCTTCAACTTCTACAACTACTAACAGACTCACAACAGTGCCGACCAACATTCCTACAGCAACACTTTTACCTATGACACAGAACTCTGTTAGAGCTGTAGCTCTGAGTCAAAAGGCATCAAACAATACTAGCCATTTGATCTCCTCTGTAGCTGTTGAGTGCAGCCCAGGGTATATATCAGTCATCATAAAACAAGACGACGTGCAGGCCAATAACATACCAGAGAGTTCATTGTATCTCAGCAAACCAGATTGTGGTTCCAGCGGGAGAAATAATTCCCACGTATGGCTCACTACATCTTGGGATAAGTGTGGTAGTACATTAGTGCATGTAAGTCCTCCAGTATCACTAAACTCCATTCATGATGTTTATGTACAGCAGTGTGTAGTATGATAATGTAACCAATGTTTTTTTTTTTTTGTCTTTCAGAACAGCACCCATAATTTTGCTAATGTGACTCTATACAACAATGTGAGCAGTTTTTTGATGGCTTCTGTGCATCTAGAAATTCCTGTCATTTACACTTACCCCAGTCGCATGCTTATCTCCATGGGATACGCCCCCTCAGGGTACAGTGCTTCCATAGCAACTGTCTCCATGGAGCTTGTTTTTCTCTCCATTTATAACTCAATATGCCATCTCTTGTCACGTCAAAGACATCTAGGCTCAATTTAAGCTGTTAATTATGTCAGCATATATGACAACCACACATATTTTTCCTAAATTCAGATATCAAACTGATACCATATTACCTAAATGAATAAACTCTAGTTTGAATAGAATAGATGAATAGATGTTATTTGAATAGAATAATGTTATTTTCCATTGTCATTGTCTTCAACTGTTATTTTTATTATGATCCAAATGCTAAAATACAGTATTTTTTTTAGCTTAAATGAAAACATAAATAAATAAAAAAACAAAATAAATGTAAACCTTTACTATATATATATATATATATACTTAAATAATAAAAACAAAAAAAAATATACAATTAAATAATAAACTGTAAAAATGTAAAAATCCTTTAAAAAAGCTCTAAAAATGGTCTGATTTCTGGATGATACTCATTTTGTCACATTGATTACTATCTTTTGATGGTATTTTAATATGATCAGTGACCCAGTGACAGGACTGGGTGGTTTCCAGGTTACTTTGCGGCTCATCAGTGATTCATCAGAGAGTCCCTTCTATCCATTTCTAGATAACGGGTGGGTGCAGTTGAATAATGCCTTTCAATCTGGGAATATAATTTTTGCACTGGCTAATTTCATTTGATTAGAACTTGCTGCTTTCAGAATTAGCTTTTGCCATGATCTATCATCACAGATGTTCAATTCATTTAACTGTTCAGTTATTAGAAACCCGCTGTGTAATGCCAGTGTTCACACATCTCTCACTGCTCCTCAGATGTCCTGTGCCAGACGCATACACAACTGTTCTTCAGAATGGAAACAATACTGTATCTTTGTCAGTGCAGATATTCAAATTGGTGAATCAGTAAGTCATCTACCTGCACTGCCAGATCCAGATCTGTGTCGAAATTCATGTCTTGAGCTTATGTTTCATGAAATTCATAATATCTATAGGCTACCCTGCATATTAGGACATATTATCAGCTGACAAAATCTTTCTCTCTCTTTCTTTTTCTTAAAACATCAGTCCAAACAGATATATCAAATACTCTGCAGACTGTTGGATTTGTTCTGCTTGGTGTTGGTGTGTTTCTGTTTTCCCTGGCTGCCATTGCAGGTTTGGTGTATCATAAATGGAAAATCGCGAACTACAACTACAACTACAGCTTTATCATGTTTTTGACACGTAACTGCACTCAGATAGTCAGCTGTAGCCATAAACTGATCATTTTATTATTGGATATTACTAATAGGCCCAGTAGGCTATATAGAACATTTAATTAATAGATTACATTAATGGATTCTAGGAATTCATGGATTTGATTAAATTTTTGTATTAAAAACAATTCTATAGAATTTAATCTGAATGTATTATTATTATTATTATTATTATTATTATTATTATTATTATTATTATTATTATTATTATTATTTTGTGGTTAGCACTTTAAAATGTGCTTAAAATGTAACATTTGTATACAATATAAATCAAGGCCTTAATCATGTCTTGTACATTTGGGGCGGGGTACAATTTTCTTTGTAGTGGTTGAAATGGTATTTTTAAAGGATTTTAAAAAAAATATTATTATTTGCATACATTCAATCTTATTCAGTGTTCATTGTCCATCATATTCATTTACTTTGCATCACTGGAAATCATATTTTATCCGCCTTTCTCCCTTATTTTTCTCCTAAGAGCGGGCGAGGACATTTGTAACTATGTCTGGCTTCCGGTGCTTCCAGCTATTTGCTGTACAAAACAGGTCGTGTGTGTGTGTTTCTTAACATATTATTTTTAATGTGTTGTCTTAATTCTAAACACACTGGGTTGTAGCACAAACAATTTCACCGTTTACTGCACTTGTAATTCTCATTATTTCATTACCGCGCTAACGAAGCGGAAGTCTCGCACATTCACAGAAAACAGCTTACTTCCGCTTTGCAAAATAAGGTTAATAGTAAAACCGTTATGAAATATTAAATGTTGAGCTGCTTTCTTCTGACCTCGCATTCTTTCACAGTTAAAACTGAAGCCGCTTTCTTTGATTTGAGTGGCCATGTAATGTTTGACAGTACGAGCGTTGATAGACCGCTGCTGAGGCAGATCAGCCTAAATAAATTACTTTTAAAACAGTCATCCTTACCACAAACAGAGATGCATCAACAATATTATCAAATGGGAGAGAAATGTGTAAATTTGTAATTATTTGCGGGGGTGCTTCTCATCCACAATGTCTACTGTGGCCCTGCATAGATATTTAAATTGATTGAATATATATGTCATTTAGGAAAATTGCACACAAAAACTACTAAATACACTCTTGTCCAGTGATGTTATGCCACTTTCTTAAATAGGCCACTAGAGGACTCTGTTTTATCAGCTGTACAATTTGATACCCGCTTTGGTCTGTTGTCTGTATGTGTTGTGAAAATCTAATATGAGTATATGGAGGCCTTTGTAAACAGAATATGTTCCAATCGATTATTCTCAACCTTGTAGGGAGGATTTAACATTTCCTAAATATAATGTGACTATCTGCGGAGACTTTTGAGTGCATGGGGCCTGTGAGAGAACTAGTAAACAAGGCCTCCTGATCTTTTGTAGGCTGAATTCTCCAGAGACATTGAGTGTGACAAGTGTATTTCAGAGATGGGGGAGTCATACACATCTTCCATTCACCAATTATTATTCAGCTAGATGCTAAAAAAGTAAGGCGTCTCCGTGGCAACATCTCAGTTTTGCCTCCTGGAGCTGTAGAACTGTTTATTTGTGGGTTTTCATGGGTGTGGGTGGATCTGTGAGCATGTTTATGTTTGCATGTGAATTCATATGTGCTATAAAAAAACATACAGTAGGTCATACAGTATCTTACACATGGGATTTCTTACATTTTTACTATTTAGGTTGCAGAAATATCACTATTATCTTAATTTCTGTTTCCCTTCTGTTAATTAGTGCTAGAACCCTTCCAGTACACACACACACACACACACACACACTATGCACACAGATTTTTATTTTCTTAATTCTTTATTTTCTTCCTAATTATTATATTTATTATCTATTTTTTTAAAAAGGATGTGTAACTTAATAAACCCAGGTCGTGATATACACATCAATGTTTATTAGTGAGGGCAATGGGCTGCTGAAAGGAAAGGACACAAAGTTAATGTCCTTTATTCCAGTAAATGCAATTATAAGAATGCAGATGGAGCATTCGTGTTGTAATTTAAATAAAAGCCCATGTTCTATTTAATCTAATCTGCCTCACTGTGTCTCTGAAGATGGGATCATGCCTTCATCTCATCTTGAATTTCAAGATTCTCCAATAATAACAAGAGCTGTTGTTCTGAAACTCATGTTATCCCTGTGGAAAAAAACAGCTTAGATGGTAGGGTTGTGCTTAGCTCATGGTTAGTTGGTTTGGTCCCAACCAGCTGGTGATCACTGTATTCTGATACAAGTGTGGTCTTTGTCTCTTATGTTCTCCTTGCCTGTGAAACTAGAAAAGCAACCCTCAGGACTTTCTCTTTCTCTCTCACTCACTCAAGTTCAACAAAGATTCCCACAGTGCAGCAAACAGGAGTAACTATGTATCTTTTGTGCTAATATGCCTCTTAAGCTATTAATATTACATTAGATCTCTGTCCAAAATACCCTCTAAACTTTGAATTATTCAGATGATTAGTACGAAAGACAGCTGACTTAGAAAATGGGAAAATACAGCCCCCCAGTGTTTTCTTCATGATGGGGACTTTCCATTGGCTCCTATTGTTGTCATAATAAACTCAAATTAAATATACAGTATGAAACTGATACTTAATGATATAATCAGATATTTTTTAATTAATGTCAAAAATGATTTATTTATTGTTTATTATTATTATTATTATTATTATTAAAAAAAATGTATGAGGAACATATTTCTTAACGGATATTGCAATGAAAGCATGAATACAACCAGATATGCACTAATTTAATCATATTTATTAGACTTTTAAACAGTATGTTATAATTTAAGGAAGCACTTAATGACACGTGATATTTGCTACTTTAAATGATCATCATGGCAACACTATGTTTTGAGAAATAGCATGAAACAGAAAATAGCACCATTTTAGTTGTTGCAAACAGTCTGTGAGCACAGGTACTTTTTTGTTCATGTTCATGTGGAAGCTCATCTTTTAATCTTAATCTATGACATACAATAGCCTATATACATAGCCTTGAACACGTCTCTAATTCTGTCTGCAAAAATATTTTCTAAAATATTTCTCATTACTTCATCGTTCTGTCTATAGCTGTCTTCGTCTTTCTCATGTGCTTTGTATCAGTACTTGACATCCGGAGCGAACCGGACTACTCCCCGACGTGGTTCTGGTCGTTCCACCAGTGGATCTCTTCCAGAGGTACCCGCGGAATAATAACCGCTGACTCGTCCGAGGCCAGACTCAGATTCTCTAAGGAGCAGCACAGTGTTATTGCCAAAGGAGGAAGGGAAGGGCGACAGAGAGAGAGAAAGAGAGAGAGAGACAGAGACACAACATGAGGTGTTTTATCCTGAAGACAACAGCACGCACTAGAAGAAACGAGCTTTGAGCATTCTGAGACCACATTATACTCATCATTCCTATTTTGAAATTCTATATATAGTGAGACCGATGTAGGCCATAACGGTCAAGCAAATGCTTGAATTAATATTCTGATGAGAAATAGGCTACGTGTAATATCCAATAACATATGCTAAATATATTCGTATAGCCATGGAAAATGCACCTTGTAGGCAAGAGGCACAGTAGACATCAACCCATTTAGCTGGGACTGAAACGTTATTTATGTTTTTACTGTATTCAAACAGTCACTACATATTTAAAATGTTAAATATTTACACTTTAAAACATTATTGGATTAAGCAAATTCATTAAATGGAATCCTTCTGCCAGAATAAATAGCAAAGTCCCTTTTAGACAAGGCATGTCACGGCCATATTTGAAACGCCTCTTCATCTCTTTGAATGGGGAAACATCAAATTCTTCAAAACTGTTCGACAAGCTTTAAGGGTTAGTTCATGAAAATTCTGTCATTAATTACTTAGCCTCATGTCGTTCTAAACCCAAAAGACCTCCATTCATAAGATATTTTCTATGAATTCTGAGACCTCTCTGACCCTCCCATACACAGCAATGTAATTACCACGATCAAGGTTCAGAAACATAGCAAGGAGATTGGTAAAATGCTACTCTGTGTCAGCTGCATCGCATGGATACGTTTTCTACATTGTTTACACATTAATTTGAACAAAAACGTCTCCGTGTGACACAGCTGACAGAATAGCATACGCTGTTTACGTGGATTTATGTGTCAGTGGATACTCTCTAAAATGGCACCAGGGTGATGCAGAGGAGACGAATTGTTGAATAAAGTCATTATTTTTGTTTTCTTTGTGTACAAAATGTATGCTCGTAGCTTCGTAAAATTAGCGTTGAACCCCTGATGTCACATGGATTATTTTACCGATCTTCTTGCTACGTTTCTGGGCCTTGATCATGGTAATTACATTGCTGTCTGGTAGGGTCAGAGAGGTCTCAGAATTCATCGAAAATACCTTAATTTGTGTTCCTAAAATGAACAGAGGTCTTACGGATTTAGAACAGCACAAGGGTGAGTAATTAATGACAGAATTTTCATTTTTGGGTGAACTAACCCTTTAAGATTAAAAGGAATCATTATTTGAAATCACCAACGAAATCTGACAAGAACTGTCTCATAAATGTTTCTTTTGCTCAAATAGCATAATAAAAAAGCCAATTTTCCATGCTAGACCAGCCAGTGCGCATGCACACGTCTCAGAACGCTGATTGTTTCTATAGCAACGGGGACTTCTAAGGGCAGCTGCGGTGACTTTACAAATTACCGATTGGCTCTTTTACTCAGAAGGCGGGGCTTCGTTCTATAGCGCGGCCCTATTGAGCATTGCATTTTTCCTCATTCAAAACTTTATGAGTGATAGCTCTTGGGGTATTCTATAGTCTTTGGAAATAGGCCACGTGTACACTGCAGTTAACCTTTTAGTGCCTAATCCTGTTCCGTACACACAGGACCATATTCTACAACCGAATTGACTCCTGAAAAATGCAGTTAGTGACAACCGCATTTACTACAGAAAATCTAGTGTGTGAGAGGAAATCTGTTATTAAACTTATATCAGTTCTGTCTTTTCTGGATGTGCAGTGCAAGAAATCACAGGGTACATTAGAATTACTCATTACTGTTGCCAGATCTTACTATAAAAACAATCAAAAATGTTTTCATGATTAAATAAATACGCATTATATATATTTATACTATTTCTTTTTTAGTTAAATATTGCATTTAACTACTGTATGTCAGGCACTACTCAAAAACAGTGGCGAGGCTTTCAGCTGTGGCCCACCTAATGAGAAGTGGTCATTTTCCAAATGGATGTAATTTATTAAACGATAATAATAATAAACCTCTTATTTCACTATAACTTTGTATTTTTAGTTTTAAAAATATAAAAACGCGATTTTTCACAGTCAATTACAGGCAGTTTCTTCATTTTCCATCTTTCTATAGGCCTATAGGTGCCATAGGCTACCTGTCAACACTCCTGTTTTTCCCAGGAGTCTCCCGTATTTCACACAAATCTTCCACCCCCCTCCCGTTTTGTTATTTCTTCCGGGAAACTCCCATAATTTGTATGGCCCTACCTCGTTATATGAATAATCACATATGTGACCCTGGACCACAAAACCAGTCTTAAGTGTCAATTTTTCAATTTATACAATCTGAATAAATAAGCTTTCCACTGATGTATGGTTTATTAGGATCGGACAATATTTGGTCGAGATACAACTATTTCAAAATCTGAAATCTGAGGGTGCAAAAAAAAAAAAAAAAATCTAAATATTGAGAAAAATCTAAATATTGAGAAAATCGCCTTTAAATTTGTCCAAATAAAGTTCTTAGCAATGCATATTACTAATCAAAAAATAAGTTTTGATATATTTACGGCAGGAAATTTACAAAATATCTTCATGGAACATGATCTTTACTTAATATCCTAATTATTTTTGGCATAAAAGAACATACAATATTTTTTTGGCTATTGCTACAAATATACCCCAGTGACTTAAGACTGGTTTTGTAGTCCAGGGTCACATATTATTCCAAGGTTGTCCAGTTGCCAGATCTTGTATGAAATGCATCCTACTCACATAGACAGATCATACAATTTTGAATTCATTTGTGACCTTAACCTGGCAACCTACAACTCAGTTTTGCTTTTGATACTCTATCTGTGCATGTAGACGGGGGAAGTTGAATCAAGCATCACTGGTAGAAATGGCATTAGAAAGCTCAGGTGGTGCTACTGCAAAAAAGCAAAATATAGCTGCAAATTCAACAACAGCTGGACAGAGGAATTACATTTCTTATCGCGAAGCAGCATTGACAATTCACATGGTAAATCACAATGCCCCAAATGAAAACTTCTTTGATGTCTCAGACATTTGGACCCCATCCTCCAAATAAACAGATGAATTATAACGGTGATCTCAGGATGTTCAAAGGAAAAGTCCAGAAATAAAAGCAGCATGAAAACAACAAGACAGACACCACTGAACAAGAATGCAATGTGCTGTTCTAAAACTAAAGATTTCCTGAAAAAAAAAAAAAAAAAGAATTAATCTATGAATGACATTTAAAGTTCACTGTAAATGGATTGTTCTTGCAGTAGGGAGAAGAGATTGATAGTACATCAAATTACAAGTACCACAAAAAGATGTGACACTTCAAACTCTTCTATTGAGAGCAATGCCTCAGATGAATACATTAAGAAAAATGCCTTTTCCCTGGAATATTTTTCTACAAGAACAGTAACAAGCCTGTATGTGATAGTCAACATTAAAACAGAACATGCATGTATATATATATATAAAAAAAAACTTTAACAAAGTGCCCAACATCCTCCAAAAATAACATTAACAACAAGAAAACAACAAAAATGAGCAGTCAAACTGTCCTTTGGCCCAACACTTTCCATATGGAAGAGAATACGCATGGGAGCAAATCAAAAGATGAAGAACACTAAACAGTTATGGTGTACTAAATTCTCAATGGAAACACTAGAGTACGAAGCACTAGCAACACTAGTGAGTAATAACGGTGCTGCTGAAGTACGCATGAAGGCGGAAGAAGTTTAACTAATCTCAGGCGAGAATTACCTTGGGTCGGGCATCGCACAGCGCCACAGGTGTTGCTTTAGTGTCTGTACCCAACCAATATCTCGGATGGGCTGACAGAGCTGAATGTAGTGGTACTGTTTTAGCATAACCCTTCAAACGAACGACAATATCACTCGTTAGCTGAACATTAAAGTAATTAAAGGGATAGTTCAACCAAAAATGAAACTTCTCCCATCATTTACTCACCCTCATGTCATTCCAAATTGGTATGACTTACGTGGAAATGATTTGCAGAATGCTTTCCCCCCATACAAATATCACTTTATCTCAAAATTTGTCAAAAACGGTTGTATTCAATAGAAGAAAGAAAGTCATACAAGTTTGGAATGACACAAGGGTGAGTAAATGACAAATATTTTTGTTTTAGGGTGAACTATTCCTTTAACTCCCAAAGCACAAAATCATTATGTAAATCAACCAAATTTCCATCAATCACATCATTAAAGCCAGTAATTATAGACTCACAGTAACTGCCACATATTGATCTTTCAATTTCAGTCTATTCAGAATGGAATAATTCATGTTTTTAGGTAAACCTATGATATTTGGTCCTGGAATAGGAAGTTTTGCAACTTTTATTACTTTGCACATATGAGGCACTGAAAGCCGCAATATATCAGATTCATTCAAGATGCAACATATATTTCTCAACTATCAGCTGACAGCTATACGCACAACCTAAAAGATGGCAGAACCTATTCCAGAGCCTGTCACACACAAAATATGAGAATCGCAAAATCAAACGTAAACCATAAACATCGGAATAGTTCTCTTCCATGTGGATTCGACGTCTATGACAGTGACAAGAGAGACAGACAGAAGGACAGGGAGAAACGATACAGATGCACCTACCACTGAGTTCCCAAACCCTCCCACATCTCAAACAAAATGAACCACGACACCTGTTTCTGCGTTTGCATTTATTAATTTCAATAAATATGAGCAAGCAAGAGAGAAATCACAATTCACATTATCACAGTTAAATCTGAGGCCCTTTCACATAACATTTTTTTTCTCTCCTTTTTCAGTATGCATGGACTATAGATAGCACCTGTGCTAAGCACACACACACACGTACACACACTCATTGACATGTACAACCCGTTAGCTGCTCCTCCTCTGTCTCCCAATGACATCTTCCCTTAATTCCCATTATATTAACAGTAGCTGAGTCACCAAAGGCTGCAAAATACAAGAAAAGGCCCTCACCCTATGGCACAGTCAGCTTCAGAGCACAGTGCAGAAGAGAATGGGCTATTCTACAGCCAGACTGAAGAAACAGAATGTCTGTGTTTCTGGACTTGAAGCTTAAGTTATAATACATTCAAAGTTTTCATAATGCATTGTAATTTATTATATATTTTCATAAATAATAGTAAACATAGTTATAATACATCTCAACTGCCTTTGAACAAAATTTTACATGGTATGTCAATGGGAATGTCGCAAGAATGGCTGTCAATCAAACTCATACATGAAGAAGAATCTTTGCTTCTTAGTGTTAGACTGCTAATGGTGCACACCATTAAAGATAAAAAGATTACTGCTGAAATTGAATAGCATGCTATTTTTACTATTCCTGTATATTATTAGCATTATAAAATATTATGAGAGTAGTATACCATTCTGAATTCAGCCAGGGTAGTGCCATATTTAATTTCGAAAAGGAATGAAAATGAGGCTGTGAGGGATAGAAGTACCGTGTATTCAATGGAATTGGAAATTTTTTCAATCTGGCAATAGATTACAGAATTACTGTGCACTGATTGGGCAAACAGGACAATGAGATCACATACTAGACATACTGAAAATGAAGAAGACCTCAAAGGATGAGACCAGAGACAGAGAGGATTTGCAGAGGGGAGGTACATGGTTAAAAAACAAACAAACAAAAACACAATGCAAAGCATTATCTTACACAATGCACTCCCATGATGCCAGCAAGTGAAGATATTTAGATACTAAAATGAATGCTATTCAGTCCCATGAACTACCAACATCTTTGTCCTTCCATCACAAACTGACATGAATCTGCGACATTGTCGTGTCACTGCAAAGCCATGATTATGAGCTGTTCCATAAGGCCTGATCAGATTATATCTAAAAAGATTTTACTGCCAACACAAAATCATCTCTGTGAATGTATCAGCATTAAACTATAAAGGGGTAATCCACCCAAAATTGAAATTTTATCATTTACCAACCCTAAAAATGTTCCAAACATGTAACACTTTCTTTCTTTCTTTCTTCTGTGATATAATGGTTTTTGTCCAGGTTTGAAACACTGTTTGGGTGAGTAAACGATGATAGATTTTTTTTTCTTTTAAGTTGGTTTTAAGTTTGCATTACAGGCTCACAACCTCTAAGGTCACTTGACTCAGAGATTGTGATGAGGGCTTGTATGCCAGTTTTATTACCAGACGGAAACAAGTAAATATCACATGAAAATTCCCCTTATACATCCATGTGCATCTTGGGAAGAGGCCTTTTTGGGGCCAACTTTTAAATAAAACAAACAAAGATGACATGATCATGCAATCAAGAATAAACAAACAGCATTCCGAACAGATTGCATTCGACTTACCATTACATCAAGGGACACATGATAACAAACAGAACAATTAGGCAAGAATACAGGTCATGTCAGTCACTGAAAAACGGGGGATAAAGGAGCAAAACAAAGAAGGAGACACTCTGGGAAAAGCCATTAATAATTAATATGTTGAATATGCATTCACATAAAGAAGGGCTTTGATTTTAAAGCTGGCTAATCTATTGACCTTTTGAGTTAATTCTACTTTTGGGAACCCCATCTGTCTACCGCGGGGGCTCCCTTAGGGGGGATGGGAAGTGTGCATGTGAGAGAAAAAGAAACAGTTGGGCAGTGGAAGATAATGTTAAATGTTGTGTTGTGGTCCTTACATATTTTATGGTGCATGATGGAATAGAATTCCTCCAAAACCTCAAAACCAAACTATTCATAAACATATTTTCATTTGTAAAAAAAAACTGAATTTCTATTGGTTTGTTTTGCACATAAAATCACAGTGAACATTTAAATCCTATTCTATCCAAAGATAAATTTACAGTACATCCCATAATGCAATATCATGTTACAGTAGTACTACATCCATTTGGTTGTCCAGGCAACAAAGTGGGCTGAAACAAGGTCTACTTATTATATGACCTTGACAGATGTTTTTTTGGAGATACTGATGTTCTATTTAGAGATATCCTGTTCTCATAAGGATTCATCATCATAATATGGAATGGTTCTCAAGAAAACAAAATAATTTAAATCATCACAGCACCAAAGTGATCTGAGATCATAACATATCTCTTGGGAGCTTGGGGTGTTTGATCAATAAAATGATAAAATAAAACAGGCAAAGCAAGCAGATTAATATAGTCTTAAAACCAAAGATGCACATTTATCAAAGATTTTTGATTGAGAAATTGGCCTTTGTGGTTTCTATGTGTTGCCTAATTTACATAAACATGATTTCAAAAGGCTTATCGGATACATATCAGCTTAATTTAAAAACCCTTGATAAATGAAACCCACCAGTCTGTGCATCTGATGGTAAGTGCATACAGAGCCAATCGCTCCATGCAAAATAAGAGCATCCACTGGCCAACCAGTAGAGTTGCAGCCATGGAAACCTCATTGAGGAGATGAGGAGAGTGGGTGGAGCTATAGTAAATGCAAACGCTTTGATATTACTGGGCGAGATTGTGAGGCAAAAGAGGAGAAAAACATAAAATCCAACCCTGAAAATTTTGTCAAATCAGCCCACTGACCTCTCAGAGAAAAAGAGAGAGTGAGAGAAAGAGAGGTGGGGGGTATTGGATATATACAGTGAGGAATAAAACGAGAGGTGCATCAGACAGGAAGAGAGAGAGAGAGAGAGAGAGAGAGAGGGAGGGGGCAGCAATGGAGAGAAAAGGAATGAGAACCTCTTATTAAATAATTTTGCAGCCTTCGTTCTGCTTTCACCCTTTCGGGAAGAGATTAAATAAGAGAAGAAGTGCAATAGTTTTTACTCTTTCGCCTCAGCCAGTTTGTTGTTGATCTCTTTACTTTTCTCCTTGTCGCCCTGCCCTGCTCTGCTCTCCGGCTGGTTCTCGGAACTCTTCTTCTTTGAACCACGCAATGATGTCACCTGCTTCTCCTTGGACTTTTTCAGCGGTTTGCCAGGAGTGGCAGCTGAGCTCTTTTTGGGTTTGGAGCGAGGAAGACTGGTTTTCTCCACCTGTATAAGACATAAAATGGCACACAAAACTGTTATGTGACATATTTTGTTATTCGATGGGAAATAACATAGGATGGGGTTCGGATTGGATGGACATGTTGGACAATGACAATGTTGGTTATTTTTTATAGATTATATTTCCTGCTAATTCAGCCCTGGGCATGTCAGCAGAAAATATATTTTATTGAGTGTTGTGATGTACATTTGAGTGAAATGGATTTTTTAAAAAAAGAAGAAAAAAAGTAGGGTGAGGACTTGAAGGCAGATCTGAATGTGAGCTTGAGGTTGACTGTAAGGAAGGGCAGGTTTAAACAGACTAAACGATTGGAAAGGTCTGGCATATGTCTCCACAGAGAAGTCTGTCATGTCACAGGTCGCTCAACATAATGAAATAAAGAACTGATGCTGATTCACTCAAAGCTTGAGGCCAAAGTTATGTCAAACAACTTAGAAAAAGTAATACTGAGAAGAAAACTGTTCAGTTACTGTCTCAGTTATTTTCCAGCCACTGAGCACATAAATTGCTGACATCATGAAGATACTGAACCCAATAATTGTTTTCCAGCCTTCTGCAACAAACATACACTTATAAATAAGAATGTAACCAAACATTCAAAAATGAGGGCAGAATAAAGGTGATTAACCTATTAAAAACCCAGCTGCTAATCTGTATATTGTTGTTGTATTTCCTTTACTTCCACAGCTCTTACCTTACTGCTCTCTCTGTAAGGTTCATGGTACAGTGTGCGTATCCTCCTCCTGTCCAGGGCCTTGTTTTCATCTGGCTGCTGAGTAGACTGGTAGGGCCTGTAGGTGGCGCTATAGCTGGTCTCCAGATCAGTCCTGCCACTTGGAGGGTGATACTGAGACTTGGCCTTGATGAGCTTCACGGGTTTTACGTCTGTGTAGGCTTTGAACTCATTCCTGACATTAAGAAACAGATAACATCACAATTATTGGAAAACTGAGTGTAGTGAGTGATTCAGCTGACACATTTTGAATTTCAAGACCATATTGTATAAACCAGAAAGAGTATGACACTGAAATATTATCCTTAATGTCCAGTTTGGGAATTTATTGGAAAAATAATGACCCATGTTCTGTTTTAACCAATAGGCTTTAGTTTCATATCTTTCAACCATTATTTGCAATTTGTAAGTCTGTGGCATGTGGGGGTGGGACATTCTCATTCTAGAGAACATTTGATTGGCTAAACCATCCAAGTCTAAGATGAGTCATCAATATTTTTGATCCATTTTTTTCTTAAAAGAAATGCACATATCTGACAAAATTTACACTGTCAATGTTTAGAAGTACAACGACATATAGTAGATGACCTCATATATTACATCACACATAGACTAGTCACAAAACTTTAATTTTAATTCAAACTTTAATTTTACATGGTTAAAGGCCCGTTCACACCAAGAACGATAACTATAAAGATAACGATAAAGACATTCTAAAAATTCTTGAAGTTCTAAAAATTGTCATCAATCTTTAATAATAGCAAGTCTACACCACAGCTATAATGATTAAGGCAAAGAGAAACGATATCGTTGGAATCATTTTCAGAACGATTTTTTCCAGCTGATGAACGATACATTGACAGCCAATCAGAATCCATCCTGCTATAACGAGCTTGAGAATTTAAAGCGGTAGACGAATGTGTGCTAAGAATAAACAGATGATATCATTCACTGGTGTGGACGCTAATATCATTATCTTTATAGTTATCGTTCTTGGTGTAAACGGGGCTTAACAAGTACTGTTTTTAACATTCATTTTTATGTTCTGACAGAACAATCACATCAAGAAAACAATATTTCAAATCACTATGCGATACAACAAAAACTACATATAGAATAACTACTTGTTCCTGCTATATATATAGACACTGCATTATAGATCTAGATTGATATAATGCAGATTCCCCCTCCCCCATTTGCATCACATAGAGTTTTTCCTGAGGCCCTTCCTTTAAGATGAGTACGAAGTCTTTATTCACTGAGATGACACAGACAAATGGTATGTACTTCATGGGTATGTGCATTGCAGATTACCCAACATGCAACTTATCTGCTGCAGTGCATCTAACATACATGCACACATACAGACAGAACTCTCTCACTAAGACCAGCACAAAACAGACGTCTCACACAAACTCAGTTTTTTAAATAATTCAAAAACAAACTGATTCACTAATGAATCACTCAGACCGATTGGTGCACTTGCTTTATGAATTCCAGAGTCTAATCATGATGTCTTGTGGCCGTGTTTTACTCTAACTGAGGATTTCTAGCTGAGCAAAGATGTAATAATGGATATTCACTGTAAAAATTTACATGACTTCTATTCATTTTCATCTTGAAAAATTCCTTTTGGACTTCTCTCTCTATTTTTGATTCCGTAATATTACAGCCTCAGAGGGGAAGTCTGTATTGATTAGGATTGTCAGGACAGGAAGAGACGGGAATGCCAGGCAAAGTGGACCTTTATCATCCCATTAGATCAATTAGTTACTTTAGTTTATGAGAGTAATACATCTCTGTATGAAACCGAATCAACCATTCCAATATATTATAATAAGGCCTAAAAAAGCTCTGAGAGCATTTGATTTCACACACTGTTCTACTGGAGATCAGAATAGATAACATTAATAGATCAAACTCCTTTACACTCAGAACGAGGAATGATTCTAAATAGAAAGGGTCCATTATTATGTGAGCACCAAGTTGATGAACAAAGTCATGGGACAGCGTGTGAGGGAGCATTTACCTCCTCAGAGAAAACAGGGGATGTGAAAACCATGCCCCATGCCATGTATTTTAAAAGAATATTTCAGGTTAAATACGTGTGAATCTCTATCAACAACAAAGCAGAAAAACAACAGAAAAAAATGATCTCTCAGACTCTCAGGTTGTAAAAACATCAAATAAAAACTTTGCTTTTGTGTATCGATTTTGTTGTTAGATTTGACCCATGTACCAGACCCAAGCTTTCAATCTTAAACTATAAAAAATCAGTATAAAAATATTAATTATTTATTACAATGGAAATATCTTTAAAAGTATGCAAAAGGGGTGAACATTTAATTTAATTGTGTGTTAAGGATATATCGAAACCTAGCAAGGACCATGTACAAACATCATGTATTTCTGATAAATTGTTCTTTGGGAATGTGAATTTGATGATACTGCTAGTGTTTCGATTTAAAGGGAGGCCTCCCTTCTCTCCCTGTTGAGCTCAGGGGAGCGACAAGAAAGAAGTGAAAGCTGTTACATAAGACAAATGAAGTCCAATCAGAATGCTTGAAACAGCAGCACAAAAGCAGCTCAGAGAAGTCCAAGGCCACAGGCACCAAAGACTCACAGGACAAACATGACAGAAAAAGGAGGAGGAGTCAGAGTTTATATAGAAACACACACACACACACACACACACACACACACACACACACACACAGAACAAGACAGACAGAGAATGAGAAAGACATAAAGACAGAGAGAAGGCTATTACACACATACAACAGGACTCCCAACAATGAACTTAGTGTGCTTATTGTAAATGAGTGCTTGGTACCAGCTGTCAAATCATTCATTTGAAAACGGGCATCAACACTGTTCTACAATGCTGTATTACACCAGCTTATTTTCTAATTTAACAGAATGAATTTAATGGAAAAGCACAGTATTTATTCAAATGAGCTCACACATTTAATTAACTGCTGTTATCAAAAATCATCTGTAGATTTGAGCATACAGTGAGGTTGATACGTCTTCCTCTCCCCAGGCATTGAGCTTTTGTGAGCAGACTTGTCACTATGGTGATATGCTGGCACTAGAGAATTGTGTGGTGGGGAGCCAGAGCAGTGCATCATGGGTAGACTTGGCACACTGGAGTAACGTGGTGTTTAACAGAAGCATGTAAAGCTGTTTTTACTTTTTACTTGGATCCAAAAACAACATCCTGATTATTTGTAGTCTAGACCTGTTAGATGACAACAGTGCTTGATGTTACCAAAAATAGACAGCGTATTTGGATTAATGAACACTGTAAAACTGACTCATTCTATTAATCCACCAGATAATAGACTGCAAATAATTAGATGTGCAATCTTAGTTGATTATTGAATTTTTATTTTTATTGTCCCTTCTTATTCTAGTAATAGCCTTGCTGTCAGATCAATACGTTTCCTGCACCCTGTGGCATCATCTTCCTGCTGTACCTACAGCAAGACATATTCCTTCTGACATTCACTTTGGACTCCAAGTGAATCCCAATGAGATTAGCCCTGTAATTATGCCCTGTAAGGCAAAACTCTTTTATTTCTCTCTCTCTCTCTGCTGCTTCCTCTGTTATACTTATCGATTCCAGTCTTTGAATTGTTACAGCGTCTTCAAATACTGCACTACACAAGAAAAGGGAGGAAACGAAAGGCATGAAGGGAGAAAAGTCATAAAAGTATATTAATTTACTGCATAATGCTATACAATGTCTGTTGTACATCATATTGCACAAATTTACTTATATGATTTACTATGTATAAACATGGTGCAGGCTGATGGGTCGTTAACACAAACTGATGATATTCACAGCGTTAAAATCTGATTGGTTCATGTTGCATGCGCAGCCAATGAGCTTGCTGCTTTACATATAAATGGCTAGTTAGCATTCACTAGAACATTTTGCAGCACACTTTCAGAGTTCCTCTGAAACCCTCCACCTTCCCCAGCTCCACCTGTATAGATCTGCTACAGGTTATTATATATGCTATTTGTGCAGCATGTTTGTGCAACATTTTTTTTGATATTTTCTTATATTTCTATTATCTTTAATGTATATTTCAGTTTTAGCTTTGGTCATTTTAATATTTAAACTTATTGTTCAGTTAGTTGCCATGGCATGGGGTAGTCGTGGCCTAATGGTTAGAGAGTCAGACTTGAATCTCAAAGGTTGCGGGTTTGTACTGGCAGGAACTGTCGGTGGGGGGAGTGAATGACCAGTGCTCTCTTCCACTCTCAATACCATGACTGAAGTGATACCCTTGAGCAAGGCACCAGATCCCTAACTGCTCCCCGGGCACCACAGCGAAAAAAAAAGACTGCCCACTGCTCCAGGTGTGTGTTCATGGTGTATGTGTGTGTGTTTACTATTCATTGCTGTGTGTGTGCACTTGGATGGGTTAAATGCAGAACACAAATTGTGAGTATGGGACACCACACTTGGCCACATGCCATGTCATGTATATTATTTTATTTTACATTTTTATGAAACCTACCTATATTCAAGTGTTGATAAAAAAAGAATGCTTTAAGCTAGAATAAAACAGATTTTTTTTTTTTAGTTTAAAAGTAGAGGCTTTGATCTTTATTTTGGTGTATTGCATATTCAAATATTCATACAGCAAAATATACTGTGGGCCATCAAATTTAAGTGAAAATCATCATAGTCGAAGGCGATGGCTGGCAACTTTTTTCAAAAATGCTGGCGGGGAAAGATTTAATCAACGGGATTTAACTCATCAGATTTATCTCATATAGGATACACTTAGTTATTTATACTACACAACCTTAATATTATGACTTATATCTGCACAAAATGACCCGAATGCACAAGTGAACATGTCTGTGCTGCTCTGAATGTTTAACTGCTGTTGTGGGGGCATTCTTCATGCAACAAAGTGCAGAAACACGGCAACTAAACTATAAAAAATAAGTGTTTTACAGTGTTTTATTATAATGGTGTTCTCATTGTAATGTTATGCATATGACAGTACTAGTTATAGTATTGCATTGTTGTTTGTGCTGCTTGCGCTGCACATTTCAGAGATAATCGCAGTACTAGACCTACAATAAAGTGCTTTCCTGCAGTTTAACTCAACCAAATGCATCTTATATGAGATAAATAATACACTATACAGTGTATTTTGTTTATACACAAAAATATATATATATATATATATATATATATATATATATATATATATATATAAAATAAATATTGCAACTTACAGTTCCACAAAAAGCTGTGAGTGGCTGCAGAAGCGAACTTGACTGTGCTAGTCATGAAGATATAACTTTGTGGATGCATTCTTTACATAACGCGCTGAAACGTGGCATATTTTTTTACAGGACATGTTCTCATTATAATTTTATATAGCCTATATATGACAGATTTGTTCTGTACATGAAGTGTCTCAGCAGAGCATCGCAGTATGCCATAAGAGTACCGCGGTAAGTACCGAGGGTGGTGTATCGTGGTTTTTCTGTTCAGTTTGAATATCGTTACACCCCTAATTTATGCTTCATAACGGCATAGAATAGTGCATAAGTACATCACTTGGGATGCACCATTAGTTAACAATAACAACTCTGAATCATGGGTGTGTTCTATTTTCAAGTCAAGTCAACAGTGAAACAATGAGAAACTGAAAATAACCCTAAAATAATTACTACATACAAAATAAAACTGCTAAACTCTTAAACTGCAAAAAATTATCAGCTATATTCCAATATTTTGTGCACAAGAGATATAAACTACTTTGAATTACCATTGTGTACAAAATGTGCTATATAAATAAACTTGCCTTGCCTTATAGACCAAAGCATACTGATCTGCAGGGAGAGAGTGAGAGCAAGAGACAGTAGAGAGATAAATGAAGGAAGCAACTTCCTCTTTACCGCATCCTGTCAAGGCACACCTGAATTCTGTGGCTCAAAATAAAACTGAATGCTTTTCACAGGCTTCTTACAGTAAGAGGATAATTTTTGATTTCCAGATTCATCAGCTTGTGTCATAAAGCTTAAGCCCTGTCACTGCTTTGTAGCATCATGCTGCATGACAAGGCAACAAAGCAAAACACAGGACTAAACATGAGATTAAGTCAAACTAATCCTGAGCTTTTCAGTTTAAAGAATCACACTATAACAATTCATGCATGCACTGTCAAGCAAACTGAACTGATGACTCTGTGTTTTGTCTTCTTGTGTTTTTTCCTCCAAGTCAAGAAGAAAAAAATCTACACAGGAAATATGAAATGTGTCCTGATGCACCAAGAGGCATTTTGAGATTAAAGTTCTCACCCAACAAATAACACCAGCTTAATGTATACAGGTCTAAAGGCAAGATTCCAACGCAATTCAGGCTAAATTTAACACCATATAATCTATACGAGGATATTTATCCAAAGCAACCTGCAAAGCACCACAAGCAATTTATCATTGAGTATCCAAATGCTCAGTCTTGTTCAGCTGGATGAGTGATTTGCAAGCGCACATGAATGAGTGGGTGAATTTTGGACCAATTGCCACCTGTAAATTAAACACAAATACTCCACAATAACAATGACAGACTTTTCAACTGAGATACAGAACTCAAATCTGGGAATACGGAAAATGTTCTTTCTTTTACACATTTGTTGTTCACTGTTTGTAATAAAAAAGTGATTGAAAGGCAACTGAATACCAAGTAGGACAAGGAACAGCACAGCACTATACAAACTTCAGCTCCATCTGTTTTAAACAAAGACAGGCCTCAACAAATGGATTATTAAAGTATTAGTTCACTTCCACAATAAAAAATTCCTGATAATTCACTCACCCCCATGTCATCCAAGATGTTCATGTCTTTTCTTCCGCAAAGAAATTAAGATTTTTGAGGAAAACATTCCAGGATTTTTCTCCATATAAAAAACTCCATCTCATTTTCTCCTCCAACTTCAACGACATCGTTGTTTTACCTTTTTTGTAAAGGACATTTGACTTTCTTTGCATGTTCACTTTGTAAACACTGGGTCGGTTCTTCCACCTACGTCATACATGACCTTTGTAACATGACAGTGTAATGCGTGAAGTAAAGCTAGTGCAAGACAAGCATTTGTGGTTAAAAAGTATATACATTTTTATTTTTTTAAGAAAATAACTGATTGTTTCGCTATACAAGCCCTAATTCCACGGTTGGATTCGTGTAGAGCCCTTTGAAGCTGCACTGAAACTGCAATTTGGACCTTCAGCCCATTGGCCACCATTGAAGTCCACTATATGAAAACCTTAATTTCTTTGAGACTGAAGAAAGAAAGACATGAACATCTTGGATGATATGGGGGTGAGGGAAGTGAACTAATCCTTTAACAACTGGGAATTGCACTCACTTTGCCACAATGGCCTCACTTTACCCTAAAGCTAACCCTGAAGAAAATTAAAGCCTTTTCCAAAAACAGCTTCTGCTCCAGTGCTCTCCGGCCCCCTGCATGTCCTGCCATCTGTAGGTGTTAGTACAGCAGTATACACAAGATTTAACCCACAGCTGACCTCCTTATGGCTTTTTCACTCCACAATACACTTTCCATTTAGTACTTCACACTGACTTCAACTGTTTTTATACTGGTCTAGTGGTATTTTATATTTCTTAACCCCCACTTAATCCATTTTTCCTTTTTTAGAGACATTATTTTGTATTATTTCACATTATTATTATTTAGCATAACGGCTCAGTTTAGGTTTTACTGTCAAATCAAGTCTCTGAATCCCTGTACAACAGCGGTTCTCAACCTTTTTGACTCACTGTCAATGACAATATACTTCTGCTGTAATGACAAATCCACTGATTTTCTACCTTTTTTTATTTCTAGAAACAAGGATCAGTTTCAATATATTAAAACAAATAAATAGAATAATTTATTATAATAATTATATTATAACATAACAATTGAAATCATTATAGATTCTTACATTTCATAATTTCAGATGTTTAAATGAGTGAATGAATATTTAAAAATATTTTACAAATAGCAATTTCAATAGCAATATTTGAGACCTTAGCATAACTAGAAAATTAGACAAATTTTCATGACATTTTGCGATTTTATTAATTTTCATCATCATTGCAGGATTTACAATACCATCATTCTTTTAAAATTAGGCTTCCTCGTGTATACACGCTTGCAACTCATGTACAAGCACAAGTTTTGTCTTATTTTAAATCATCTTTAGTTATCTTGAGGCCCCCTTGGAAGTTTGCTGAGGCCCTCGAGTGGGTTCCGGACCCCTGGTCTTTAACCACTACTGTACAATCATTAATAATCAATCAGCTTTACCTGTAGGAGCTGCCAGAGGACACTTCTTGTTTGATCTGCCGGTTGAGAGCATCCACAGCTGCCCTCCCTTTACCCTCTGTAGTGGTGGCATCCCCTACTCTCTGCCTGTCCAACTTCACGCCGGCTTTGTTTTCAGAAGCCATGGTCACTTTCTTGGCTTTTTTCTTTTTCCTTTCACTAGACAGGATCTCCTTCTCTTGCACCTTGTCAGCAATCTCGCTCTTTTCCACCCCACTGTCCATCATCTCTAAGGTGTGTTTGGATCTGTCAGGGATGCGGTCATTTCCCACTGAGATGGTCGGAGAGGGTTTGGGGATCCAAGGATGATCTCCCCTCTTTGGGATAGGCCAGGGTTTGTAGTCCTTCTGATACTGGGTCTTGTTGTTAAAAGGAACCTCTGGGCAATGGTACTTGTTCTTGGGCTTGCAGCTAGGCTCTGGGCGAACGTTCCAGTGTCTGAAGTCCTGGCGCATCACAGATCCTACAATGTTTTCATCCTGGGCTGCAGGTCCTTTGGTCACCGCGTCGTGGTCGTTGTGAAGCGGCTGCGTTTCTATGGCGACCTTCGGCGCAGGCTGCTGCAGGTGAAGATGCTGCATTTCGGACACGTCCGAGTACTTGGTGAAAACCATCGGCACCGCAATGTCGCCCTTGTCCAGCTGGTTCCAGAACCGAGCCATACAGCAGGCTCTGGAGATACAGGGCCATGCCATGATGGTTTGCCAACGTCTTACCTTCTGTTATGTCAATCTCTTCCTTTTCTCAAAGCTGTTTTCTATTCAGTTTGTGAAACTAAACGCGCTCGTATCACAAAATGTCCGATTCGCAATGTTTTTTTCCTTAAAACGATGCTGTCAAAGATGACAGGGCATAAATCCACTGTAAAAGAGGCATTACGGGTTTTTTGAGGGGCTTTTACCTGTGAAATATTCTGGTTTTGCTCCGTCCTGATCCTCTTGCGCTCGTTAGAATACGATAATTTGTTAAGACACAGCTGCCCCTCCCGCGCGCCTCCTCCGCTCAGCATCCATAGAGAGCTGAATCACCTGCCCCTGTCATCATCACGCAACGTCTGCAATGGGCGGAGTTGCGCTCGAATCCCCGCACACTAAAGAGCGTTCTGAAGACATCACTGTTGGAAATCAGGAAGGATGCTCAAACATGTTATACTTCTTATTCTTATTCTCTGTATAGGCTATATAGTTCTAAGGTTTTTGAAAGAAGTCTCTTATGCTCACCAAGGCTGTATTTATTATTTGATAAAAACATTAATGTCGTGAAATAATATTACAATTTTAAAATAACGATTCTCTATTTTATTAATTTATTTCTATGATGGCAAAGTTGAAATTTGAGCAGTCATTACGTATTACTTATAGGCTATTTAATATGCTGCTCAAGAAAATTATCATTATCAGTATTGAAATCAGTTTCTTTTAGGATTCTTTGATAAAGAAAATATGGAAATAATAGAAAGTTCAAAAGCAAAGCATTTATTTTAAATATTTTGTAACATTATAATGTATGTGCTTTAATCATAATATCTGAGTTACATGAACAAATAATCATATTTAAAAATAATAATAATCTTATTTTAATAATAATGTATTTTACAATTAATATAAATGTATGTTTGTATGTATATATATATATATATATATATATATATATATATATATATATATATATATATTATGTATATTATTTTATATATTATCATTATTAATATATATATATATATATATATATATATATATATATATATATATATATATATATATATAATTAAAAAATAATAATTATTAATTCTATTTTAATAATAATGTCTTTTACAATTAATATATTAATATAGTATAATATATTATACATTAATCCATTCTTTTCATACACATGTTGTAAGGCCTAATTTTGCACAGCCCTTTGTCTCTGGGGTCAAAAGTCTCATTGGTGTAATATCAAGGTACTCCTGGTCTATAATCCTATCACTTGCAGTGATTGTTCAGATAAGGTGGCAGATGAAAAGAGGAGGGGAGCAGACCAAGACATGGTGTCAGACTTTGACCTCAGAGTGGAGATCCTAGTGCTGTGCTGATTTCTCGGCCTCTCGCCGGCTCTTGCTGTCTTCTGGTTTAGACATGAAGATTAATTTTGCTCCAATTGATGTGCCTCTGGTTAGGAGGATCCAGACTGCTGTCGTATTACAGTGGGTCTTCTCTTTCCTGGCGCTCGGTAAGTGCATGTGATTTTATTATAGTCTCTTTGCAAAGCCATCAAGTGTTGACCTTGAATGAAATCTAATCACAGTCTGTGTCCTGTCTCTTACATGTACTGCAAGAGTCATTGCTTTTTAAGGTAAATACTTAAACTTAAGTTTAAAGAGATACTCAAAAGAATCCCTTTTACAGTGTTCTACCTTAAGAAAGATATTGTAGTTTTATTGATGTTCTGCATTAAGATAAACTGTGCAGTTTCTGTATGCTAATATGTGATTGGTCCATTGGCTCTCATGCAATAAAAGCTGAGAGCAAGAGTATTACGTCATACAAATGACTCTTTCTAGAAAACACATCACTATGTTTTGAAAAAAGCAGGAAAAGTGTTAAATCAAATATATTTTGTTCTGTTTGTGACTATGTAGGCCTTTATCAAAGCAGCAGACAGATCAAAACTGGCAGGTCAAAGTCTTTGGTTGGAAAGATCCTGACTGTAGATGTATTTGTACTGATGTGTTTTCTTTCAGCCTGTGCATGTGTATGTCTAATGCACCTGTGTGTTTATTAATCTGTATAATTTTTGCAGCCCCCATCTGTATTATACTGTTCTTCTTCCTACTCTGCTACACTCGTTTCTGGCTCATCAGCGTGCTTTATGCCATCTGGTGGTACATCGATTGGGACACACCTTCACTAGGAGGTAGAAAAGTGCCCTTTCTGTGTCGATTACGTGTGTGGGAGTACATGAGAGATTATTTCCCTATAAAGGTAAGTGGGCGGATCTAGTGAAGCATAGCAAAAATATTGTTGGTTGTTGGTTGACCTTTTAAATATGATCAGAAGCTGATTTTGTCACTGAACTAATTTGACCAGATGACCAGGGTTTAAAATGTAGCTTATAAAAACAGAATTGCATTATATGTCAACAGTGTCTTCTTTGTCGTCATTCTTTTTGCTATTATATGTATCAATAAACATCAGCATAATAGAGCTTTTACAAAATGAAACCTAAACGCATTGTTGTTGCTCCAGGGAGAAAAACAAGGCCGGACCATAGCTGTACAGATTTGCAGGCTTAAATAATGAGAGAGCAATGTAATACTGCCATCTACTGTCTATTTATTGTCTGAAAATGGTGCAAAGCCCAGAATCCATATATATATATATATATACTATATATATATTATATCTATATATTTTTTTTTTTTACAGAATTTTAATAAGCTCATGGTAGTATTTTAATATAGTGTGTTGATTTGCTTGAAAATATCATTGTGTTGTTTGAAATCTGTTCTTTGTAGGAATGCATTTTAAATATATTAAAATCTTTTGCATTGATTTAGATATTGTATTGGTTGTCAAATGTTTGTCCCATGCATTAACGGTTTAGTTGTCATTCTTACAATCGATCGTTGTATGTAAATGGTTTTAAAAACACAGATTCTAAATTGCTGTAACTCTCACGAAACATTATTCTGGGAAAGCATCAGAGCCATCAGAATAATTTTTATTCCAGTTTTTAAAGTGAACATTATGCACTACCATTTCAAAAGTTTGGTATCAGTAAGATTTTTTTATGTATTCATTCATGTTTTTTTTTCTTTTTAAAGCAAATCGATACTTTTATTTAGCAAGGAGCCATTAAATTGATCAAAAGTGATAGTAACTTTTACATTTTTAAAAATTTTTCATAAAAAAACCCTGTTCTTTTTAAACTTTCTATTCATTAAATATTCTTGAAAAACTTTTGAATAGTATAGAGTTTATTTTTCATGCATCTGAGGTTTATTGCCGAGTGCACTAATAATCAGTAGATAAAATGTATACTGCAGGTTTTGTCTGTAAAATAACTTGCTTTTTGTATTTGGAAAGTTTAAATTAAGCTGATAAATACTACAGTATTTTAGTGGCCAAACTCGGTATACTTGTACTCTTGTCAGTCTTGATGAAAGGGTTTGTTTTTCTCAACAAAGTGCATCAAAAACTAAACTGATTTGATTAGCATATCAGGGAAATGTTATCGCTTTGGTTGTTGAACCCTTGATACAATAATCAGTCTTATCTGTATACATGTCCATAATGACAGTCTTTTCACCTTCTGAACAACAGAGATGGCATGTGGCCCTAGAAGACACTCTGTGTTCGGAGTGAATGAGTAACTGTAAACACTGTGGGGATTTAAACCCCTGTTCAATACAAGGTTCATGGCCATGATCTTGAAGGGAGACAAAAATACCCATCTCTATGAAAACAACTTAACAACTTAAAGAATCAACGTGATGATTATAGACGTTATTTTGATTTGGTTTAAAGGCTTTGTATTTTCTTTATCATTTTAGTTAGTTATTATTCAGTGGGCTTTGTATGAATCATATGAGCTCAACCATTTACTTACAATTTTTTCTAAGAAATTTTCCTTTTTGTTAATTCACCATACAATCTGGCTTTGTCCCAGGATTCGCAGGAAGCACAACACATGACAAAATGCGTCATTAGTATTAAAGAGGCCTTGCTGTAGCTAAACAGAGCATTTGTATTCAAAGTGAATAATTGATTTAGATGAAACATTGCTTCAACCACCGGTGCAAATTTTCCCTCATCCTTACACAACCTCCTAATCTGAAAGAAGATCAGGGATCTTGGAAAAAAAGCCAAACCTTTGCTTATGCACATGAATATTGAAAGTGACATGGTGGGAATTTTGTTTCCTTTAAGAAAAGGAAGTGTCTAAGTTATCAAGAACCTATCTCCACAAGTGCTGTGTTATTTCATTATTGGTAACTGTCTTAAAGGGATACTCCACCCCAAAATGAAAATTTAGTCATTAATCACTTACCCCCATGTCGTTCCAAACCCGTAAAAACTTTGTTCGTCTTCAGAACACAATTTAAGATATTTTGGATGAAAACCGGGAGGCTTGTGACTGTCCCATAGACTGCAAAGTAAAATACACTCTCAAGGTCTAGAAAAGTATGAAAAGCATCGTCAGAATAGTCCATCTGCCATCAGTGGCTCAACCAAAGCATTATGAAGTGATGAGAATACTTTTTGTACACGAAGAAAACAAAAATAACGACTTTATTCAACAATTCCTCTGCTCTGTGTCTCTCCAAATCAGTGTAGCGCTATTTTAGAGAATCTGAGCAGTACGTAGGCAGCGCCACAAGGACACGTTTTCTACATATATTTATGCTTTGGTTTGAAAGAAAACAGTGCATCAGCGCAGCGCTGCTGACACAGAAGAGTGTACGCCACCTGCGTCCAGCTCAGATTCTCTAAAATGGCACTGTACAAAAAGTATTGTCGTTGCTTCATAACGTTATGGTTGAATCACTGATGGCAGATGGAGAATTCTGACGATGCTTTTCATACTTTTCTGGACCATGACAGTGTATTTTACTTGGCAGTCTATGGGACAGTCTCAAGCCTCCCGGTTTTCATCCAAAATATCTTAAATTGTGTTCCAAAGACGAACAAAGCTTTTACGGGTTTGGAACGACATGGGGGTATATGATTTTAAATGATCAACGTGTTTCTGACAGTACAGTTCATCCTTTTCTTAGAGAACAAACTATTTAGTTTTCTCTGAAAAAAAACTGTTGTGTTGGAGATTCCAATCATGGCTCTTGGAAATTCCTGGATTTGTTAATGTCAAGCCACAACTACTGTAGCCTGCCTCATACACAAATCAGTCTGGTTTGAGCCTGATTTGACTGGTACTGTTCTGTGTCACTGATAAATAGTTTTAGTATTGTGTTAACATGTTCAGTGTAGTGATTGGTATTAATAGTTAAGTATTAGCAGATCCTAGATCAGTGTGTAAGGTCATAATAGAGCCTCTATACAGCACCGCATTGCACATGAACAACACATGATCAATGACCTTTGATATGAAAGAATTATCAAACTTATTCACATTCTTCAAAATTTTGAAGTTATTTACATTAACTTTTTTTTGTCTCTTTACTAGCTGGTGAAGACAGCTGATCTGGACCCTAGGAAGAACTATGTGCTGGGTTTCCATCCTCATGGTATTCTTGTGGCTGGTGCATTTACGAATTTCTGCACGGAGGCGACAGGTTTTAGCAAACTCTTCCCTGGGCTAAGAAGCAATCTTCTCATGCTGCCTCTCTGGTTCAGAGCCCCCTTCTTCAGAGACTACATTATGTCTGCAGGTCCGTTGCCCTGATCATAGAATACTGTAAAAATTTATATTTATTAACATTAGGCGAACCTTATCACAGGGAAAACTGTCCAACTGTAAATCTTTAAGATGTAAAGTGCCTCAAAATATTATTTTATACTGTTTTACTATTTACACAAAGCAAATTGTGTATAAATAGCATAACGTACATTTATTATTTTATTTTGATGATGTAAAGTTTTTTTTTTTTTTGATGCTATTATTACAGACAGCTATGCCAACTGTTTTAACTTTTTAAAAAATGTGTGCGTGTGTGTGTGTGTGTGTGTGTGTGTGTGTGTGTGTGTGTGTGTGTGTGTGTGTGTGTGTGTGTGTGTGTTCCAGGCTTGGTACCATCAGACAAGGAGAGTGCCAGCTATCTGCTCCAGCGAAAGGGAGGTGGGAACGCTGTGGTCATTGCAGTTGGTGGTGCCCCTGAGGCTTTGGATGCCCATCCTGGTGACTATACCGTACACCTGGCCAATAAAAAGGGCTTCATTAAGCTTGCAATAGAGCATGGGTAAGCGGCAGCTTTTTCCTGATCAGTTAATAGTACATAATAATATTAAATACATAATACATAGTAAATAGTATAATTTCTTTTCAGACTGCAGTTTCTTGTTACATTCACATTGGTTGTCATAGTAGTTGTCATTATTTGTAAATTGACTGTTAAGATATAATTTTTGCACCATTTATTATTTAACTAATGTATAAAAAAGTTGCGCACATCCCACAAACCCACACAGGGCTCAGCTGCAGGACAAACAGTCAAACTAAAACAAAAGAACAAACGTATTGTCCGCACACTGATATAACTGCTCCATAAGAAATTATTTGTGCCCGACGAAGACCTGATGGTCGAAACGTTGCAATAAATATTTTTGTTACCATTTATCATCTGCAATACCATTGTGTAGCCACTAGATGTCTGTATTGCCCTATATAAAATTTATTTAAACAGGTTTGTGCAATCCCTAGTTACTAAGAAATTTTTATCGCACATAAATTAATTTTATTACATTTGGATTTGGATACATGTTTAGATATTATCAGTGACAACTTTTTGTCTTTAACTGTTTTTGTTTAGTTGCTTTATTGATGTTGTTGTTTGAAATGTTGATTTAAAGTGTCAGTTTTTGCATTATTATTTCAGTCAAACCTATAAAACACTTTGTTACTATACCAATATTTTTTAAGTTGCCGTTAAAGTTTTATATGTGAATATTACACAATACACTGATCCTTTAACAATGCATTGGCGCAAAAACGCACACCTTTTGGACCAGTTTCGCAGCATGATTTCTCGACTGCCACAAATACTGCCCTAACAAAATACTGATTTTGTGCACTTTTTACTGTACCGATATTTTAATTGGGCCTTTTGACTTAGCTTTATTGCATGGCAAAAAAAAAAAAAGAAAAAGAAAAAAACTTACCTTGCCAAAGCATTGACAGAACTCATTGATCTAACTGATCTATTTTTTTTTTATAGCCTACTTTATTGCCAGAAATCACTAACATATCAGAAAATATGATATAACAATTTATTGAAAACAGATATTTAACAAATAGGTAGAACAAACAAAAAAGATCTGAGATTATCATGTAAATAACTTAACGGCTTCACATAAAATCTTTGTGCATTTTGCTTTACTATTTTTCAATCTAAGAAGTAACTTAATATAATGTTTCATTTCTACCTTGAACAACAAAAAATTAGGCTTTCCTTTGGCCCATTTCTGTTTATGCATATGATATTTCCCCATAATCAAACAAAGATTAACAATAAAAGCCACAATTGGTGATAATCTTTGTCTGTTAAAATAACACAAAACATATTTTTCAGAAACAGAAACATATACGCCTAAAGATTTATAGAATAGACCTACCAAGTAAATCCAAAACATTCTGCTATAAATGCAGTTAAAAAATAAATGGACAACATTTGGACTCCAATCCGCAAAAGTCACATTTGGTATCTCAGTACAAAATCTTAGGAAAAGTACTTTAACAGGATACAGACAAAGTATTTCAAAATTAAATAAACTTCAAAAAATGATGTTTGATCCATCTGTTCTTCAAAATTGTATTTGAAGTGGTAAAGTCAAGCACATTTAAACCCCCATAGTACTTTTTTTATGTAATGAGACCCGTTTTGCCAAATAAAATTGAAAAGTTGTATTTGTGCCAGTTATTCATTGCCAGATAGTTCTCTTGAGCCACAGTCGGTCAATTCTGAAATACAATCTTGGGCAACTTGTGCCCTTTGACCCAAACTAAAGAGTTTAATAAAGAAATTATACAAAAGAAAAAAAAAATTGTATGAATGTATAATATATGTGTATAATTATTATACAGCTGATTGGAAGACCTGATTCTGGTTAGTCAATCGCAGCATTCCGCTGTCAGATATTTTTTTTTATTTAAGCTGAGCATTTAATTTATCTGTTTTGTGTCAGGGTTTATTTAGTGATAATGACTGCATGCATTATCTCTTACTTATTTTCTTTCTATATTTTTAATCAAAAGGAGCAAAAAAATTGGTTTAAAATCTATATGTTTTATTTTTCCTCCAGTGCAGATTTGGTACCTATATATTCGTTTGGAGAGAACGAGGTGTTTGACCAGGTGGAGAACCCTCGTGGCACCTGGCTACGATATATTCAAGAGCGTCTGCAAAGCATTATGGGCATTTCTCTGCCACTCTTCCATGCACGAGGAGTTTTCCAGTATAGTTTCGGCCTAATGCCCTACAGAAAACCCATCAACACTGTTGGTAAGCGCAATCAAATATTAATCAAATATCATCATTCAGGTCAAGGTGAGAGTAAATTAAAGCCATATTCTGAATCTGTGCAAATACCTTTTTGTAGCCTAAGCTAGACAGATGCAATAACCTCTCTCTCTTTTCTTAGCCTTTTATTTGTTGTACTGTACCAGTGCACAAGTCTTATCTGTTACCACTTTTAGTCTACTGTAAACAGGTCCAAACCATTGCAAAACTTTGATAGTTCAAGCATGGTATTTGCTTTTTAGCAACCCTAGAGAAATGTCAGACACAGTCATATCGGCAAACGTGAGGCGAATCGATTGCTGGGCCTCACAGATCTATCTATCATCTATCTGTCTGTCTCTCTGTCTAGCTATCTAGCTATCTAGCTAGCCATCTGTCTGTTTGTCAATTCATTCATCTGTAGCAACAAATGCATTCAAAGTCATTTCACCTTTGTGTTTTTAGTTATGAAGGTAATATATATTGTCCTTTCTATCTTCTTCGTGGGTAGGCCGATTCCAGTAGAGAAAAACAAGAAACCAACAGCGGAAGACCTGGATGTGTTTCACCAGCGCTATATGGATGAACTCACACTCCTGTTTGAGGAGCACAAAGGAAATTATGGTGTACCTGAAGATGCTCACCTGCTGTTCCAGTGAGAGGATCACTGAAGTGACTCTGAGATTGTGTACGTATGTGTTTATGAGAGAGAGACAGAAAGAGAGTTATGTATGTCTAGTTTAGTCTCAATCGTATATTGTCAGCCATTGCTGTTTTTGTTGTCAACCAGTTGTTGAATATAAAATGACGTAATAAAAATAGAATTTTAATTAACTTATAATATAAAGCAGCTGATGCTTAGACATGCTCCAAAAATGGCAACACTTTCCCAGAGAAACTTTCTGTATGCTTACAAAAGTATTGCATTCCTTTGTGTTAACTCACAAAACATTCACTGGTTCATTTTGTAAACAATATCAGGTGTGAGGAAAACCTATATTTCACTGGTTTGGTAAGCCAACCCAAAGTTTCTGAGAAAATATTTATTAAAGAAATATAATCTTAATTAAGAAAATACATTTTTTCCTCTAATCTTTTTTTCTCTCTCTCCATTTTTTCCCGTCACATCTGTGGTGTAATAACTAACACTGGTGCTCTTTAAAAAAAAAAAAAAGCATTGGTCAGGGACACAGTGCATGATAATTACTGTACCTGGAATCTTTGTGCTAATCTTTGTGTGCATCTTGATATGTGTGTACTGTATGTGGGGTAGGGGACATGTGTGCATGCTTTGCGGCAGGGCACGGAGGTGTGTATGTCTATAAACATGTGTAGGTATTTTTAAGAAGCTAGGGAATTTGTGTACTTTGATCCTGTTATGATCCTAATTTTGGTGTTCAAGAAAAACAGTTGTGTAACATCAGGTTTGGCCTATCAGAGCTATAAGGGAGTCTCCCATATCACATATATGGAATTTTTTAAATGATATACAAAAAAGTGATCATTTATATATATTTTAAATAATTATCTTTTATTTATATAAGATATACATTTGCATCATTATTTCATCTGGTTTCTTGGGTGCTTTTTGACCCAGAGTATCCCAGAGATAATTTGTATGGAGGATGTATTTAAATTACATCACATCTCCAGCCCGATATCAAATTATTCTATTATTGTTATTAAATCCAATTCTATTATTTTTTCCTATTCTAATAATTTTTATTTTCTAGCCCATTCAAAAATTTTATACAGTATGAAATGTCTCTCTTATCTTGATCTGAAAATCTGATATTATAATTATTAATTGTTATTTTGTTTAGAACAAAAGAGCAAAGTACAAGTAGACCTGATCCTTAGAACCCTTTTATCATTTTAACAGCACCTTATCTGCACCGGGGGGTAAAAACATGCAGTGTGGATGACCACTATTGTACAGGACAAAACAATATCTACACACTTGTAAGAACACTGTTCTGTTTTGTCCACTTCTGCCATATGGACATCACCTTGACATAATCACCACTGATAAGCTACTCCTAAATGTAATGTAGAAACTTTCATTTTCTGTGAAGCTATACAAATAAACTTGAATTGAATTTAATTTAACTGGAAAACAATCAATCATAAAGAAGCTGCAAAAACATTATCTGTTTGACCATCCGATAATATAAGACATATGTATCAGTGCACATCAACAAATGAGGATTTGTCTAATAGAGATTAAAGTCCAAAGACCAACTAAATGATTTCTGCCAAATGGACCATTGATATTGATACAGTACAAATTACAGTGAGCTTGTGCAATTTACAGTCTAGACCGAATATATTTCCTCATCAGAAGTGGCTGATCATTGGTACCCAGCAGGCACGTGCACACAAACACATCAAAGGGGGCTTGAGCACCTGCTCTTTTTCTTCCTAGAGAGAAAGTGCCCTTTTTTCTAGGGAGTGTTTTCTTTCTTTTTTCTTTTACTTTTTTTTTTATATAAATGAATATGTATATGTGTGCGTGTGTTTCTGTTTGTGCACAGCTTTCCACACTTTTAGAAAAAAAGAGCTTTATAAAGGTAAAAATGGCCACAAAAGGTAAAAAAAAATCTATTTAAACTTATTGGAAAATATTAATTTCTATCACTGCTGTGAACTGATGACCACACAGAATATGCAGAATATCAAAAATTTAGAAGTCAGCGGTCCAGTCCTTAAAATATAAGCACAATAACACAGCAAAATATCGTCTAATTATCGTTATCGATAAAATCCCAGAAAATATTGAGAAAATGTTGTGTCAATATCGCACACCCCTAAAATATTTAACATTTTGTTTAGAAAAAAATTAAAATAAATAAGAGAAGTGCCCTTTTTTCCACTTGAGCCACTGCCCCTCAAAATGTCTGTGCACATCCCTGGTACCCAGTACCCATTAAAACCGACTTATTATCAGACTGTGACATCAGATATAAAAAAGACCTCAAGCAAATAGTTAAACATCATTAAATATTATTCAGAACTATTGCTCAATTGCTCAAATTTCTGACTAAAAATTGCAAGCAAAAAAATGTACACAAAAATGCACAATACATTCTATATATACATATATATTGCATAACAATATACTGTGTATTATATAAATAAACCAAATATGACACATTTATATTTCAAGCAGTTGATAATATGATTGAGCAGCAGATCAGATAGAGCTAAAGGTGAGTGGTCTCTCTGCCATCTGAGTGCTGGCCAATCCTGGCAAGAAGAACAGGCCAATGAAGGTCACTGGCAGTAGCAACGCTTTATTCAAAAACAAAAATTGTGAATTATGAAACAGTTAATGCCCCAATGGACATTTAGTCTGGCAGGCTGCTATCTCTCACTAATTTCACACTTTTTTCACTCTTTAGTTTTGTATAATTACCTACAAAGTGCTATTTTTATTAATAGAATATTTCAGTCTTGTTGTAGATTAAATACTTCAAGTTGAAATATATGAGAAAAAGGAGCATTTAATGATTGTTTTTATAAAGAGTCAAGCATGTACTGGTCATCGGGAGCACCGGGACATCTCACAGCAATTTGTTTACATATTTGACAAGGTGGCTAATGTGTATGAATTTGAGGTCTTGATCAGTTCAGATGTGACACAGAATTGTGTTATAGAGTCGTGTGATATGAGAACATTAAAGGTTCTGTAGGGATGCTGGCTGGAAACAGCCATGACAATGTAAATTGCATCACCAGGTAAATTGGAAAACGCCAATACATAATTACAAGCTTGTCAATTCAGAACCATAGTATTTAACTTGTAGTTATTAACACTGTACAGATAGCCTGTGGTGTTTTGGCAGAAATGTTTTTTTATTATAAACGTTACTCCTACTAATATTGGGGAATACTTTTGTTTTTGTAGTTTCGACATGTATCGTTTTTTTTTTTTTTTATTACAAATTCCATAGTTTATTATTACTTATAAAAACCATATAACCATGGTAATAAGGACTGTGGTTTGTGACCACCATCTTATTAATACTATTCAGTTAAACTCTGGATACTATGCAAGAATTATAGTACATTTCTTTAGGGCAAATGATAATTGAACAGAATGGTTTTAATAGCTTCTTTATCTTTAAATTTTATTTAATTAATTTTAATGAATTTTTAATTGAAGTAAAATGCCTATTCAATAAGAGCCTGATTAAAGCTAAATAGTGTCCTAGGCTATATAAATAAGGTGTTAACTATTTACAAATGTTAAAGCTCGTAAAAGGGATAGTTCACCCAAAAATGAAAATGGTCATCATTTACTCACCATCATGTCTTTCCAAACTTGCATGCATTTCTTTCTTCTGTGGAACATAAAAGAAGATCATTTGAAAAATTCTATAATTCTTTGTCCATACAGTAGAAATCAAGGGTAGCCAAAATGGTTTGATAACATTCTACAAAATATCTTCTTTTGTGTTCCAAGTCATACATGTTTGGAATGACATGAGGGTGAGGAAATGATGACAAAATTTAAGAGCAGTACATTTTCTGCAGTCTAGCTCAAAATCATTTTTTTTTACTGTCAAGTGCATTTCTATGTAACAAAAATGTGCATTTTTCGTGAATTCAGTAATATATATCATTATATGTTTCTGTCCTGTTTTATTTATTCATTTATTTACTCCAAATTAAGGCCCTATAACCCAGCAAAACATTCACAGGGGAACCCATTTGTCCAGGGCCGAATTTTAACCCCCGTCCAGTCCTGTAAAGTGTAGACATGGACAATCAGTGTCGGTCAATAAGGCATGAGGGCGGGGCTAAAGTCTACTCCATCTGATTGGCTGGGCGCCCATCCACGTCTAGTTTACCTTCACAGACCTTTAAATCCTCCAGATCAGATGAAGCGATAACCGGTCAGAGCCAAACATCTCAGCATGATGTTTGGCTTTCAAGTTTGAAGAAATTCATCAGACAGGAACAGTTTTTGTAATTAAAATCTTGAGAACTTTTTATCTTAAAATATCGCTGACAGCGAAGGCGGTTATAGTTTGATTGACAGCGTTTTCTATGCTCCTCCCCCCGACTCGGTTAAATGACAGCGCGCGCCTGCGAGTTCGCGGCTGACGCCAGTACAGAGAGAGATGCTGTAGAGCTGCTCAACTTCCACCAGAGAGTTATTATTCAGTTAAAATTATTATTTGTGCCTCAACAATGAAGACCATACTCGCTGCGTATTCCGGTGTGAAAAAGGGTAAGTAAAATATTTTGTGAAATAATTGCATTTTAATTTAATTTAGTTTTATCATTTATTTAAATTTAATACATTATTGTTCTGTATATACGTGTTTTATGTGTATGTTTTAGATACATATTATATGTATTTAAAAACATATATATATATATATATATCTATATATATTTTTGTTTTTATTTATTTAATTTAATTAACTTGTTCCAATCATCGAGATGGAATGACAAGTGTTACATGACCATCAGTGTCTTACTTTGTGTCTGATGTTTGTTGTTATTTTCAGTCAGGATGGACTCTTGTGATCTGATCTCAGTGATTGTAAGAGAAGAGTGTGTATGTGTGCTTCAGTGCCACATCTAATCTTTCTTGCACTGTGTAAAATTTGCTTGAGTTTTGTGAATAATGAATTAGAAGTATAACAGTGTTGCTTGTGTGCTGTCATTCTTAGGATGTAATAGCAAAGAGTCCTTCGTTTATATCATACATCTTCAGAGAGTTTTTTTCTCTCTAAGATTTTAGGAGTTATTTGGCATCAGATCACATTTTATGCACAAAAATAACAACCCGAATGACACCATTCTCAACTGACATGATCCCAGTTCGTCACAGTCATGATATGCATGTCAGCATTTATTCCCAGGCTAAAGACAGACCTTGATGTAGAGAACAAGCATTCCCACAACATTAAGATGGTTAATTCCAATTCTCCTTTAAATCCCATATAGGCTCAGGCTCCAGCATCCTCTCGGCCTTACACGACCTACCCTCCGTCCCCTGGCTGACACGATCCAAGATCATGAAATATCTGCAGGTGATCTCTGTCCTGCAGTTTGTCATCTCATTTCTTGCCATGGGTGAGTGGAAGAGTTAAGTTCATTGCGAGACTTAAGTCGGCGACTTAGAGAATTTACAATGTAGGACTTTGTGTTGCCTTACTGAACTCAAATGAATTAATTTCAGTGTTTATGAATGTTAAAAGAATAGTTCTCCCAAAAATAAATAAAATTAAATTAAATTGGATTCAAAATTTGTTGAAAAATTTGCAGCTCGCTCACCCTTCATCTTGGTCATCCAAGATGGAGATGAATTTGTTTATTCATAGGAACAGAGTTGCAGAAATGTATTTATCCTCTGAAATGAAATATCGTATCCTCTGCAGTGAATGGGTGCAGTTAGAATGAGAGTTCAACTGATAAAAACATCACAAAAATCCACAAGTAATCTAGTCCATCAATTAATGGCTTGTGAAGTGAAAAGCTGTGTGTTTGTAAGAAACTAATCCATCACTGAGAAATTCAAAATGTTGATTTCAGCTTAAATATGAATCCTTTATCCATAATATTGCTCCAGTGAAAAAGCAAAACCATTCTAAACAAAAGTGAATTTTGATATGAGAGGACAACAGAGGATGGACTTTTTCACTGAAAGTAGTGGATTATTTTGGATTATGGGGTATTTTGGTGAGAAGTGATGGTTTAAAGTTAAAATGGCTTGAAGGATTTTTTTTCTTACAAACACACAGCTTTCGCTTTACAAGATGTTATTTGATGGACTGGAGTTGTGTGGATTACTTGTGATGTATTTATCAGCTGTTTAAAGTCTCATTCTGACGGCACCCATTCACTGCAGAGGATCCATTGGTGAGCAAGTGATTTAATGTTAAATTTCTACAAATCTGTTCTGATGAAGAAACAAAATCTACATATTGGAGGATCTGAGGTTTAGTACATTTTCAGCAAATTTGCATTTTTGGGTGAACTATTCTTTTAAAATCTCAGCTCTCTATAGCTTCAGCTTGCTTTATAGATTTACGTCAACTCTAAATACTCTTTTTGCTCTTCTAGGCATTGGCTGCTCTTTGCTGCTGATGTACATGTTTTGCACAGACTGCTGGGTAATTGCTGCCATTTACACTGCCTGGCTGATCTATGACTGGAACACCCCTAAACAGGGTAACCTTTTCATTCTTTTCCCTGATTAAAGCACGCCATTCATGATTCAATCTGTTGAGAAGTGTAGGATGCTTGTTGTGACTGTGTTTGCATTTGTATTCTTTGTAAATGTTCAAATATCTTAGGTGGCCGCAGATCGACCTGGGTGAGAAACTGGACTGTGTGGAAATACTTTAGAGACTATTTTCCCATAAGAGTGAGTGATTTTACGTCTTATACAACATCACAGTTTAAAGAAATTAAAATAAAGGTCTAACCACTGAACAGCTAATAGTTTCATAAATAAAGATTATCCTCAAAGTGGAATTAGGAAATATATGGACTTTGCATTCACTTGTTTAAGAAAAATGTTACTGACCCCAAACTTTTGAATGGTAGTTTATATATTCTGGCCAGCGTACAATGTGTAAATATGCATTGATAACTCTGTTAAGTGCAAAGGAGAAAAGATAAAAGATACATTTTATCAGCCATTAGTTTTGTCCTGTTCTTTTCTCTGATTGACATTCCTGATGGGTTGGGTGGATCTTGATGTGAGTTGTAAGTGCACTGCTAGACTTTGCTCGTCCTGATCAGTAGAAACTGAATCACTGAGCACTTGTTTTTCTTGTGTCTTACTTATATGGCAGAGTACAGGCCTCTATACAACAACTACGTGATACAGAAACTTTATTAGCACTAAATTATGAGCCAGACACATTATTATCATACACAGATTAACATGAAACAAATATCGGCATAGTGAAAGAGAATAAAAGTAAACCATTAACTCACTGACACACTTCTCTACAATATAAATCCTTGAATACTGGTCTAAGAAAAAGTTATTTAATGTAAATGTTAATTTAAAGTATTCATATTCAATCAAAACCTCAGTCAACACTTAATATAAAAAATATACAGTATATGTAAGAGTCAGTCAGGAGTCAAAGGAAGGACCTGTGTGTGCCAGTTGGCTTGGACATTTACCTTGCAGAACACGTAGTGTGTTTAGTTACATAATGAAATCATCACTTCGCCTAGTGTTACAGTGCGTGCCAGCTGCGTTATGATAAGCATGAAGAGAAATAAGGTCAATGGTGACTAAAGAGTCTTGCTGAAGAGTTCAGAAGGTGAAAAAAAGATAAATCAGACCTATTGCAAACAAATTTGTGGACAAAATGGGTTCAAATAAGAACTGGATGTTTTATTTTAAAAATATTATAGAAAAAAAAAAACTTGTGCTTTTGACTCGGACCAATAAGCATACACCTGGCAACCACCCATTATTCTCTAGCAATCACGTCTGAATCAGGAGAGAAATCTGCACCGATCATGCACTGCTTATGAGCGAAAACAGTCTGAAACCATTCAAAACAAATATGTGGATTTTGATGTGAGATGACAACAGAGGATTTTGTAAAAGGTACTGCATTATTCATATAGTTTATTTATTTATGACCTGGAGATAACTTGAAAAAAACACATAAACCATACATTTTCGCAATGATGTGTTTATTGACTTCACATTTCATCAGTAAAAATGTTTCTGATTTTTATTCAGCTCAGCTACAGTCATAGCGGGATGCTTTTGTGCATATTAGGGATTTCCTTCAAGTTATTACTTCTATGAGTCTGTTTTGGACTTTCTGCGCAAGAGCGCCCTCCGGCTTCGAGTATGAATGAAACACACTGCATAAGAGCGTTCAGCGCTCCTGATATTCACATCTCCTCATTTTGGATACGAATAAAACGTCAAGTCATGCAAAGATTAACAATACCGTCTCTTTGAATTTAAATGTAGATTTAAATCTAGAAACCTCTACGTGAACACACCTGCTCGAATAAAGTGCAGGGGACAAATTTAAATTAAAATTTAATTTTTATTAAATATTAAAAATGCAACTAACGTTGTTCTATACAAAGCAATATAAGCAAAGGTGCCTGTTCTCTTTTTTTCATGCTGTTTGATTGAGAAAATTTGTTTGATTGTATTTTTATGTTATCTGACTAAAAACTATTAATACCAAAAAATACTAATACTACATTATTCATCCAAAAAATTATACTTAACAAAAATAATTATCACAACACCGATAAAACAGGCTTATACTTATTTTCTAATCCTCCTAATTATACTTAACAATCCTGTTTTTATTATCATTATCATTCTCAAAAAAAAAAAATTAGAATAGAATTCTATGTATTTTAAATAAGACAGAAACAACAGCAAAACCACCATACACTGTAAACTCAATAATAATAATAATATTATTCAGTTTCTAATTCCAGAGTAATTAGGAGGTGTAAAGAAAAAAATATTTTACTTTTAAACTTAAAATAATCTTTTCTGTTCTGTGTTTCTTTTTCAAAACTGCGTCACGGCATTTGCTGTTGTATCACTACAGAAGCATCCGTTTCGATACACGTATCAGCAAAGAGCACAGCCCTATTAAAAGCCATGTTCCATGTGCCCCTTTTATACTTTGAGCACCTGCCCCTCCAAAAGTCTCTGCACTGCCCTGCAGAACACGTAGTGTGTTTAGTCACATGATGAAATCATCACTTTGCCTAGTGTTACAGTGCGAATGAGTGTTTGAGTTTTGAGTCTTACTCTTAAAAACAAGTGAACCAGTAAACATTCCATAGACTAGACTTTCTCTAAGCCTTCTCCAGACGGTTATACCATACTGTCTGACACAGCATCTGTCTTAAAACTTTTGTTTTTTTTCATTCACTCATGTCATTATGCATGCTGCCTGTTTGATTAGATGTTCTTATGTACACAGTTTATGCAGCTTTTACATTCTGTACATACTCTGAGTGCAGACGCTTCCTTGTAAGAGTGCATTCATTTCCTAACTGTTGCTCCAAGTCTGTCCTCAATTATCTGCTGAAAAGAATATTTATTAGGACAGCAGATTAGTGCTTAATGATAATTCTTGATAAGAAAATATGTTCGTGAGCAATATAAAGTACACACAGGTTTATTGTAACTGTGTCCGAGTTAAGAGCATTTATTGCCTTAAGATAAAGTATGCCATTACTGACCTATGTCCTAAATCTAGGAAAATAGGTCTGTTTAATGCAAAATATGTATTCAAGAGTTAAAATGAAGTTTAATCAGTTAATTTAATCATTTAGCACTGTGATTTTTAGCATCACATCCTGTCTGTATATTCATACAAAAACCATTGCAAATGTAATTGTGTCATTGCTGTTGAATTAATCACATTTTTCTTTGATTATTTGCAGCTCATCAAGACACATAACCTGCTTCCCAGCCGAAACTACATTTTTGGCTATCACCCTCATGGCATCTTCTGTTTTGGTGCTTTTTGTAACTTTGGGACTGAGGCCACAGGATTCTCCAAGATATTCCCTGGAATCAAGCCGTCTCTTGCCACATTGGCTGGAAACTTCCGCTTGCCAGTGTTTAGGGATTACCTGATGTCTGGAGGTATATATAACGGCATATTAGTTTCATTTTGTGGATTAAAGCATTCATGCATTCATTGCCTGCAGTTGCATCATGTGATACTGAGTGAAGATCAAACTGACTCAATGCATAAAGTTCAGTTTTAGCTGATTAAAAAGAGGACCATGCTTGTCCTCTCTGTGCTGTAGATAAGAATCCTGTAGTCTATCAAGGACCTCTGAGCTTTGTCCTATTGCATATAGAGGCACAGCCCTGCATGTGCTGAAGTCAATATTTTTGAAGAACTTCTGTTGAAACCTGCCCTATGTACCCACAGATTGATCGAATTTTCTTCCACTCTCTTATAAGAAACAAACGTCAATAGTTTCTTAAAAAATGTCAAACAAATATTTCCTCAAAAAATCCAATAATATAATATCATAAAATATAATATAATAAAATGAACTGACTCTATTTGATTTAGCTACTAAAAAGAACTGGTTCTTAAGAGTCATTTGTTCAGCAGTCGCACCCTGGCTACGGTGTATATTTTTGGTTCACTAAAAAGAACTGACGCATAAGAGTCATTCGTTCAGCAATGGGATTACATTGGTCTCGCTTCGCACTGTAGATTCAGTAGTGTTTCTGCACTGTTAAAAAGCCTATTGCTGGTATTCGGTATTCCCGTTCTCACTGACATTTGTAAGCATGTGGGACCATCGTTAATGGAACCGAATGGTATTTTTAAAAAAAGCACATTTCATAAGGTTCGTAATATAAATATAATATATAGGTCAGCGTTCGCAACCTGTGCTACATTAAATATAGTTTAACCATGGTATTTAAAATGTTGGTTGTACAAATTGTAATCAATCCTGGTTACTATACTATACCTACTTTTACTAGGCTATAATAAAACCATGGTTAATTTTTGTAAAGGAATAAGAAATGAATGACAGTCGTAGTCGTAGACTATGGATTTAAAAATGTTTGTCAGTCAAACAGTTTTTTGACCTAAATATTTTGACCTAAACATATTAAAGTACCCGCTGAGGTTTTAGGTTATTTCAATATGTAAACAACACATTTGCATTTTTATGGTTCTCTGATCTGAATTTTTCAGCCTTTTTATTAAGTGTTCTGTTATATTAATTGTTTTTATTTGAAAATATTTATTTTAATTAAATTTTACATTTCTGTGATTTGTTTGTTACCTTTCTATCAACTCAAGAACGTCCTGCAGTTCCTTCATAAACCCCAGTTTGGGAAACCCTGGTATAAACTTGACCAAAGACTATATCCTTCTAATTCTCAGGTATCTGCCCAGTAAACAGTAACTCCATTGACTACCTCCTGTCTAGTAATGGTACGGGCAACGCTGTGGTCATTGTGATCGGAGGGGCTGCAGAATCTCTGCACTGTACCCCAGGAATGAACTCCGTCATGCTGAAAAAACGCAAAGGCTTTGTGAAACTGGCCCTCAAGCAAGGGTGAGAACAGCAAATCATTTCACTCACCACCTTCCCAGCATTGTTTACTTCAGCAGTACTGGCTTACTCCATGAAAACAAGTCAATAAAGTTCATTGTGCTGTCTAGGTTTATGTTAGCTGGTATTAGTAGCGTGAGTTTTTCCTGAAGTTCTGTGTGCTCTGATACAGTTCAGCAAGGAGTAAATGGCAGGGTTGTTTCTGGTGAAGCAACACAAAGCCTTTAGAAGCAAGCCCATGTTGGGTTAGCAAAGCAGTATTGAGTGAAGTCGCCAGTATTAAGCCAGTATTTTGTGATCAGAAATGCAGAGAAACACAATAAATTCTGCCAACATATTTGCTCTGAATTGAGCTACATTATTACAAAGCAATAGTAATACTGCGAAAATCCTTAACTATTCAAATCTCAGTATCTTATAGAATAAGTAAGTGCAAATTCTTCCCTGTCTCACAGGAATTTAAGACACAATTACACTAAAACAGTTATTTTTTTTATGTAAAATTAACCATTGCAGATTCTCTTTGTGATTTAAAATGTATCTTTCTTTGGTGTCTTTCATTGTCATTCATATAACCTGTTCCTGTTCCCCTTTCAGGGCTGATCTGGTGCCTGTCTACTCATTTGGTGAGAATGAGGTTTACAAACAGCTGATTTTTGATGATGGCTCTTGGTGGCGAATGGTTCAAAAGAGACTTCAGAAGATTTTAGGTTTTGCCCCCTGCCTGTTTCATGGCTGTGGACTGTTCTTCCCTGAGTCCTGGGGTCTTGTACCATATTGCAAACCCATCACTACTGTTGGTGAGTAATGTTGTGTTTGATGTGTTATGGCCTTATTTTCTTCTAGATAATCAAGACTTTTCTTGTTAGCATTTAGATATTAGAGTTTGATAAAGAAAAGAAAATACTATAAACATTATTATAATAAATATATTATATATATATATATATATATATATATATATATATATAAAAACATATATATATATATATATATATTTTGATAAAGTAAATAAAATACAAAATTCATAAAATAAATAAATAATAATGTAAATATATATATATATATATATGTATATGCACACTTGTAATAAATTAATGTTTAATAATAATATAATAATAATTATTATTTATTTATTTTATAAATTATTTATTTTATCCAAAATATAATTATAATATGTTGATAAATACGTAAATAATAAATATGATGTTTTTGAAATATTACGTTAAAACTTTATATGATATTATTTACAGGTTTCATGCTGATATTTAGATATATTTAAATATATTTATAACCTTTAAATCCTATAGATGTGTATTTTAATCCTACTAGCTTTAAACTGGCAGTGCACAAAGCGGTTTACTTGGGTTATAACGAGACAACCTAAATATAGTTAAATTCAGTTCAAGGACAGTCTCTGTGTTGATAGAACCGCTCTTTCAGTTTACAGTCGATATTTGCTGACATCAGAACCACATCTATGGTTAAAAATTAGTCATAAGTTGACATGATCTTGGTTTAACTGGAGTTTAATGTTCCATGAATGAAGCTTTTTAATGTGTCTTTTCTCTACAGTTGGGGAACCCATCACAGTTCCAAAAATCGAGGAACCGAGTCAGGATGTCATAGATATGTACCACGCCATGTACATCAGGTCCCTCAAGTCTCTCTTTGACAACTACAAGACCCGTTTTGGTCTAAATGAGAGTGACACCCTTCAAATTCAATGAAAGACAGCACTGAAGAATAAAAACTTTATAAAAGACTCTGAAACACTCTGGAACATCTGACTCCCAACTAAAGTGCCTGGTGAAAGGTAAAGGTGAAAGAAATCAGTGCTGTTTCTATATATGTGCCATTTATATGGGACAAGTCCTGGCCAGGATTTTTATTTTGTCTAAAACATACAAAGTAGTTTGACCAATAACATGCATGTATTGTACATAATCGACAAATCGTCTCACAACGCGACAAAGAACAAAGCGATAAAAATCAAACCCACACAAATACGCGCACGTGTTTGTTCGTTCATTCGTTCGACTTGAAAAGCATAAAGAGCTGTCTGCTCTGATCTCTGTAGCTCTCGTGAAATAATGTTATACAACAGTGCAAACAGCCAAAACCTGGATATTTTAGGCAATATAGAAATCCTGGCAAAGGTGCATCCCGTAAAAATGGCCTGTATGGTCACCCTAGTACTGTATCACATGGGCTGCAGTGAACCTAACCTGTGTCACATCTGCTTATTGCCACTGGGTGGCAATGCGCAATAAATACTACACCGATTGCTGTCAAGTGTAATCCAGATTTCATCGCTTGAGACATACATTCCTCGATATATGGCAATACATTTACAAGTAATGTATTTAAGGTTTGCTCCAATTATTTTACTTCACAAGCAATGCAATTATTGTGAGTTTTGCCTCACTAAAAAAATCACAGGGTGGTTGTGTAACCAAAGAGTGGAGGTGAAGCAAAAGTTTGATTAATTTGTTGGAATAAATGTAAATATGACAGGATATTTTGCTTTTAAGAAAATGATCCTATTTGATCATAGCTCGAAGGTAAAAGTGAAGTCTAGAAGGTGAAGATTATAATGAATAGGCTGTAAATGTATGATAGTATTATTGGAATGCTAATGAATGCTGGTCATTTTTTTCTGTAACACTATTGATAATTCACCACAGAAGTATTAATTTCGCATATATAAGTTGCACATACATGCTTTGTTGAGCTCAAGCCAATAGTTTACCTGCTACAAACATTGCAGCCTTCAAATAAGTTCAGTATTCACCATGTGCCCCAGTTACAAGTATCAGGCATTTATTTCAGAAGCAAATGCTTAAGAGACCTCAAACATGTTTGCATGCCAAATCAAACAAATGTTTTAATTTGAATTCAAGTGCCAAAATGTATGTATGCAATAATTTTTAACCTAAGATATTGACGTTTTTACTGTGATTGCTTATTCAATGGATTCAGGGTACCTGCAGCTCTTGATTGGCTGATAATAAGCGATTACTGTGCATGCTGACATTTAACCAAGGTTTTACAGGTGTGAATATGCAATAAATGTTGCAGTGTCAATCTCTGATATCAGTTGTCAATGATGTCTATGAAATCCTGATTCTTTAAAGTAAACTTTTATATATTTTCAGAATAAACATTTATGGAAAAATACTATGTGCTGTCTTGTTTTGAGCCACAACACTGTCCTTGATACATAACATTTTTTTTTTTTTTTTAAATTAGAGATTTATACAACAGTTCCAGATTATTAATCCAAAGTCCATGGGTCATTTAAAATAGTTTTTTTTTTAACAATAAGGCTATATAATTAAATCAGTATCTTCTGAGCAAATTAAACATAATAAATGCTAATGTTTTATTTCATGTAAATTCAAATAAAATGTGGTAAACCAAATAACACAGTCACAGAAAAATCTAGGATATCTTTAAGATACATTAAAGGATTTATCACAGTAGCATGTTTAGACATTAACAAAGCAACACATGCCACTGCAGTGAACAAAAATCAATTTCTGGGGCCGAGAAATCCAGATGGATCCTCTTTTGGGCAAAAAAGTGTAACTGGGACCTCTTATATGATTGGCTCATATTAGTAAGGTGGGGCACACAGCCGTGACTGGAAGATATTGATTTATTTACTGTATCTAGGTCACTAACTGCTTACTTATGTTAAATATTTCACAAATGTAAAATTATCCAACTAAATGTTGTTTACTATATATATATAGTATATATATAGTATATATATATATATATATATATATATATATATATATATATATATATATATATATATATATATAAACACAAAAATATTTTTTCCCATATCAAATTTACTGTATTTTTTAAAAGTGAAAGGACAAAGTTTTCAAGACTATTGCCTTTTTATTAGTAAAGTAAGGCAATGGCGCCCTCTTGTGCTTCATCCACACTTTTTTAAAATAATAATAATAATAATAATAATAATAATAATAATAATAATAATAATACATTGATTGTTATATAATGATTAATTAATTAGTAATGATTTACAAAAAAATCTTTGTTTTATAACTACAGAAACCAAGAACCAAAACTTTTGTCGTTTTATAAGTACAAGAACCATGAAAGTTTATTGCACATTATACATGTTATGCTCGTATAGATGCAGTGGCCACCCTGGTATTGCGTTTAACGGGAGAACAAACGCTTTTCATTCAGCACTCCGCCCGTTCAGATCACGTTACTCAAACACTCGGCCCCTCACTTCCTCATATTTGTAGGAACACGGAGCGCAGCATGAGTTTCTAAAGGCCTCCTTCCGCCCTTTTTCCTTTTGATTGACAAGCTGTCCACCAATCAACTCAGAATATCCATTTACGTCACCAAACATCTATTTTAGTGACAGCTTCCTCAGCCAATAGGCTTCACGCGAGGGTTTGCCAATCAAGGTCGCGGTAATGGCTTCCTAGGCAAGACTTATTTTGTTTATGCCGCCGTAGCACCCCAGTAGCTGCATTTAGCGAGCTCAGTGTACATTGTATTACAGATCTGCATGTTTGCGAAGAAAGCTCGGAATCTGACACTTTCGTGCCAGTGAGTTTCTCGCCGATGGGGCCGAGTTGTACTGCTGAATGAGGCGATCGCCTGTGGAACCCTAGAAGGATGAACTCTATCGCCGGTCGGGATCTCGCGGTGTCCGCTGGAGCTGTCAGCAGCAACCCCGGAGCAGCATCATCCAGAGTCCTGCATGTGGAGCTCACATCACAACAGGTACACGTGCAGCATCCAGCCATATGGTCCATGTGTGCCCGCATATATAACGTTAGTGGGTGAATGTCTAGAATATCTGCTTGTGCATGTGTCACATGTCACCGGATGATCATAACACAGGGCCCTCCATGTCCAGTTAAGCTCTGGTCAGCATTTATGAATGCAGTGGAGTAAGAAATAGAAATATGAGAAGCAATAAATAAGACGTTGTTAATATTGAAGAGTTGACTTGTTCATTAAATATACTAGACCGGGTATACAGTGTAGCGTTAGTGTCTGGCTCTCTTGTCACGGTGGCTCTTCAAACTCCAGACAGCATCCTAATATTTATTATTCATGCTTCAAAGATTTTGAAAATGGCTAGGAAGGTAGTGGTGGTGCTGCCTTAAAGAGAGAGCTGTGCTTAACTCAACTGCACTGCAGCTTTTTGACAGAACTGACATAAATGACTATAAATTATGTCATGCTTTAAGACTGACAGACACACATTGTTTTGGGGGTCTAGTCTACAAAGAAAGACCCTAGTAATGAATGCTTGGTTTGCTTGGTTTCTTTTTAGAGTTTAGTAGTTGACATTTAAATGGTTTATCAGCCAGAACAAAAGTATTATTGTGTTTATATTATTTGTGTGTGTGTGTGTGTGTGTGTGTGTGTTTTAAATTTTATATTAATAAATATTTCAGGCAATACAGCCATATTGTGTGTTGTTGATGTAATGCTTAAGATTTCCATTAGAGAGTAGCTGTGATTGTGTGTGTTGTAACAATTGCAGTGTTGCAATACACACATAACTCATACATGCTCTGAATCTGAGTGTAGACCTTCAGTTATGTGGAATGATAGTCATGTGCTGCAGCAATTGTCTGTTTAATCACATCACTGGTTCCTGGGAAGTGTTTTGGGGATCGCAGGTTTTCCCGTTAAGCAGTGTCTGTTGATGACTTGGCATTCTGTGAGGGGAAATATTGCATTACTGCAAAAATTGATGCAAACATGTTGTGTCATGGCTTTAAGCAAAGAACCAAACCAGATTTTTGATTTATTTTTTGCTATATATAATATAATATATAATAATATAATGCAATATTTACATTTAAGTGAACATATTTTATATAGGGTTTTAATATATATTAATATTTATATTAATAACTATTTTAAAGGGTTTCATGTAGGGCTGTATGATTAATTGAAATATAATTGCGATATGGTTTACTATGATTATCAAATGCAACATGCACCAACCTTGCAATGAAAAGTATTTATAAACCGGCTGTTGTCAACAAAAGAGAAACTTTTGGAGCTTCCTGCATTTTTTTTAATTTTTAAATCTTGATGGTTTTTACATTTTTTTTTTTTAAACAAAAACATTCATAAATATTTATATTGTAATTTTACAGTTGTACAATAGAATAATAGCAATTATTATATATTGTTTTACCTTAAATGCTAATTTTTTATTTCATAGTGAAATATTACAAATATTATAATATTTGTAACATATTATAATAGACCATAACATTGTGAACAAAAAATAATTTTTACATTTTAATTTAGTAATAGTAGTTTTAATAATCATCTGTAATAATTTTATTAATAATTGTTTAGTAGTAGTAATAATAATGTTTTTCATAGTCATATTGATATATAATCTGAAAACTTTTGGCCAAACTGCGTAGCACTACAAACAAGCATTGCATTATTTTTTTTTTTTTGCAAGCATTTTTTTTTAATCACATTTGAAATTTTTATCATAGAAATTTTACAGACTACAACTTTTTCTCCTATGATAGTCATCTCCCGTTCTGTTAAAAACAGAAAGCACTGTTACCGAAAACTGAAATGTGAAACCAAATGTGAAGTCCCTATCACATGATAGTGGCTTGTCAGAGCTTGTCGCACCTGTCTGAATTTTATTTTACAGGAAACTGTTGTTATGACACCAATTGCTTTGGCACTCACACCAGTCACTTGTGACTCTCTTACTGCTTGAGGCAAAGTCCTAAAGGACCAGTGTTATGGACTACAGATGACCTCTGTCGCACCCTTGAACGCTGTTCTTTTGTTGTGCAGCAGAAGAGCGTTGCTATTCAGTGTGATACAATTCATCAACTTCAGCATTAAGTCATGCTTGATTTGGTGTTTCTGTTTCATTAAGCTGTTTGAAACCGCTGTGATTGCCTAATAAGGGAAAGTTGATCATACACTAGCTTGTTTGTTCCTGTGCTAGTTAAGTAGCCTGTTAACCTAGTAAATTGTACCACTGAAATTCTGCATTTCAGAGTCTGGGACAAACTGGATGTTCCTCAGCGTTTTGTTGTCTGAAAAACAAGTGTGGTGTTGTTCCTGTAGCTTCAGTATCCTGTGGGGCATCCCATGACTTAGATTTAGTATTTAATGCCTCACGGCCAGCGCTGGAAATTTTCTGTGGCTGGTTGTGATGAAAGCCGGTCGGGTGAAAACTTCAGATTAAAATGTTTTACTGAAATGGCTGTGGCCATGTGCTTTAAATCCGGCCCTTGTGATGAATGGTAACTCTGGAGTTTTATCTCCATCTCATGTTCTGTAGATTAGGATCATGCAGGTCAACTTTATCTTTTATGTGTGGGGGGAAAAGTGTATATAATTGTAATTAATTGTAATAGAAATGGTGGTAATAATATTAAATTTCATTTTACCCAGACTCCAGTTGGAAAACCCATACTTTAGAGCAGCGGTTCTCAATTCCAGTCCTCGCGACCCCCTGCTCTGCACATTTTATATGTTTCTCTCATGGCTTCAGATGTTTGTTTTATTCGAACTTAAGTGCCCTGCGAAGTGGACATCACAGGATAATCTGCCATGATTCCAGTTCGAAGTGAACGTATATGTTCCTTCAAAAGTCTGGAATTGAGAACCGCTGCTTTAGACAGTTTCAACAGTAAGGAGTGATTTATACAGAATGCATCTTTGAAGTCAGTCTAACCAGTTTTTTTAATTACTTTTATATGTAAACATTCTGGCTGCGTAATTATTTGAGTGTTCGGGACTCATCATGTTGGCTTTTTTCAGAGTCCTGTGCCATTAGCGGCTAGTTTTTAAGACGCTGAGTCAAGTTGAAGTTTCAAAAACACATCTTGAGACCCCTGCATTTGGTTTCATTCTGTTATGCTCTATATAGCTGTTTAATATAAACACCACCAAAGAAATGTTCGCATTCATGTTCAGGTGAATCTGAAGCACGTCAAATTACACAAGGCTTCTGTAAGACCAATTATTGGACTACTTATTTATGCAACATCCTTTCTATGGTCACATAGGGTCTCTTTCTTGTGTTTTTTTTTTCCTCCTTTTTAAGCTGCGAAAGCTCTTGTTATGGTAAACCTTTCCATGCCTACGAAGTCCTTTTTTTCCCTTGGCTTCTTCAAAGCAGTGGATTTGTGCCGATGTGCAGCGTTGATGTCATGTTTTGGTCAGGGTGGAGGACTTGGCTTGTAGTGATGTGACGTGACAACTCACATGATGTTTTGTGTCTGTGTGTTAGTCTTAGTTTCTGTTCTGTTGTGGGGCAAGTCATGGCCTAATTGTTAGAGAGTTTTTACTCCTAACCCTAAGGTTGTGGGGTTTCGAGTCTCGGGCCGGCAAATACCATGACTGAGGTGCCCTTTGAGCAAGTGCTCTCCCCCCATTGCATCCCCGAGCTCGCAGCAGCATAACGTGGCTGCCCACCGCCGCCTGATGTCAGCAAGTTGGACTCATGTCATGATGATTTCCATTCCACCGCATCAAAATGGCATTCACAAAATTAAACTCACACATCATAAACTCATTTATACTGAATGTTTTTTTTTCTCATAATGTGTTTGTTTATGATAAGTATGTACAGACCTGTTGATGTACAGCTTATGAAAGTAAAGTAATAACGTCAAATGGCATCATTAAAACATTAATATCATCTTTGTTCATTCCTCTGGTCTCTCTCACTAATCATCTTCCTCTCTTTGTCCCAACAGAGGCGTTTACGTCACTTGCGGAGCATAGCAGCACGTAACATTGTGAACAAGAATGGCTCTCCTCTTCTTGACACTTACTTCACCCTTCACCTCTGCCAGGAAGATCGGATATCTCTCGAGGTGACTGATGCCAGCTAAACTGGCTGCTACTCTCTGATTGTTCACTTAATTTATTTAATTAAAGTGCAGTGTGTAAATTTCTGTGTCACCAGTGACACCAAGCAAAATCTTAGTAGAAAGTACTGACTGTTTTCAGACAGTTTTTCCAAACAACTCACTCTGTCTTCCATTGGCCTTTTGAAGAGATGGCCACACCCCCAGACTCACGCTATGGTTGAGCTGTTGTGTCGGGCTGATTGAACTACTCAAATAAATTACTACAATGTTTTGATATGGCTGTGAGTGTGTTTAACACTTTTTGGAAGACATCAACACATGAACACATTTTTTTTTTCCCATAAAGAACAATAATTCTAATATGCTGATTTGGTGCTCAAGAAACATGTTTTTATTTTTATCGATATTGAAAACAATTGTGCTGCTTAATATTTTTGGGGAAAAATATAAAGTGTAGAAATATAATGAATAATAAAGTATAGAAATAGAAATATTTTGTAACATTAAATAAGTGTCTTTTCTTTCCCTTTTGATCAGATTCATGTATCCTTAGTGAATAAACCCATATTCATTTATATTACAAACAAAAACTTACTGACCCTTAACTTTTGTATGTTATTGTATTATGGTAAGTCACATTGAATTTTACCGCTTTTGAATGACTTCTAACATTCTCTTTCCCTTTTCCAGATTTTTTATAAGAGTGAAGTCATCCGAGAACTCATTGGTGAAGTGAAGATTTTGTTTTCATATGGAGTTTGGTTATGTGATTTAATGCCCGTTATTCTAACATGTGAAACAAAAAGACCAGAGCAAAGCATTTCATAGCTTAGCAGCGTGGTGTAGTGTCACATGATATAGCGTTGCATATCAGCATGGTCTCCTCTGGATTATGTTCTGCTGTTGTGTCTAAGATAAGAAAAGTTAAAAACATTTTTTGGGATAATCACAAATGTCCTTAATCTCTGTTAAAGCTTGCAGGACCCTGCTGTAAATATTGACCATGGGTAACCACAGTTTATTGCTGTGAAACCACTAAAAATATATTGATCTCAAATAGTCTTTTGTCTTTTTTGTTTATTTTTTTTTATTTTTTGTCTTTTTATATTCTTATTTGTTTATAGTTGTGGGTGCTATTGGCAGAAAAATGATTGTTACCACAATATATTTTAGCCTACAGTGTTTTTTGTAGTTGATTTAAATATTTTATCACCTTAAAGGTTGAAAAACAGTGAAGACTGTGGCTTTGTGGTTGCATGCAGAGTCTGCCTGACAACATGCAGCTAAGTGGCTCAACCAATGGTGTGAGTTTGGGGCGGGAATGTCTGTTTGACAAACAGTGACAGATGGGCGAGTGTGTGGGGAACCTTTTGAAAAACAGTCATCATTTCTAGGTGCTAGTAGCGCAAGAAACATTACATGCTTCACCTTTAAATTTTGATGAAGGCAGGTACCATAAAATTATACTTTTTAGCCCAAAATATTACCACAGTTTTAACGTTTTAATCATGTTAAAACCAAAAGATCTGCACTAGAACTGACTCTGGCAGTGTCTGTAAAAGTCAATTCTTTTCAATGTTCGTTTACATCCTCAAAACCAAAAGCATCAGGACTTCATCTTTTGAAACACATATGGCCGGACTACCCTCTCACCTTCACCCTACACATAAAAGGGTCATTAAGCCAGCGGATACAGCCCCATTTACTGATATAAAAACCGGTTTTCTAAATGGGCTTTTTGGGGTCACACACCCAGCAACCTTTCACTTTTGAAACAAATCTCTTTATTTTAATACTCCATGTGGGCCTCTGAGCCTCCCGAGCGGATGTGGCTGCTGTCATTTTTTTTGGCGACTGGGAAGTGCTATAATGACTATGTGGACACTGTCCAAGCCTGTAATTCTGCTGAAAACATTGATTGCATAGCAACTGCTACAGTGTGAAGAGAATGACAAACATGATAAATAAAAGCATACAATCATCAGTAATGTGATTTATACAAACACAATTATGAAGGGGTCCTGAAATCAGTGGGCCGGGGCTAAACAGGCCCTGATCTTTATTGTTTGGTATCTGCACTACATGCTACACTATGTGCACAAATCAGTGGGCCGGGGCTAAACAGGTTCCCTATTTTGACCCCCCTCATCGGAAGAACGCTCTGAATAGGTGAGGCAGATTGTAGATTCCTGCTATGATTGGCTTAACAGTTGTGCATGTTTGACTGCCCACATCTTTCAACTAGACAGACAACTGCTGTGCGTTTTAAAAATGCATAAATACTCAAATGATCTGTGATAACAGAGAAAGCAGCAATAGTGACCCACTTAATAAAAACAGTTACTGTGGGCGGGGCTAAACAGGCCGTGAGTGATGTAGAAACAGGCGTTGATCATCTTCTGTGGAGGCAGAGTTAACCACATTATTAACATCATAAAAGTGGCACATTCCACCGCCCTGTCGTTCTGAATGTTTTTTATAGTACGTGACCTCTGATATGTCAAAAGATCATGACCCCTTTAAAGACTCAGTTCAAGTCTGCTATCCGGACTGTAAGGAACATTTTAATGTGATGGTGATGATTTGAAGTATTATAGGCTATGAATGAATGCTGTATTTATTAGTGTTGATGACATGACACACCTATGAAGACAAGTTTAAAAACTGGTCAGGCCTGTTCTGTTTTTCTGGGTGTGGCTTTCTCTCTGTTTATCAAGTAGGCAGAGCTCTATTGAATGCAGTTGTTTATTATTACATTTTTCTAAATCAATGTCCATTTGTTAATAGATCTGTGGTCTGTAATTTTTGTTAATTGCATCTTCCTGCTTGTCCTCAAGGTTAGAGCGAAAAATGAAAATGAGTGTTGTCATTACAGCAGATCATAATTGTGGTAGCTTTGAAATAATCACACATACAGTCTGTTTTGTTTACTGACACAATGTATGTTCGACTTTTATGAATTGATTCATTTTCAAAGCTCTCATTCACTGATTCATATACATCATCCACTCGGAGTTAGTCTTCATGTGACAATCAAACATGAAAGCCGCCACAGTTTCTGAAAGGAATAATTTAAACTTTTGAACAGAGTTGTAACTGATACGTGTTTTTGCTTGACATAATCAAAAAAACTTTGTATTCTACCTCTAAACCTTCTTGCTGGCTCTCTCTTCCCCCTTTTTGTTTCTTCATTTTCCCTTTCTTAGTGGGCTTCCTGTGCACCTGTACCTCTTTCCTCTTTTTTTTTTTATAATAATCATGTAATCATCCCCTCATTTCCATCCACTCTGGTGGTCATGTTTTGTATTTATTTCTGCTGACCTAGTCACTTTAATGGTAGTTTTGTCAGCTGCACATCCTCTTGGAGGAAGACCCTCTTTAGCCTCTAGACTGCCTGACGGCACAGTTTTTGCAAATCTGTTTCGCTGTCAGTCTTTGAAAGCGGGGCTTCTCTTTGCTGCATTATGACTATTCTGACAGGCCAGCTCATGCATTATTATTAACAAAATCAATATGTTTCAAAGTCAAAAATTGCTGTTTGTCTTTGATCATATATTGGCTGAATTGTGTTAACAGTTTACTGATTGCCCAGTTAATCAAAAAAAAAAAAAAAGGAATATCTGTATCTGAAGTAGCAGGGACAAAGTTATTCACCGAGTACCCTGGTGTGCGCATAATTTAGTTTGTTTGTGTGTTTTCAGAACCCAACATGGCGGAGCTTAGATTCGCGCAATGCTTCCGGATCTCTTGGACACCACATCTGTGTCGTGTTTTGTGGTGAGAATATGGGGCGGGAGTGGGAAGACAGTACCAACTGCTTATTGAGGGAAGGGTCAACCTAGATGGGCTCAGATATACAGGACAACAGGTGAGGAGTCAAATATATATATTCACACTCACATCCCTTTTTTACACTCTACCAAGTATAGGTTGGTATCTGACATGGCCATCTAGTTTTCCCCTAAAGTCTTTAGTTTACTATGGGTGGAAAAAAATAAAGTAATACTAATGTATTTAAAAAAAAAGAAAAAGTAAAATATTGTTAATATGAATAAAGTAAATGCTAATGTGCAACAGTTTATATATTGCAAGAATTCATATTATATATATATAATATATATATATATATATATATACTATATCATATATATAACTAATGTAAAATTACAGCACTTATAACATTTTATTAAAAAAAACTTTCTTTCATAAAAGACCAATAGTCAGAGTCTTTGATTTCAGTCATGCTGTGATCCCACTCCTTCTCTCTTACACTCGTGCTATGTTTAAAATCAAGGTAAATTTCGGTTCAAAACACATCCAAAAAAACTGTCAATTTTTTCTGTGTATTTTCCTTCAGATTCGCTCTAGAAATCCAAATGAGATCATCTTTGGACTGAATGATGGCTACTATGCAGCTGAGTTTTGATCAGAAGGTATTGTTTCAAACCCTTGGAATGAGCTCCAAAATAAATTCCAGGCCATCTTCAAAAGCCTTGTCATCTATCAGAGCTCGAATTCACCCTCACTCATGATCTCTTGGGTTTTTCAAACTATAGAATCTTCATATGGTAAGAAGAGACTCTTTGTGAAGCTCATGGACTGGTTTTCTTTCCACAGGAAAGTTTGCTGAGAGGAAGAAGAAACAACACGTTTGCTTCATGGTGGACCAGAGCCTCTGTCAGAAAACTCCTACAGTGTTTTACTCTTTAACTGAGGTGAGACAGGCTCTATTTAAAGGGAACTTGGGATGGAGGAAAACAGGACATTTGGCTTTATTTTACTTTTACATTTACACAATGCAAAGCTTCTTTCAACAATTATGATTTTAGATGCATTAAGGGGAAACAATAGAATAAAAATACTAGAAAATGTATTCACGATATTAGAACTAGAAATATAGATCTATTTTCAATTAATAATACATTCTGCCATGTTTTGACTGTAATTAACACAACACAGGGCCGGTTTGCGCAAGCGAAAAGAAAGAATAGGAACATTTTTATTCCTTGTAGGAACAGCATTTGCTCTTAACATATATGTAAGCTCCAATCTGAAACTCCCTCAGTTGCTTTCCAGAATTTTATTATCCTCCCATATGAGACCCAAAAAGCAGTGTCTCATTGACATCATCAAAGTCAAGAAACTCCCTTCCTTGTCCACCAGATAGCGCTCTGTGCGTTTTTTTTTTTTTTTTTTTTCAAATTGGAACCTGCTGCAGGGTGGCGTCTTAATTCTTGTTTCAAGCCAAAAATGCACCCACTGATGTTTTTGTGCAGTCTTGGGAAAACCGTAATCCTTGGATAAAAGACCTGATGGATGAAGAGCACCAGGAATCAGGAAATCAAGGAAGAAACATTAGTCCAACCTTGTCACGGTGTTGGCAGACCCTTTTTTTTTTTTTTTCCAAACCCAGTAAACGGTTGTTTGAGCCCCCGTTGGTTTGGGCCGTGTTCCCCGCTGTAGCCTTCACACCTAGAGTGGGCAGCAGCCTCTCTTCTATTCTTCCTAACAACCCCAAATTATGTTTTTTTGAGAGAAAGGAGGGCCCCCCTTTGGACGAGCGGGTAAGTAACTATGACAGCACTTCAAATAAAGTTTAGATTTAGCTCTTGTTGGACACACATCTGCCAGTATTACAACCATCAACATTATATATTTAAAGAAACAATTCTTTGATCCACCAGATGTTGTGTAAGACAGCAGCACAGCTTTTTTTTTTTTTTTTTTTTTTTAAAGCTCCAAAAGTGACTTCCAAAAGATTGTCCGTTTTTCCAGTACCTCATTCATACGCCCCAGACGGCAACAATATGCATATTTTCTGGTTTGAAATGTAGGGCAAGCACCATAAGAGCTGTGCTGTTATGGGTATACTAGGGTGATATAGTAGCTTGCTTGGAGGAACACTGCTCCTCTAAGTGTGATGGTCGTGTTGTTGTGAAGTATCTTGGTAGTTTTGATTATAGAAGTGTGTTGCAAATCTCTTGTGCCCTCGGCCTGAGTGGTGGGCCCCATGTCGTGGCATTTGATATTGGAAATCTTTTAGGTGTCACGCATAGGTCCACATAATTTGTTACGCACACACAACTAAACTGACAGAAACATGCTATACTACAAGCCGTCTTTGTAAAGTTTATGGATTTTTTGGGAGGATAATCTGTGATAAAAATGATATATGGCAGAAAAAAAGTTTGGTGCCTGGAGAGGGACAATTGCAAAGAATGATAAGCGTTTTCCAATTCTTCTTCATGATTCCATTTCCCTTAAACAATTATGTTTCGTATTTTTATGGATAGATAAACATGTACATATTTGAATCTGACTACACTGACTGCGCCGTATGTTTTCGATTCACCATAAAGACAGAATGGTTTCAATAAAGTGGCATTCATTTGGGAGGTCGACTACAACTGGCTGCGCTTTATGCTTTTGATTCAATTCACAGGAACCAGCCAAACCATATCAACCAGTTAATTCGTTTGGGCATCAGACTATACTGATTGTTGCACTATGGTCTTCCCTGATTCACGAAAAACAACTGACTCCTAAGAGGCAGTAAATGTAAATGGGCTACACACTTGTCTGTTTTAGTAATCATGGGGCACGATTGTTTTTAACATTTCCATACAAGTTGAGTTGCGTGGTGTTTTGTTTTTGGCGGTATTCTGTTTGCTTGTAAGAACAGACAGAGAGGGAAAGGAAATACTTGTCACTGGGTAATAAAGGTTCTTGGTAAACGCTTTTCTCTGGTCGGGTTTCTTCCTGTGTTGAATGGGAGATGGCCGGCGGTTGTTATCGCATTGAGGAGAAATGAAAGAAAACATTTGTTTTTTGATTGAACAGTGCTGTTGTTTTCAGCGATTAACTCAAAGGACAAAACTTTCCCAGTATTTTTTTTTTGTTTTTTTTTTTTTTTTTTTTTTTTTTTTTTCTTTTTCTTTTTTTTTTTCTTTCTTTTTTTTTTTTTTTTTTTACTTTTTTTTTTTTTTTTTTTTTTTGGTTAAAAAGCCAGGAAAGAAAGGAAAACGAGGAGACAAACAAAAACAAAACCCAAAAAAACTGTAAGTAGTGTCTTCAATAAAATTAATCATTATCCAAAATAAAAATGGTTACTCTACACGTGCGATTTATGACTACTCTAGGGCAGGCAAAGCCCGTCACCGTTCATGCCCTATAAACAGGCCGCTCTTTGCGGAAAAAAAAAAGTGGTCTGATTACGGTGAGCTAAAATCAGTCGTTTTCTTCTTGTTCCAAACACTGTTTGTAAGGAGGGTGTTCTTTTACGTGTGTCACTGTTTATGATTGGTGTAGTTAGTTAAGTGGGCCAAAGCAGCTTTGTGTCTGTGGAAAAGGTGTTTGCGTTCTGCAGACCTCACTGATTTCTTTGGTTCCTGGTTCCTTCCTGGTTACTTCTTATACAGGAAATTTGTTCTCAAGCTAGGCTTAAGCAAGCCAAAGAAAAATCCTGTGTGTATGAATTCAACTGCTTTTTATCTCCCATCCACCCCTTCACAGCTGCTTCACACTGGAAATAATCAACACTTGCTTCAAAATTCTTTTTGAGTGCGACGAACTGTCATAACTAGACTTGTGTTCTTTGTAACATGGACTAAATCTAGTATATTACTACATCCAATTTTTCGGATGCTCTCCATCAGATTCTACCTTGAAGTGACTGCTCACTCAAAAATGAAATTTTCATGCAGTTTTTTTTTTTTTCTTCTGTGAAACACGTTGGATGAACTGTTTCTTTAAGATGTCCACACCAATTTTTGTTGTTTTCCCTTTTTGAAGATTGCAGTTTTGATTTTCCCTCACTTTAATAAATAAAGTAGCAAAGTGTAGAACAGCGTGGTGTTGTATGGCCGAGTTCAGTGAAAGTTCAGTGTGTAGTAGGGTGACCCTGTTTTTTTGGGGTCTTGGGGGCTTGCCGCGGGCGATAAGCCCTTCCTGCTTTTAGCGCTTTCAACAGGTCGAGGGATTCTTGAACTCCCACCGCTGTAGGGCATGGTTTTTCTGGACCGGATTATTGGGTAAGACTTTGAACAGCTGGGTTTACGCTAGCCCCCAAAACCCTAAAGCAACAACCTTAAGGGCCAGTAATGCCTGCCATAGCTCATGGAATAACAACTTGGCCCCTTAATCTCACACATCGCCCGGCTGAAAATGGATGCTGGTAGTGTTTTGGTCTCTCAGGGCCTTGGTGGGAGGCTGTGGTAAATAATAGTGTGAGAGAAGGCATGAGGGGGATACTGAGGCCCCGCTTCTAGTAGAGAAGTTTAATAAAGGGATCAAGTGCATCAGTCAGTAAGTTTTTATTTTTTGTTAAGTAAAAAATTAATACTTTTATTCCACAAGAATGCATTAAACAGATAAAAAGTGACAGTAAAGACATTTTGTAACAAAAAGATTTCTATTTCAATTAATGCTGTTCTTTTTACCTTTATAAAAGAATACTGAAAACCATGTATCTTGGTTTCCACCAAAATATATTAAACGGCACAGCTATTTTTCAAACGTAAAATACAATGACAAATGTTTCTTGAACAGCAAATCAGCATATTAGAAGGATTTCTGAAGGAATCATGTGACACTGGCTGGAGTAATGATGCTGAAAAAAATTCAGCTTTTGGAATCACAGGAATAACGTACAATTTTAAAAATATATTCAAATAAAAAAAGTGTTATTTTAAATTGTAACAATATTTCACAATGTTACTTGTATTTTGATAAAAATAAATGCAGCCTTGGGTACATGTAAGACACTTAGGTCAAACATAAAAAAGATCTTACAGCAGACCAAATATGATACTCTAATAGGCATGAATATGCATAGCACACATAAACTGGGTGTGTGTGTGTGTGTACTCTTATATACGAAATGTTGTGTGTGTGCGTATATAGAAAAGAACATTTTTTTTTTTTTTTCAACTTTTTTCTATAAAAACTTTGTTTTTTGTATTTGTAATTGATAGTGTAATTGAAATGTACACATTACACACCTGGCAGCTTCAGCTTTTAGCTTCAGTATTTTATCCTTTTATGAATGGTGTGAATCTGTACTTTGTGGAAAATGTTCCATCCACAATAGTCGTTAGCTCACTTACTGTACTTTTTGCGCTCTTATTGGTTTTTGAATGCTGTTTATATAGACAGCTGTATACATAGGCAGTACAGTGAGTTCCCTTCTTTTAGAAACCCCTCCCTTTCTATATTTAATTTTTGACCTTCAGTGTAAAGTGTCAAGTCTTATCACCTTGGGTTCATTTAAAACTGCGTTTGTTCAGGATTCCATGTGTTCCATACGTCTTTGGCATGTGTAACATAGAGTCATTGTGTTTCTTAATGGGGGTTTGTTTTTTTTTTTTCCCCCGATCTGTTAGGGCTGGATGGCCATAATGTTTTAATTAGGCTTTCAAATGATTAATCACGATTAATTCACATCCAAAATAAAGTTTTTGTTTACATAATATATGTGTTGTATACTGGTATTTTATTATGCAGTATATAAATACACACAAACATGCATGTATAGATTTAAAGAAGATATATGTATGTTTATATATTAAAGTATATTTATATATAATAATAAAATATAAGAATATAAATATATATTTATATACATGTAAATATTTTCTAAATATATAATTTATGTGTGTTGTATTTATATATACATAATAATATATACCCTGTACACATTACATAATATTATGTAAACAAACTTTTTTGGATTTGGATGTGATTAATCGTGATTAATCATTTGACAGCCCTAGTTTTAATACAAATTTATATACCTCATAATGGAGCGCAGTCCGGAAGCTGTAATAATCTAACTTAGGACCAGAGTATGTGAGCAGAGTGGAGTGGGAGTGGAGCGTTAAAACATCATGAGCTCTGCTTAACAGGATGTGTCATCACCCAATCAGTCAGAGAAGGTGAAGGTTATAATGCAGCGATGGATGAGTGCATGAGGTTATATCTTAAGCTTGTTTGTTTGTAGCATGTGGATTCTCAAAATTGATTGGGTTGGATTCAAGTTTTAAACAGTTTATTGTACATATAGTTACTCTTCGCTGTAAACTAATGAGCTGCTTCATTGCTGCACACACGCACAGCACACAAGAGCTCACACATAAACGTACAGATCACGCCCACATAGAAACATTAAGGAGTGCAGAAAATTAGCTACTTTTTATGTTCATGTTAGTTTTTTTTTGTTAAATAATAGTCATCAACATATTACACTGAATACCTAAAAGTTTTATGCATAAAAGAACACGGATTGTATTTTTATATATATTTTTATAGCTTTAAGTAAAATGTAATGGACACAATTTGTACCGTTTTTGTTACCAACAAGCAAAGCGCACACCTACAGACCTAAATTTACCAATGCGCTCTACATTTTCATGTTATTGAGCAAAAATGAAGCACAGAAGATGCTCAGGGCAAGGTGTCAAAGGATTTGGACCGTCTCTCGGCAAAGACCAGGCAAGAATGTCAGAGCCCAAAATATTGCTCCATGCGGCCACAATCTTATCTGTCCCTTCAGTACTGGAGACAAATGGCGAGTTCTGAGGTGTGTGGGTAGAGATGGAGGCGTTAGTGTTTGACATTTCCCAGGACTGGTCCTGAAGCAGCAGTTAGGGGTCCACTGTAAATAGTTGCGTGTTTGTTGTTCTTTTCCGGGTTCAGGCTCACATCCCTTCAAGTTGTTTGCGCTCTAGATTTTTGCCGGAATGTCGTGTCCACTTGTTCATTTTACAACAAAAGTGTTTTGTTTCTTTTTTTGTGAAGGATATTTGGACGCAGGTTAACAGATGTGGCGTGTTTTTGTAAGCCACAACCCTATATGTCTGATGGCGCTTGTCCTTTGCGAAGGACGGCATACGTTACCTTTGATATATATACTGTAAGTGTAATTATTAGCCTACGGGTGAAAACGTATCGACCAGTGACACGTTGGGTATAATCATATCAGTGCAGTGAGTGCATTAATGTTGAAGCATTAGTTTAGACTGGATCTAAATGTTATTTAAAGTAAATTATGCGTGATGTTTCAAGCAGATCTGTGGCTTTGGCAGTAGTGTGTTTGACTGTGTGTGTGACCGATCTCCAGGATGGAGAAGAGGACGTAAAGGAATGGCAAAAACATCAGAACACTGGCCGTCACCATGATAGAAAGGCATTCATTAGCATTTATAACAAACATTAGAAGAGACAGAATTTTTTTGCATCCCTTCATTTGTAGATACCAACGAGACAGACTGGATTTCATTTCCTTCTTTGTTTTTTTCCAACCCACACTCATACACAGCACAAAGTAATCCGTGGGAATGTTTCATGGAAGCAGAAATTGCATAAAACTGGAAGGTGAAATGGTTTGAAGGCTTATTCTTATGAAATGGTGCAAAGGTGATACTGTTTCAGTGGGTTACGTGTCAGATACGTACATTGTACTGGTCCTCAATAAAAAAATAATATTAATGAAATAAAATGGTCAGAATGTGAATAAAATCTGTAAAATTGATTAGAGAAAAAAATGATTATTAGTATTATTATTATTATTATTATAAACAGAAGAAATCTTACAAGTAAAATAGTAACATTTATAAGATAAAAAGCTTTTATTTCTATTTTGTTTAATTGAAAATGTCCATGTTTGCAAATACAGTTGTATACATACTATATATATATATAAAACAACTAATAAAAATTACAAAAGCACATAACACAATTGCTAAAACTTAAACTAAAATTAAAATGAAAACCGAAAAAAAAAAAATGCTAATTCAATATTAATAATATAATAGTGGTTATTAATACACAAAAACACTGCTATGAGCAACTAGTAGAAGTTGGAAAAGACAAATGTCTATATTAACATAGTGAAAGTTATCATCTGATCGTATACATAAAGGAAATATTAAAGAAAATTACTTTAAAAAGTCATTTCTTACGCTTACTGCGTGTACAGGGGTTTTGTAGGACAAGTCATGAGATGAGAAGACAAATGGGGAAAAATGGCAGTAAGAAATGAAGACAGAATATTTAATGTGTGGTTATATCGTTTTAGTGGGCTGTTGCAGGATCTTCATCGTACCAGCGGCAAACAATGTCACGATTGAGCAGCAAAATGATGATTGGGTTTGACATGCGGCCAGTCTCTCCAAGCAATTTCAGGATATTTCATGAGGTGGCCATCAAACCCTCTCAGAGCGCATCTTTGTTCTTCTCATCTAGCATCTGTCTTTAGTTTCAGCCTGGTTTTACAATGCTGCGCTGCTGTCTTGCAAACAAACACTAGTCTAGATTTATTTGGTTATATCACTGAACGTTAAATACATAAACACACCAAGAGGTAAAGTTGGGAGAAAAGGAAAGTTAAAACGAAAGAGAGAGAACCCTGTTTACAATAACACATCTCTGTTCTTGTTCCAGCAACTCTGGAATGAAGTAATTTGCATTTCAGGTCAAGACAAGGAATTAATGCTTTTCTATGTTTATTATTATTATTTTTTTCATTGTCAGTCCTCCCTTGTTGGTGGTTTTAATGCCTCTATTGTGTTCCTTGTGGTTGCCAGGGTGTTGCTGTGCAGTTGCTATGGTGGTTCAGAGTGGTAGTTAGCACATTTCCTATCCATTTGCTAATGTCTTTTGGGAATGGTTGACAAGAGTGTTGCTGAGGGGTAGTTAGTGTGTTGCTAGGGCATTGCTATGTAGTTTGCTAAGGCTGGTTCCAAGGGGTGGCTGGCATTTTTCTAGGGCATTGCTGTGCTGTTTATGTTAAGGTATTTTGTGTAGTGTGTTTCTAGGGCTGTTGCTCTGTGGTTGCTAATATGTTCTGAATGCTACTTAGAGCACTACTACTAATAAACAACGTGCTGCGTTTTGCTAGGGTGTTTCTAGATGGTTGCCAGTATATAGGGTGATTGCATTATATTGCAGTAGGTAGGGTGTTTTGAGGAGTTTGTTGCTAGGGTAAAAAAAAACAAAATCGATAGTTTGATTGCATAGGAAGAGTAATTGCCCACTTTTCCCTGAATAAGTGATTAAATGTTTGATTCTAATACTGTTTTTCATACTAATTTTTCATAGTGTGTACAGAAACTTAATACTTTGTTAAAATCACTAACACTGTTGAAATGTGTAAAAAGTATAGTACCAGTTACGATTGACTTAGTAAACGCAACCTCGTAGTCGTAACCTGTAACTGGGTCACTGCACCCAGTTTCACTGCAATGGTAATCGCAAAATCATTGCCTAAGTTTTTACTACTTGATTCGCTGGAAGAGAAATCTGTTGTGCTTGAGGTGTTTTGTGTTTTTATACTAGAGTGTGTTTGATGTCTAGGTGACTTGCCTGTTGCCGGGTAACCTCCTGTACCCTTCTCTGATTGGCTGGGGGGGCGATAGGTGTTGACTGGTAGACGGGTTGAGGGCTGATAAGAGTGCAGAGATGCGTGAAATCCGATTGGGCGATAACTGCCGCTCACCTGGGGGAAGTGGCCTATCAGGTTTTCTTCTCTCATCATGGCGACGATAAAGCTCGTCAAATCAGCTTTGACTTGACTTATCGACATGCCATATCACCCAGCATATAACAAGAGACACGGCTGATAGAAAAAAAAAATAATATTTTTCCTGTCACGTGTGAACTTGTTTACAGGGTAGATTTTTAAAGGCCCGGTGATTTATGACCTGGTCAGCTCATGCAGAGTGCTGCTGGGAAAAGTGCAAGATGAGAAAAGGGGAGGCCCCAAATATGAGCGAGTGTGGTGTAGTTTTCCGATCTCAAGCTTCACTAAAAGAGGTACAGTATGTAGAAGAATATGTGGATTTATTGAAATCGTAGTTGTGCGTTATATAGTTTTGGTGGGCAACCACCAGAAATTATCACCATAGTTGTGTGTAGACTATAATAAAACTTTACTTTTCTGAAACTTTTATTCAGTTTCACAAGGGTTTGTTAAAAGTAGATCACTTTTGTATGATCTTTGCTTGTTGTGTCAGGTCAGCTGTACTTCTGATGTAGATGTAGAGCATTTTAGCAGTTTTGAAGGTCTAGTTTTGGACCCGTGTGTCTGCATTTTTTCACTGTGCTGATATTGGCACTTAACCTTTGTCAACAAACTGTTTGAATTCTCTAAAGCTAGTCATAGGAGAATCTTGATGGTCTGGATCAGAACGCTGGCCATTTTCTCAGTTCTCTCTCGGACCTCTAATTGGATTGCTGCAATTCGATGATTGTTAACAAATGATGTGTGAGAAAATGAAGTCATCAGCCTAAGAGCTTTGGGAAGAAAACAGTGGTAGAAAAATAGTAAAGCCGTGTCACAAAGTACTCATAGCCCCCCCACGATGGATTCAGACAGGCCCCAGAGATGGGAAGATACATTGCAAGGTTTTTGTCAGCATGTGGAAGGAAAATCTCTCCCTGTTGACTCATGTGGTGTTTTGCAGTTTTCCCAGGATTGGTGTAGTTGCGGCATATTCCAGCAGGGGCAAAATAGGCTAGCCTTGACTCCTTTGTTGAAACCTGCAGTCATCTACATTGCACAACAGCTGTAGTTTGTGTGCTAATTAGCATCTGCTTCATGTCTAGTTTTGATTTTAAACCCGGCCATGTGCACTTATGATTCTCCTTGCGGGACTCCAGTGTAAATGTCCTAATCCTACTGTTCAAAAACAAAGAGAAAGAAAGAGCGAGTGAGGAGAGTGTGAAAAAGTAATTGTACACCATCCCTGAAAGGTTGTGTGGCCGATCTCCCAGCCGCCATTCATGAAAGTCTCTTGAGTGGGAATACGCTAGCAAGAACCGCAAATGGCAGCTTGATATCCAAATATAGATATTTAAACCATTTGCTCAGCCAATCAGAGAACAGGAGTTTATTAATGTAAAAGCAGTGTACAAAATTAATGAAAGAAGTTAAGGGCTTTTGTGTATGTGCGTTTTTACTGTGCAATGATCATATGTATATGGATTCTTTTACTTTCAAACAGGCCTGGAGATTTTTTTCTTTCATTTTCTCTTCCCATGAGGCTTAGTGGTGCTGAAAGCTCATATGAGTGCAATCAAGCCCTGATTGATAGTTCCTGTAGTTCACAGATTGTTGTCTTATGCTGCTGTTATTTTTCGGAGAAAACCAGAATGTGCAAACAAGCTTAAAAAAACATTCTTCTTTACAGTAAATGTGGCATTTTGTGCCCCTAGTGTCACAAAAATGGAATTGCGTTCTGTTTGGTGACTTTTGGTGACAGGTTTCCTAAACATGTCTACTGGGCCCTATCATACACCCGGCGTAAGGCTCGGCACAAGTGTTTTTGCTAGTTTCAGCCTGACGCAGTTCTCATTTTCCTGTCCTGTGCCACTTTGTTTAAATGGCAAATGCATTTGCGCCCATGGGTGTGCTGGTCTAAAAAAGAGGTGTGTTCAGGTGTTTTGTTGGCACGTTGCTATTTTGAGGAACTGAAAATAGACTGTATCATAGACCAACTCAAACCTGGTCTAAAGTCTGGCGCAAAATTTTTTTTTTATTTAAATAGTGCAAAGATACGCTTTGATTATTCCACACACAGGGACGCGCAGCAGCACACAAACATTTTTACAAAGAAAAATTACCTTCCGCCATGTTAATAGCGAAAACCCGCCATGGGACGAGCGCAACTGGCTTTTAAAGGGGATGGGAGATGAGACTCTGATTGGTTTAATTGCACGTTACGCCCAAAAAAACACCCATTACTCATTAAGATAATAGGGACAACCCATTTAGACCATTCGCCCAGGCGCACCGACCGGTTTCCCCGTCGTTTTTTTTTTAACTAGCAAAAGTGGATTTGCACATGCCCTGAGTGCACCTGCGCCGTGCGCTTTAGATCATGCGCTTAGATCATTTAAAATAGGGCCCACTGTCTGCAAATGGTTGGACAAATAGATAAAACTAAATTTATATGTCTTTATTTCTGGGACTGTATTAAAATCCATTAAAGCACTAATTCCTAAATTTGCTTTGACAGAATATTTATACCCTCTTGTCTTGGAATGGCCTTCAGGTGAATCAAAATTTTCACCATACCACTGTGATTAAACAATGGGTATTGAAAACCATTTGGTGTGGTTGTAAAACCAGATGAGTCAGAAAATGAGGCACCAAATGAGAACCATGGTGCAAACAACACAGCACAAAGATGCGACCCATCTGCGGTGTTATTAATCTCTTAACAATCCTGTTATTTATAAAAGTTTATCTTAACAAGCCCATTGCCTTTGGGAAATAAACAAACAATACAAAAACAATGCCCTGACCTTCCTTTGGTCCAGCGGTCCTGTCATGAGTTTTCAGTTTATGTGTTCTCTAATTACTGCCAATATAAATCTGAAATCGGTCACCATGTGAAATCATCTCCTCTTCACATGCGGCTGTTTCCATTACATCTGAGTGTGGTTGTTTACATAAGTCTGCTGTCGTCCTTCATTTGATTGACCTAATTCCATTTATTTGAGTCAAGATCCAAACACTGATTGTGTTTCAGTTAGGTTTTGTTATACAAATGCTCAAAACATTTCATATTCAAAGAAATAATTCCCCTAGAAATTATTCAGTCTGCCTTTTTTGTCTTTGTAGTATTCTTATTAGGCTCACAGCTCTGATAAAACATCAATTTTTTTTCTGTTATGGAGGAGACTCAGTCTGAGTACTTTTTTACAATGTTCTGTCTGCATTCATGTCATGAAATCATTCAGTTCCAGCACTTGGAACCAATTCTTCCTCAGATTCTCAACCGTAACAGTGATGCATCCTGTGTGTGTTTCCTCCACAGGGCTGCACACGGCCCAGAGAGCCATTAAGCAGACTCAAGTGACTGTTCAGAAGATCGGGAAGGAAATTGAAGAGAAACTAAGGACAACAGCGTCCTGCACAGAAAAGGTGAGAGCCAACAAATCAAACTAGTAGGATTTCTTGGGTTTGTCTAGGTCTGCTTGTGTGCTCTTATTCATTCAGGATTATTTTTATATTCTGTATGCGTTCTCTAACTTCATAAATCCTATCTGGCCTGTTGGGTTTTCTCCTGTCCTTTGCACCTGGTACAAAGCACTGATGGTAAGTCCTCTGTAAAGCACCTCTGCAAGTATATAAAGGCTAAATTTACAGTTGCTGTATGCTTGACAGAATTTTTATAGCAGATTGTCAAACTTAATTTAAAATACATACTTCACTCTGTAGTGGAGATATAGTCTTTCCAGGCTCACAGAATTACTCTTTCATTGAGGGAGGGCAGTATAGACCTGGTATCTAGCAGTGTAACAGACAAGCATTTCACTTTAGTCAATGTCCTAGAAAGTACTATTGGAAAACATTACAAATTAAAACTACATACTATTAGCTGGCGCTTGTATTATCAAAAGAAATCATTATACATAGATTTTCTTTGCAAAGAAATTTGAGTGGGTAAAAAACATTCCTAGTACAGGGAATGTTTTTACCGATTTAAAGCTTGCAACCAATATTTTGAGCTGTTGCAGTGTTGTTTTTTGCTAGTTTAGTATGCTGGTGCTAGTACCTTCAGTTTGAGACAGGAAGTCTGGGTACCCAGTCACTCAACACAAACAGCAGCAGTATGGTAAATGGCCTTAGCGTTGTGTATCTTGTGCTACACCGATCCTCATAAATTCGTCATTAGGTCCTCGGATGGTTCTTGTATCCCGTGTTTTGATGGATTTAGAGATTTCCTGAATCCCACTGCTTTATGCCTCCTCTACATATCACTGTTGCAATGTTTGTGTTTCCACACTCACTATATTCTACTGAAGAATTAAAAGTAAAAGGAATACATATTTAGGATTTTTTCAAGGCAGGCAGCAGCTGCAAAAACGCAGTCGTCCGGGGAGGATTTCAAGTCGTGTTTTGTAGTTCATGAACACTTAAAAAGTCCCTCGTCTTTTCAGTAGGCTGCAAATGCCCAAGACATCTTCCCACTCAGAATGAGCATAATCACACACACATTATATTTTTTTCTTCTTGTCTCGAATTCTTCAGCTTAGTGCTCTGCCTCAATGTCTACTTAGGCAGCGAACAGTTTTCAAGCCTTATTTTTTTTGGTTTAATGTTTTGTAATCTAATGCAAAATATTAAGCAAAAAATTATTTTTGTAATTGTATTTGTAACTTTTTGTCATCAGACTGCATACAGGAAAATAAGGGATGATAAAGGATTGTGATTATATTCGGATGTACCACATCTTAGAAAGACACCAGAAATCACTTGAATGAGTGAGAATGAAAGACTCCTTGACTCACATTTGCCCTCTCACACACACTGTGAGTCATAAAGACACCAGACACCAGTACACAAGTACATAAAGACACCATTACTGTGATGCCCATACCACACACACACCCAGCTGGCTTTGATGTTTAAGTGCTTAGTGTTGTGTATGGCGGCGGCCTCTCCACCTGTTTGAAATGCTGTTTTCTCAGCAACCTTCTGTTGATCTCCGCTGTCTCAGTATCATGGAGGTCTGTCATTTTCTCTTTGGAGTTTTGCCGTTCTGTTTTTCAAACCTCGTTTACCATATTATCATACCATATGCCTTTTTGGTTCCACGTTTTTTTTTTTTTTTTGGTTGGCCAAAGCAAAGAATGACTCACCTAACTTTTTTTCCTCTCACTGTTGCTCGAATCCAATTGAGCCAGAAATGGTTGTGACAGAAACTTCATTTCAGAAATGAATGAAGTTGCCAAAGTGTTTTGGGAGAAAAGCGTATCTTATGAACAAACATGCAAAAGCATACCACAATACGACATGTAATAATTATAAGTTAATTTGTGTTACAATATCCAATACGATATCTGTCCAAAGACTCTAAAAGCCTTCTGAAACTTACATATGTTGGGAATATTATCACACGTCTTTCTTCGGTAGTTCGTCAAGTCTCTGTGAATGACTGTGAAGTCACTTCCATTCCAAAAACGAATTGGCAAGTTTCTGGAGTTCTCCACATGTCAAATTTCAGGATACGTTTACACTAATAGCTGACACTCTCCCTCAATCACATGAGCGCTACCTGGACTCCGCACGAAAGGTCAGCGAAGGTCTGAAATTCCTGCAAAGTGTATCAGTTACTGCGTTTAATGAGCAAAAATCTGTTTTGAGTTTTCCTTCAGGCTTGAGGTTATGCGAAGCTGATTACAGATCAGAGCGTTCACTGCTGAAAACAGCCATGTGGTCACTTCTCCCTGGCCTCAGGTCAGTTTTGAGCCTATTAGGGCACTTCAGGCAATCAATCAGCCCATGCACGCTCACTGCACTGTACCGGTTATTGCTACACTAATTGAATTATTCTGTATTTTTTTTCATTTCTGCCGATTAGAGCAGACTGTGATTTTAGTGTTTTGAGAGGATGTAAGTTTTCATGCCTTAAAGGTTTGTGGCTTTTAGTCCATCTGTGCTTGCTTTGAAGATAATCTATATGCTAGAGTACAGCTAATCTTTGAATTTAGTTGGACAATTTTTTGTTTTTTAGAAGAGCTATTTATTTATTTATTTTGTTTGCTAACTTTATTTACTTTGATTTTTTTTCACCCGACATTTGTTTTTGGTTTTTTATATTCATGATATTTATGTTTTTTATTTAACAGCTGATATCGATATATTGACCCTTAAATGATATTTAAATGGGCATGTTCATTTCTGCTTGTTTTTTTTACATGTAGGTTACCTTTACTGTCATGTAATATCACTTAAAGTTAATCTTTAAAAATGTAATAACTGAATAACTATTAAATGTAATCTTTTTCAAAAATGAAAAAGATAAAAAAAAATCTAAATGAAAAACTTTCCATGCTTTAATAATGTTTGTGATGCCTAATTTTTACATTTTTTTAATCTTTTTATTTTTTATTTTATTTTTAACACAAAGTAGCATAAAATTTAAAATATCAACCATATAGTGAAAATGATTTTTACCTCATCAGTATCAATCTGTGTATTAATCCCTACTTTTTTTCTGTGTAAAAATCTTGTCGCTGTGCATGTTCATTTTTTGAAATATTTAAACTATGTGTGCAAAGTCAGATGTTTGTCGTGCCAGTGGCGTTTGATTGTAAAACATGCAAGATCTAGGTCTCAAGCTATCTGAAGATAAAAGTGCTATCTTCTCTATCGCAGTCTCTTTGATTGACACTTCCTTAGCTGCCAAGTGCAAAAATACAAGATCCAGTAGATCCTGGAGATTTCATTTCCACTCCATTTCCTTAACAACCTGTGGTGTGCGGCGTCATGTCTTTATAGAAAGAGACATCAAAAATTAATGCTCTTGCTGTAAGTTTTCTGGACTTGCATATTTGAGTGGATCCAGGATCAAACTTTTCTTTAGATGCTCCTCCATCCTGCTCTGAATTAAACTCTGCAGTTCTAGTTATGATAGGGATCACCACCACCAATCACAGAGTTTAAAGACAGTGAATTTTTCTCTGCGTGTTATCTAATCTCTCGCTCTCTCTTTCTTCTCCTATCTGCTCTTGATCCCACTTTCACCCTTGTCAGATCACTGGTCCTCATTAGTGCACTTGGCTCACTAACAGTCCCGAAAGCCGCAGGGCTGTAGATGTAGATCAGATAGATCTGCTGTGGACTCATCTGTGTGGGTGCTGGAGAAGCTGAGGGAAGATCTGGCACTGATGTCTGCTGTAATCTGCTTAAAAAAAATCAACCCTTGTTTTTTATTACATTAATGTGGCATCTACTTTCTTTCCAAAGTGTTTTACAGGGTAGTGCAAAAATATATATTTTATTTAATATATATTAAAACAGTACAATATATACAAATATATACTGTCTTATATGAAATACACACATGTGTGTGTGTGTGTGTGTGTGTGTGTGTGTGTGTATATATATATATATATATAATTTGGAGTCAGTAAGATTTTTAAAATGTTTTGAAAGGAGTCTCGTATAGTCACACACACACACACACACACACACACACACACAACACACACAACACCACACACAGCACACACACACACACACACACACACACACACACACACACACACACACAGACAGAGTTTTCTAGATTAACATGTTTTACAATACTGATTATACTTGTAATGCCAAAAGCTGAATTTTCAACAGCAATTACTCCAGTCTTTGTAATTAATTATATAATTAATGTAACTTACATAAAATATAATTTTATAACATTATAGATGTCTTTACTAACACTTTTGATAAAACAAAATAAATTTCATAACAAAAAATATTTATCAACTAAAACAATCTATCAATATAATAAAAACTTGCTGATTAAAAGCTTACATTTCTTAAAAAAAAACAACAACAAAAAAAAAACACTTGACTAAACTTTTGAATGGTAGTGTATTAAAAATGAACAAAATGTGTACATTAATTTATGATTGAATAAAGCATTTCTGTTGCCAATACGTCATTCTCTACACATGCTGAATGCCTAACATATTTTGATCTAAATGAAAATTATGTGAAATTTACCTTCAAATGCAGCATTAACATGTCTAATCTGTGTTAAACGTCATTTGTCTTAATAATTAAGCAACACAGTGTGCAGTAGGTATGGGAATGGAATAGGTAAAGATGGAAAACAGAGCAAGGTTTTCCACAAAAATGATCCCCCTAATGCTGTCTCTTTCCTCAGAAGAAAGAGAGGGAGTGTATTGCAGCTACGTATCGGGATTCTGAGGTGCGAGTGTTGGAGAGACAGAAGAAGGCACTGACGAGAGAGAAGGGACATGATGCAGAAAGAGAGAACGCAGCTTGTAAAGAAAGGTAACCAAATTCACCAAACCATGTAACTGAGAGAGATCTGTCCCACTTTTCTTCTTCTACTTTCTTCCCTCTGTACTGTTATACACCAGGGGTTCAAATCCCCACACATGTGCGATAACGGGCCAAGCGTTCTCTTCCAAAACTGTGTCAGACAGAATGTGCTGTGAAACTCTTCATCTTATTTTTCACTGATGTAACTTCACGTGTGTTCCAGTATTTTAGAGGACCGTATAGAGTTCCATCTGCTAAAATGTATTTCCAGATCTAAAACTCTGGCTGTCCACTTTCTCATATAAATGTATTTCCATGCCTTGAATTGAGCAAGGCAGTTGTTACATTTACCAGCCTTCAAGTAGAGTCCAGCATCAAAATATTTTTCCTGTTCGCACTTAAAACTGAAGAGGTTGCAGGAAGCAACAATTGCGCAGCCCATTCAGATGTACTTATTGAACATGTTTAGTGATGTGGTCAATCATTTATGATATCATTCAGCTTGATATCTGTATCTACCAACCAACAAAACACTTTTCAAAGAGGTATAAAAAACCAAAACGGCATTGTAAGTGTTTGTTTAGATGGCGAGTGATTGGCAATAAAGAATCATTTGCCATGTTTTACACACCTGTCACAGCAACGTTTGCCAAAATGATTTTATGATCTTGTATACTGTCAATTCAGGAATTTAGACTCACAGTGATTTGCATAAAAGGGATTGTTTACAACTAATCGCTGTTTTCGCAGTGTTCACATGACATCGTCCTGTTGGAATTCGGGGGTTGAGTTTTTTAATGTTGGGAATCCGACTTCCCATTGCACTTCTTGTAAGAAAATGTTTCTTTCAGAGATTTTAATTTTGCGGCACTGCCCAATACAAATGACGTACCACATTGCCTGTCATGACTGATTTGAGCTCATTTTTGATTAACATTATATAACATGCCTAGTTAAACCAATGTTGTCAGTCATATTTCGTCAGTTTCTCCAATGATAAAATCCTCTTGTAGCAAAAAATGGCCACTTCTGGAGTTTTGGCCGTGCCAGACCACCACCACCCCGTGTTTGTTGTGATTAGTGGTCTCACCAATTATTCTCTTAGTGGTTATGTTATGTGTTACTCTACTACTGCTTCCATCAAAGTTTCAAAACAACTGTGCAGGCGGACACTGAACATTCAGAGTTTATTCCAGCTAAGTTCCTTGTCCCGCCCCATTTCGTCACAGCGTCCTGCCATTCATGTTTGATTTCTGAACCCTGCTCTTTCTATTTGCCAAAAGTTGAGCATGGGTGGGTGGTGCAAAGAGATAGGTTTGATTGATGTGGTGGCTGTGTGTTGTGAGTAAAGAGGTGTTGGGCTGCATACTGTGGGTTCATATAGAATACATATACGCACGCTTGCACAACTAATAATGATTGAGTGGCCTGGTACGTTGCCATCCCACAATGCATTGTATTCCCGATCTCCTAGTGTGTAGAACAACAACAGATTTGGGGTTTCAGGGAAAGGTCTGTTCTAGATGGATGAAGTCTACCAAACAGCCCAGCTCTGCCGAGAGGAGCCTGTCCCTGACTGGAGCTGAAGGGGGAGCGGCCCATTCATATTCACACCCAGGAAAAGCCTTTTTAAGATGCTGTAGAAAAAAAAATTATTTGAACTGGAGTACGAGGAAAGGGATGATGGCACAACCGCTTGAATTCCCGCGTCTTCATTCGGTCGTGGCTTGCCTTTTCTTTTTTTCTTTGTTCTGGAGCGTGGCGTGCGTTCTTTCTTGGATGGCTTTGCGGGTCGGGTGGTTCTTCTCTGCGGGGCTCTTTCTTTGCTTCTTTCGGCTTTCTTTCACGGGTCTCGTACTTCTGTGGTCTTTCTTTCTTTCGTTCGGCGTTTACCAAATTTGTAAGAAAGTAAGGTGGATAATTTAAAATGCAAAAAGCCTGCACTCTACCCATGTTGATTTTAGGGGAGCATTTTATTTTTTTAAGTTTTATAATTTTCTGTGCTTGTCATATTTATTTTTAGGTTTGCTTTTTAAAAGAATTTCTATTTATCTGGAATTTATTCATGTTGGCATTTTAGTCAGTGTTTTATTTTAGTTATTGTCGAAAGATTACTATGGTAGGTAAAGTTTGAAAATTTGTGAATCCATTTTTTATTGGGCCATACTTTCCACTTTCATTTGATGTTAAAGTTTTAGTAATTATTCCCTGTTTTTGGTCATTTTGAGGGTAGTTTTTTTTTTGTCTGGTAGTAGGGTTTTTTAATTAATTAATGAATTTGTTATTTCATTTTTTTGTTAGTTTTTTAGTATGTCAAAAGTTAAACCTAAATAAAGATGAGAAATGTTGCCTGGGGTAATTGCAAAAATGTCTTCGTTGGTTATATTTAGTCGTTTTGTTTCAATTTATTTTAATTTTAATTCAATTAAGGAATGAATTATGTTTCTATTTTAAATAACAAAATGTGTTTTAGGGGGCTTTCAGTTTAGTTGAATTTTACCTTAACCAGGGTTTTCTAATGTTGTAATAGGAGTACTTCTCAATCTTGTATATCTGTTAGTTGCCAAGCTGTTTTATTTTTCACTTAAGGATTTTTTAGGTTTTGTTTAGTATCTCTAACTAGGGATATTTTATTTTTATTGAATTTCAGTTTTCAATTTCAGTTACCGAAAATAGTGAAATAGCCATCACTAAAACTATATGGCATTATGATACCAGACCAAAACCATTTTAATATTAATGCATCGATTTGGTGATCCAAAGGCAGTTGCTTACAAAGATTTGGAGGGCCGTATATGTCTGCATTAAACATGCATAAAAATTTTATTGCTTCCCTTTCCCTGCTTTGCTGGCAGCTCCTTAGTAGGAGATATGCGTCAGTGGGTTATTATTATTAAAAAACTAGGGAGAAAAAACGTTCTTCAGAAGGGAGCTATATGAGAGAAACAAAGAGGCCTTTCCTACTTTTTCTTTCCCCGTCATGTTCTTTTTCAGGTTGAAGAAGCCTTCCTTTCCTTTCCCATTCTTTTGCTAACAATTCATCCCCACACCACCCACCAAATTTCATTTAAACACTAATGGTCCTTTATAAAGCTATTGTCAGTCACCCACTTATTTGGGTGATACTTAACTCGGGCCAGTACTCTGAGAAACAGCATGAAAAGCCTCCTTCCAAACCTACCGGTAGGTTTAATCACACTTACAAAGGGAGATTGCAGGAAATTGCACAACAATGACTTAAGTGTAACCACAGTCTCAGCTCTGTTTAATGTACAAAGCAAGACAGCCATGTGCTCTTTGTCACTCCCCCGCCGGTTCTGGTCAACGAGAGCTTCCTCGTTTCCATTTGACGCACAGAATAAAGATTGGCAGGGTAAAGCGTCATGTTTCAAATGGTTCCCCGCGCTCTAATTTCTCGTCAAACGTCCGTGAACAATGTTGTAAATTCTGCACCGTAAAAGCGAGTTGACGTCGTTTATGGATCTGTAGTTGCACGCGGGACCGAGAAACTGTACACGTTCAGATTCGGATGCATTCCACAAATGAAGACGGAAAATTGTAAGAATAATACAAACAATATTAGTAAAGAGCAAGGGGACACACTTTCACTAGTACGGTTTCAGAACACCTTTTTGCTTTCAGTTTTTTTAGGGTCTTAGCTTCGTTGTCTATGGTTGTGGAGCTGTCTTTATGGCATTTTTTTCATCTCATTGTTGTGGTGTGCCAAGATTAAAAAAAAAATGATTGGTTCAGTGAATAGGTCATCTGTAATGTCCAGATCAGTTCTTTCTGTTGAACATAAAAGAAAACTATTTAAGATGTATTAATGTCTCCATGGTTCATTTTTCATACAATGGAAGTCTATGTTGGTCCACAGGTGTTTGTTTTGGTCATCAATTACTTGATTGTATGGATAAAACAGCTGAATTCGTCAAATGTCTTTTGTGCTTCACAGCCAAAATAAGATGATGGTGGTAATGATGACAGAATGTGATAGTATTGGTGGAAACAACCCTTAAGCTCTGCTGTTGTTTCATCCAGTGCAAAAGCAGATGACTTCCTCACAGAGTATGTAGGAAAGGTTTTGTGGGCGGACGAGAGGAGGCCCTTAAACTGGTGCTGACAAATCTGAATGGCCGTAGAGATGCAACATATTAAAGCAGAGTTTGTCATAGGGGAACGCTTAAAGAGAACAAGTAGAGAACAAAAACGTTCGACCTTTAAGTCTTTCTCTGCTGCCTCTAGCCCTTTTATTTTTCCTGCTGTTCATTCCTAATGAGAGGTTCAAGGCTTTGCATAGGGGACAGCTTTGCTCAGGACAATGATCTCTCTTCCAATTCTGGTTCACACCTACCATGTCTCAGAAAGACCGTACCAGGGTCCAGGATTGTCCCGACCACCACGCTTGCTTTCAGGACAGAGAGACCCCCAGAGCAGTAAAAGAGAAGAGAATGTGAGGCATTAATATTAATAAAGCAGACGCTCGTTTTTACACAGTTGGGGTCAGAACAAAGCATTTTGCCCCTCCCCAGATTGGCAACCTACAATTATCCGTCCCTCTCTTTTATCTTTTTCATCCCTCATTCTCTACCCTCCAGGGTCCAGTGGTCTCACATCTCGTCAGACAAAAAGTACCATGATAGGACGAGAATGGGGTACTCCTCTGCTCAGACATTTTTTGGGAGAGCGTTAGAGATGCCAGGGTGGTCAACTCAACAGACTGAGGGCATGCTTGCATATTTGTGTTTTCCCCACCCACCTGAACAATTGCATCAAGTTGACAATAAGCAGAGTATGTTGTGCCAGTGTTGATGGGTTTGACATGACCCAAAGGGTCATACACAGTGGGTTGACCTCTGAAATAATTCCTTCTTTGTATGTCTGTTGGTGTTCCTCAAAGCACAGATGTCAGCTTTACACAGATCATCAGGCCTTGGGTAATGTTGCAACAAACAGTTGTGATATATTGTTATTGTTTTTGTCAGTATGCCTTTTTTTTTTTTTTAAATGTCAGGAAGAAGGAAATGGGATCAGTAAATGATATAATCCAGTGTTGAAAACTAGCATCATCTGGGTAACGAACACTCAAGGCTCATGTGTCCAAAGCACCTCACATTTTTTTAAATATATTGTATATGATACAAATATAATATTTATTATATTTCTTATGTTTAATGTATGTGTTATATTTATTTATACATTCAAGCAGCATTTGTTTATTCATATAAACAAATATACAGTCGATTTGTAACATTTTTGTTGTAAATTTATAAATGCTCCTTAATACAATCTAGCTTAATGCATCCTTGCTGAATAAAAGTATAAATTTTATTTTATTTATATTTCTTACTCCTCAAACTCTTGTGAATGGTACAGTAATTTATCATGGTTTCCACAAAAGCATGAAGCAGTATAACTGTTTTCAAAATTTTTGATAATAAAATAAAAAAAGTTTCTATGGCAAAAAAATCAGCATATTGGAATAATTTCTGAAGGACCATGTGACACTGAAGACTGGAATAATGGCTGCTGAAAATTAATGACATTTTAAAATATATTCAAATAGAAAACAAATTATAATACTGTTTCACAATATTACTGTTTTGACTGTATTTTTAATCAAATAAATGCAGCCTTGGTGACCCTAAGAGCTTTCAACAAACTTTTAAAAATATTAATTATTCCAAACTTTTGACTAGTAGTTTATTTATTATAAATCATAAAATAACTAAGTTTACAAATTCTCCTCCTTAAAGTACTGCCACTTGACGAGTCATACACATTCGGACGAGATGGGCGCTTCTGTGTGTTGATTCACATCTACGTGCTGTGTTTGGCCAATGCAGAGACCCACTTCCAGTAAAGACCAGATCAAGTTTGTTCACAGTTTAAAAGTGGTTGGATAGAAATGTGTTGAAGGGATTTTGGGTGGTGTTAGAGCAGGCCTGGTGGACCCACATGTAAGCTATAGTCCAGTAAGGAAGGTATATCCGTCATACCTCATCATTATCTTCCTTCTGGTCTCTTTTTCAGGCTGTAAATGAATATACCACTTATCCTCTATCATTATCTTTCCTCTTTCTCCTCAAGTTTTTTGTCACAGACCCAGTGAGCTGAATGCTGAACATGGACAAGTAAACATTTTTTTCAACCATTGCACCTCACCTAGTCAGGTCTTGGTTTTTAGCTGTGCCCGTCCCCCAGCCTCCCCCCGTCCTGAGGTAATGGGTGTTGTGTCCCCTACGTGACAGATGTGGTCCTGATTAGGGTTGGTTGTACCACTGGCGGATGGGGTCAGAGTGGAGAAAGTTGCATTGTCAATTTGGCAAGTTATGATAAGTGAGTAGTTCTTACCATTACTAGAGAGATGATTTCAGAGCATCAGTTAGACAAAGTGGAACCTTCCTAAAGCCAGTATAAAAGATTGCAATTAATACTTCTTTTTCCTCTTCTTGTTCTTTTTCTCTTTCGTCTCCATGTCATTTTGGGAACTCCCTGTTATTTCCTGTCTTTGCAAACTGACTTTGGCTGGTTATACAGTAGCTCCAAAAAGAATTTAGACAATATTTGAGACCACAAACAAATGGTAATTAAAAATGTGTGAATTCTTGTTTATTAGATAAAATATTAAATATCCAATAAATATCCCAAACCCAAGTGACATCTGCAAACAAATGTTTGTCACTTAAAAACCTTTCTCAAAAGTCACTTTTTTTAACCCATTGTTCCCAAGTTTGTTTTTAGTGGATGCACACACAGGTTTCCTAGAATAATATCTTTACACATGTCATTTGTATTCACTGTCCTATAGTAATAAAAATAATGGCATTTATTTACATTTTGATTAGTATATTCACAACAGCTTTTACATCATTTAACTTTTATGGTTGAATGTATATAATAAATATTATAAATGATGTGAGGTGGTTGCTATTTTATATTATTTTATGCAAATATAATAAAAATAAATCATGTCAATATCGAAATAAAGATAAATGATGATAATAACATTATTTTAACAGCAATATAATATTTTTAATTCAATATTAGTATTCATTCATTTTTTTGATGTATTTATTACAATGTATCATCATCACATCATCATCATTATTAATTATTATTATTATTAATATACTGCATTACTAATAATATATTAATTTATATCAGTCTAGAAATAAATAAATATTAATAATAAAAATAATAAATGCTAACAGAAATTATATGTATTAGCAAGATAATTATTAAACAATATTAATATAGAAATAAATAGAGATTCATTTTTTAACTATATAATATATATATATATATATATATATATATATATATATATATATATTACACTTAATTTGAATATATATTACACTTAATTTTGAATATATATTGAAGTTCTTCTGGTTTGTTCTTTCAACAGAGAGCTGTTTTTAAAGTCCAACGCCCAGCTCACCTTCCGCTGTCGTCAGCTTATATCAGAGCTGTCCCACATTTATCCCATTGATGTGGGTGAGTGTTTAATTCCACACACAAACAACAACACATTTCAACACACTCGACAACAAAACACTCATAATAGAGCTTCCTGCCTTTTTTTTGTTTTGTGCTGATGGCTGGAGCATGTGGCATGTTGGGAATGTTAGAGGTCGAGGTCTTTGCAGACTCTAGTGTTACTGGCTGTTAACAGTTTTGGTTTCCCACAGTCTCAGTATGACCTAGAACTACTGTTCAGTGCGTACATTGACTGGTGCCCACAGAGTCCCGCTGCCAGTCAAATCAGTTTACTGAGTAAAGCCAGTGAAAATGAGCAGAAAACCACACTAAAACCAAACTATCCTCTGCCAAGCTTTTTCAGCTGCTGTATACAGGATTTGATTAATCGGCTGCTCCTGCTATTTCCAGAATGCTGTGCTCACGATTGCTTTTCTGTTGTTTTCTTGTTTTTTTGCAGAACAATCAGAATGATTATGTGATTTGTGTGTGTCAAACTGCCTAATTCGGAAGACTTTCAAGGTAAGTTTGGAGTTTGGCAATTAAATATACAGGATGAACATTCCTAAGTTGTGACAGAGACGGATTTATTCATTAACCAATGAATTGAGCATTATTTTGCCATTCTGAGTTTATAGGCTAGGCCGACAGTCATGCCAAGAAGTGTTTGTTTTCTCTTGAGTCAGTCCAATGAGTCCTCATTCTCTGTTCTATAAAATAGAGAGTACATTTTTCCAAGCATACTAAGCAGAAGGAGGGACCCTAAACCAGTGTTTTGTTTTTAGTGCTGTCACTCTTTGAATTAAATCGAGATCAGAATCAGATACAGCAAGTCTAAACTCATCTGGAGAGGAGCTCTTGAATCCCAGTCAGTTCTGCTTCACTGGCTGCAATTCCCTTGATTTCTGGATTTCTTTAGTCTGGCTGTGGATCACAGGCTCCAGGCCATCAATCAATCATCCTCCTCTGTTCTGATCAATGGAGCCCTCGTGTCCATGGAACGCTTCTTAACTTGTGGTTATGAGTGAGATCACTTCTAGTCAGTTATTCACACAGCAAGAACCGTTGTCGGACCTTCTGACTTCTCACATTATATAAGAGAAAAGGATTTTTTATTAGGGCATTTATCTCCCAGTTCCCTATAGTAAGGCTTTTGGGGTTTTTAATAAGGAGAATGAATTGTGTTTGATGGGCACAAGTGATGTCCTTTGTTGTGCTGGCTGTGGGGAGAGTTATTCATCTCATTTCCCATGTGTCCTTTAGGCAGCACTGTATGTGTGTGAAGGGAATCAGGTTTGGCTTTTTTCAGGCAAGGAAGGCATGACTTCAAAAGAACAGAGAGGTTAATGGAAGCCAGGTTGAACCGCACATTCAACGACACACACATATTCACATACATGCATATGCAGTCCTTCACATATTGCTTGGCACACTTTCTCATGCATTTTGAAAGCACAAAATGACAACTGACAACGTGTATGCATATACAATTTATTATACAAAATAAATCTCACACAGCTTTCCATAAGTGATATGGTCTGTGTCTACAGTGTGTTGTTTTCATTTGGAAATATGTGGCTGTTCTAGCCTGGAAAACCTTCTGTTAGCTGAAACGTAGTGAGGTAGAGTGGAGCGCAACGTGTAGTTGTAGGTTGCAGAGGATTTCTGGGAAATGTAGTTTGGATGCATGTTTATGATAAAGCACAAGAAGTCTACTTGTTAAGAGTCGTCCTTCCAGTTGCTCAGCAACCAAATATTTTTTGCTTGGCATTTGGGCTTTTTGTTTGAATTTTACCAGAAATGCCCCGAAAGGTTGCCGTTCAGACAATAATGGCCATCAGGGGCCATCAGAGTGATTTAGATTGCATATAATTATTTAGGGAAATGCACACGTCGCAGTGTGATTATACACATTTAAAGACTGAACACTAGCATTAGCCGATCCTTGTTTTTTTAGAGTCGCTTTTAGCCTCTGGTGATGCGTTTGACCCCCATCAGGAAAGGGCATCGCTGGGGTGAACTGAAGTTTTGCATGGTATTAGGTTATTATGCGGCTCCCTATAACTCAAGGGCCCTAAGGAGACTGAACAAAATGAATGGCCTTCATCAGCTTCCATCAACTTAACATATGGCCTCTGATTTATAACCTCAGATTGGAGTCAATGAACTTCAATTGTTGTGACTCATCCTTTTAAATCAGAATGTACAAATCTTGAAATGGGGAAGATCAGTTTGTATTACTAAATATTTTGTGCATTGTGACATTTATTTAATGTTCTCTTAAAGGGGACATCAGATGTCCATTTTCCACAAGGTGTTATGATCCTTTAGGGTCTGTGTGTATAATGCCTGCAACGCATACTTTGGTTAAAATTCCTCAATGGTCGTGTGTAAAAAACAGCACCTTTTTACCTTGTTCATGTCATGTCATTAAATGATAAAGAGCTACTGTTCACTCCAACCCCTCTCTTCCGTTTTTTTGTGTATTCCGTGGTGCGTTGCCATCAAAATCAAAACTAATCTACTGCGTCCTCAGTGGCTCTGATGTTCAGTGATCTTAAAGATCTACATTTTTAAATAAAATATTTCTTTCCTTTTTGATTTTCTGTGGTTAAATATGACCCAGAACTTTCTTTGAGATTCACCTGTCTTATTTGAGTTTTATTTGCTGTGTTTGTCTGTTTTTCCTCTTTTTGCTGCAGCAAAGGATGATGGGAGTTTGGCGGTGGCTCTGGGTTACACGGCACACCTGGTGCTGAAGATATCCAGCTTCCTGCAGATTCCACTCAGGTATCCAGTCATCCACAAGGGTTCCCGCTCCTCCATCAAAGACACCATCACTGACAAACTCACAGAGAAGGAGAGAGAGTAAGAATTTTTTTTTCTATTCAGATTCTTTAAGTTTTATTGCTTAGTGATTCATTTAAATACATTTTTCATTGCTCTGTATATACTTTTATTTTTTTATTAATAGTTGACAGTAGAAAAGCAACAAAAATCAAACCAGTTGATTTATCTTATGCATTACGCTCTAAAGACTTTCTTCCCTTGACACAGGGGAATATTTATGCATCTTTTTGCACCTGCGGTTTATGCGTGTGTAATTGTCCACCTGTCTGTTCAGTATTGTGTGGTTCGTGGAGGTTTAAGGCCCTTCTTGGGATTAAAACGCCACTTTAAACGCCACGGGGTTTCCGACTTCATGATGCCCACCTCGCCATCCCTTTCATCCATTCCTTTTTAACATCCTTTCTTTCATCTTTTTATCTCATCCTCCCTCTCAGTATTACCACGTCGGCTGCAGCAATTGGAGATAAATTACATCCTCGAAAGAGGGTCTCACTGGTGTCTTAAGTTTTTTGCGGCATTTTCTGTGTATCTTACTAATTGACATTTTTTCAAAGCTGCATAACTTCCTGAGCTTGAGATGTTAGTAGAGTTCATAGAGTTCATTCCATTTGTCATGTGCTTTTTATTTGTAATATTTCAAGTTTTTAATTCTATTTTGGTTGTATTATTTATTTATTTATATTTTTGGCCTTTTTTGTCATTTTTATATGGACAGCCCTTTCTGCTACAGGAAAATAATTGTACACCTTTTACTCTCACAGTTTGGCTCTTTTTTCCTTCACAATTCTGAGAAACAAAAAAGTCACAATGGCAAGAAATCAACTTAGACTTGAGTTTCTCACAAAGTTCTCGCAGTTCTGAAGCCATTCTGACTTCCTTTTTCTGTCTGGAAGTCTGAATTTTAGCATCTCATAATTCTCATAATTTTTTTCCATACTTTTGTTAACGGGTAGAGAGATTTTTTCCCCCGAAACCAAACTCAAATGTTTTTTTGGTTGTTTTTGTTATGACATTTTTGTGAAGCCCGAGTTACAGGTGCATTCTGGTTATTGGTAGATAGCAATATTGAGCACATTACGTACTTCCAAATCTGTTTGTAAACAGTTTTACCTTTGATATCTGTTCTGTGTCTATGTTATGACTGTAGCGGCTAGAGTAACATTTCATCATCTAATTGGATTCTTACACATTCTTGAAACCAGACTATGTTTGCCTGGTCTGCAGGATGAATGCAGTTATTTCCCCCTATCTTCATAGTTTCATGTGTAAATCTACATACGCAGGGTGTGAGTTCGCATATCTGTGTGTTTAAGATGCTTGTAAACTTTAGAATTTTTGTGTGACTGCTATCTGTGGTTGCCATGGGAGGATGGATGCACACTCTTCGGGCTTGCCTTGGGGTCCAAAGACCTTGGCATTTTAATGCCAGAATGTGTGGGCACTGCTATTTACAGCGCACGGCTACCTCATTCAAATATTGTTTTCTGTGTTTTGGTGCTGTAACTACGCAAGGGAGACAGATCCAAGAAAACGAGGATGCTGGTTAGTGTGCTGAAATTACATGTCTGGCGATGCACATGCCCAGAGTGGTATCACATTCCTGCATTCCACACGTGGACAAAGAAAGCCCTTAATGAAACCTCGCAATAAAATTGGATTGTTATAATCAGGCTGGGCCCCTTTGAATGAACGGGGGTCGAGATGCCTTTCTCTGCTTTTGATGTAGGATTAATGGCTGATTTTCAACCGCTTATAAATTGGGAGGAGGATGACGATGGAGAGGTAAAAGAGAGGAGGGGGAGGGTAAAAGAATAATCCTGGATTGTGCCAGCTCTTCCCCTATTGTATGATGGTTTGATCACACATGCAGCTAGGGATTGGCACAAGTACTCGGAAATGACTCAGGAAACACATACACCTGCATGACTTGATTGTTTTTTCAACAAGTATTGTACTTGTTATTTGTTTACGATGGCGTTTGGCAGATATTCTATCCATGCACTTAATGTACAGTTTTTCTCAATTTCAGTCATTCCTTGAAAAAACCAAAGCCATGCTGTCGGACATTGCTAGCACAAGTTTCTATTTTTGGTGCTACAGTAAACCTTGGGTTAATTAATAAATACCTAATAAATCAGCTTATTGGAATGAGTTCTGAAGGAATCGTGTAACACTGAAGGGATGGAGTAATGGCTGGTGAGGAAATTCAGCTTTGCATGCACAGATAATAAATTACATTTAAAAAAGTGTTTAATAATAGAAAAAAAGTTGTACTGAATTCTAATATATTTCACAAGATTACGCTTGTTATTGTAGTTTTGATTAAAAAAAAAATTAAAGGATGCCCTGGTGAGTATAACAGACATCTATTAAAAAAATCAATACAGGACTCAGCCGTTGAACTTAAAAACTGTACATCAACGGGGGACGCTTAGTCTTAAACGTTTAGATTATGTTTTTGATTATGCTAATTTAGCTTTTATTTTAAATACATTTTAACTTGGGGGCATTTGTATTTAAACTACACATCAGTTTGTACTACAATGCAACACAAAGCTAGCAGTTTGTACGCCCCCGCTTGAACTACTGTTTGAAGCTACTGTAATGTGGTTCAACCCCAAAAAAATAATTTGCCATCTTTTTCATAACCTCACTTTGTTGGAAAATTTTTGACCGTTTTCTATATCTTGTTGTGTGCGCCACCAAAAAAATAAAAAAAATAAAAATAGTCATACAGGTTTGGAACAAACATGAGTGGTGAGTAAAGATTACTAAATTTTATTTCCCGTGTGAAACTCACTCCCTTTAAAGTAACAGCATCACTACTTTAAGTGACGCTTAGTGCTAATCCTCAACTCTACATTAGACAAACATATTTAAGAAAAATAGTCAAAAATGTGTCTGATTTATTCGTGTCGAGTTTCTCCAGCAGTAGAAATGACTGCGGCTGGCTCCGATTAGGCCATTGCACATTGCTGATTTGTCAGTATGTGTCGTAGCGCAGACATCCCCCACCAAGGGTCCCCTTTTTGTTGCGTTCAACGTAATGTCTGCATCTCTAGATGTTCTGCAATTTTCAGCTGCATGAATGTAACTCAATAGGCCATCTTTCGGCAGAGAAGAAACCCTTTACCGGGTTCAAAGACAGTACATTCGGCCGCCCACCTCCCGCTCTGCCAGTCACAGAGACTCCCTGGAGACAGTGCTGTTATGAAAGTCAAACAACAATCAGGACAAACATCTCCTCCGTGGACCCTCAGCCTGTGTGTGTTGTGAAACGTACACCCACCATAGCAGCAGTGAGCAGGGGTTGAAGCCACTCAGCTGTTTAAACGGCCCCATGTATGTGTGTTGTGCAGATGAATAGGTGCCGCTGAGAAGATGAAGGTCTAACCAGGTCAGAAGTCAGACATCCCAAAGCTCATTAAGTTATGAGTTACAAGGAGAGAAGGAGAACGGAGGGACCTATGTGGCCCTCGTAATTAACTCTGCACGAGCCCGGGCCCTGTTACAGATCCTATTATCCCTGCTCCAACCTTTACTCCCTGTGACCTCCAACACCAAAAACGTACAGCAATGTGAGCTGATAATCAGCCCCAAACGTGTCATTGTTTACATTGTGATGTCAGCCTTATGCTTGATAAATACGGTTAAATAATCTTCCAACGGATCTCTCTCATGGCCCTGTTGGTCTGGGGTTCATAGGTCGCTCTCTGTCATAGCAGGGTCTTGGGTTCTGTGTAGTGGGTGTTCTCCTAGCTGCAGTTTAGGCAGTCAATTAATCTCCTTCAGTTTGGGAAAGATATACCAGAGAGTCTATCATAACAAGCACTTACTGTATGAGTTAGTGCTCTCTTAGTGGTTGTCATTTTTTTTGGAGCTCTAGTATTGGCAAGTAGTCATTTGTAGTAGTAGTAGATGGCTTTTATCCAAAAAGCCACTTGAAGTACACTTATTACAGCGCAGCAAGCGTTGAAGGCAGGGCTGATGCAAGATTCAGAACTGAAGAACTGTCTCTCCTTTCAGTTCATTAGCCAGGAATTTATGAAATGAAATTGACCAGATCTGTGGTGGTTTCTGTTCTAAATATTGTTTTTCTGTCGGCCAATCTGTCTATGACTTATTCAGTTCTGTCTGTCTGAGCCGAAATCAAATACATGTGAAGTAAAATCTGTTATCATTTAACAACCTTTTGTTTTCTATATGTAATTTTGTTATTGTGTCTGTACTTGCTGTCTATTATTCTATTGTTTTTATTCTGTCTGTGTCTGTTGTTCTATCAATTTTTCCGTCTAAAACTCTAGAAACTTTCAAATTTCGAAGGTTTTAAAACTTGAAACAAGACAAACTCAAAACTTTGTGAAACAAGACAAACTTGGACTTTTCTAGTTAAAAATGTTTTTGACGCTTCCTTACATTGTTAGTTTCGATCCTTTGTTCTGTATACCTCGTCGTTCAAATTCAGTCAAAACTCATTCACAGTCCAATTCGGAAAGCCACACAATCATAGATTCCTGTTAGGGTCAAAATCACAAACCTTTCGGTTTTACCAGCTCAGATCTTTTATCACTATGCCCTCTGATCTCCGCAAGTTTTTTATAGACATTTTTCTACTATTGTGCATAACAAGACTCATTATACTGTTCCCCACAATCTGTACATCATCTTTCATCCAGTCTCCGTTCTAGGTGGTCAGTGAGGTGGCCCCATGAAAGCTGGAAAAACCTCTGACCTCACCTCCCTCAAATTGTTAGGGTTTCATCCGATCACCCAGGCAGTGGCTATACCACAGATCGGAGACTGATGTGATCACGCCAGGGGCCAAGATTTATGCCATCTGATGATAAGCTGTCAGGACCAATGATGAGTGATAGTGTGATTACTGTGATGAACTAATCAGTCATTTGTCACTGAAGTACACAATCAATAGTGAGCCAGAAACCCTTCCATGAGAGCCTATTAGATGAACTTGACATTTGATGACCATGGAGCTGGACATCAAAATTAAGAATTATCGTCCATAATTTTCCATATCCAGTCACTTATGACCTGGTTCTATAGGATTAGGCTTAACTGATCCATGATTAATGAGATGTGGGAGAGAATGTTGTTATTAAGAATGGACTTGTTTTTCTATGCATTCACTGTACTGAAAATGATAATGTTATCTTCCAGAGCTTAACAGTGATATCGACATTCTTGAATTCCAGCCTACTTTGGTACATTAACTTGAGATCTAGAACCTGTCAGGCACATTCCCAGGTCATAACTGTGAAGCATTTGGCAGATCTTGTTTTTCTATACTATCACTTTTTGAATATTATAATGGCTGTGTTTCAGATTCCTATGTGAACGGACTACCTAAACCTTGAAATCATGTTAAGGCATCTTATGCACTCTCACTGCAAAAGTTGTTCCAAATCATAAGCAGCAAATTAAGGCTGCTTTCTGTGAAAGCTAATTTAACCCTCTGGAGTCGATTAACGCGTATACGCGTTTTGGGGTATTTTCTCCTGATAACCCCGAAAAGAACTTAAATTACACTTTCAGTTTTGATCGTACGATAAGTGCAATGACATCAATCGAAATCTGTAAAGGGTCTACTTTTTTTTGTTATACAGACATAATAACAACAACAAAACTTTTGGTGCACTTATAAAATAAAGATAAACAAACAAGGAGTGCTGTCTGCAAGCCTTGTCTGCGCGATCTTCAGATACAAATGCGTCATTAAAATGAACTGTAACTCAGTGAATACTCAACGAAGAGACATGAGAGAGATATCTATAGAAAGCCTGACCTATGTCTACTTTTAAACTAAACAAGTGCTGGTCTGAAAACAAATATTCTGTGATAACGTAATCCATATGAAAACCACGCGATGTCCGTTTTTCACGTCTCCCTTCATTATTCTATAATGCGACCACGCCCCCCGCTCCGAGCGCTATCTTACGCGCTTGCAGATATTCACACTGTTGCACTGAAGCTCGCGGCCTTTTGAATACGCCCCACACAACAGAAGACAAACGCAGCGAGATTGTTCTCTTTAAGTTTTTTATTATTTACTGTTTGATTCTTGCGGCGATGTGAGAGGAATAAGACATAAATCACCCCAATAAAGATGTCATGTGCGTTGAGGATTTGAGATTTTGGATTTCCTCAGAATAAAAGAATGAAGCATCCTTTATGTCAGCAGAGAATCATAAACATGAGTAAGTCTATTTTTTTATTTTATTTTATATACTTGTACTTAGATTTCACACAAACGTGTAAACATTTTACTAGTTAGACCTTTTTCCAAAGATCTCTTTTCAAACAACTAAATTCCTGACTAAATGTAATTAATCAAGTGAACTATATGAAGTTTACAATAACAATACTACACTACTGATACCATTCAAAAGCTGATGTAAATAATATATAAGTGTACAATAAATGTAACTGTAACAATTGTAACAACACATGCTGTTCTTTTTTTTCAATTTATTTTATACTCCCCCTAAAAAACCTAAAAAAAAAATTCTCAGCTCTTTTCAACATTATTAATAACAATAAATAATAAAATAAAATAATAATAATATAATGATAAATAATAACAATAAATGTTTTTTTGTAGGAAATTAAGATTGTTAAAGGATTCTGAAGGCAATGTGTGACTGGAGTAATGATAGCAAAAAATTCAGTTTGAAAGTCAGCTTTGATTGTTCCCTAATAAACTGTTTATAAAACTCTGCACTCACAAGTGAATATTAAGTTATGTTGTGGGATAATTAAACTATATTCTAAATTAAAACTACAAACATAAAATTATATAGATTTATTTTGTCTCACATTCTTTCTTGTAACTCATCCCTCTCAGTGACAACAGCTGAACTGAAGGCTCATAGGCAGCTCATTATGCAGGCCTTTGTCTTCCTCAGGTGTGAATTCATGATAGTTGACGCCTACTCGCATATGACTTTTACACCACAAAAAGTGTCTTAGAAAATTCAAATCAATATATGTGTTTCGTGTCTAGTGAGTAAATCAAGATGATTTTACATCATTTAGAAAAAAAAAAATTCTAGGCTACAAGCTCCAGTTCTCAAAATACTGGGAACCAATGTTTTGCTCTGTATGTGTTTTTATTGCCTTTTTCAAGTGCTTTTAACATTTTTAGTGTTTCACCTAACCACGCATAACATTTTTTGTCTCAAAAACACAAAAACACACTCATGTTACATACACGGCTGCTCACATATTATTATAGGCCTAGTTTGTGCTGATTACATGTGAGATTAGACTTTAGCCATTTAGATATTTATAAGAAACTGAAAAAGGCACAAATGTCAGAGCATGACAAAACTTCTCATGGCCCCCCTAAAAATACCCTTAGACTCCAGAGGGTGGAAGACTATTTTTTTTTTATGGATAATGCAATCAAAGGTTAGACTGCCTTAAACACTGAGCTCTAGTCTATCTTGATGCAAGAAATCAGAAGACTTTTAGGGCGTTAGAGGTCTTGCCAATGCATTGGCAACAACCTTAATTGAACAAATGCATCCAAAATGGTGGACAGAGTTGGATATCATGTTTTTTTTTGTGCTTGATGAATCATCCACATTGGTTACGGAGTTCGCTTCATGTTGTAATTGGGTAAGGGTTTTTGGGTGTTGTTTCACATGCATTTAGTTGATGTGTTGTGGTGACCGGTTAACAGAGTTGCTTGTCATACGTATGGTATCCAAATCACGACTCTCTTTTGAGTGTTCATTTTTGTTATGATGCTGCATATCTAGAAAGTAGTCTGTTAAGGCCAGCACACCATGTTGTGAAAAACAGAGCCAATGTTTTCCTTGTCATGGATTTCCCCGTATATTATTATGTGGCTGTCGTGAGATGTCCCTATTAGCTGTTTTTCTATAGTGTCAGGGCCAGCATTCCAAAGTCACATTCTAAGTCATTTCCGTATTTAACTCTGATTGCAGCTGCTTAAAATTGTGCCGGGCTCATCGCATTAAACCTGAACATTCGCTGTAATGTCAACCCTCCAGTCTCTTAAAATGAATCGACGAATCCCATTTTCAAACCATAAATGGATAATTTTCGACATCCAGCCTTCTTTCTTTGTCTTCTGTATAACACTACTTCTATCCACTACTTTACTTTTTATTTAGCCAAAACTCTCCATCCAATGTGACCCTAACATGCACTAATGGGACGGACAGGACTGGGCTCTCAATAACTTTTCCGGATCAAAGGTCAGGCCTACAATTGGATTGAAGGGTGTAAACTAAGGTTAGCAGCTCTGAACATTAAAAAATACCACCACCCCAGACTTTGCTTTCTTTCCTTTTCATGCATATTAGAGCGATTGTGTCCCAGTGAGTGACAATCGTGGGACTGCAGCTCTACAGTGCTTCTTCCTTCCTTTCTCCACTTGTGATGCCTCATCTGTGACCCAACGATGCGGTTTTGGAGAATTTTACTCCTATACCAAATTGATCTTCTATCCCTGGGACCCTCCTCTTCTTCTAATGTCAGCACTACACAATTCATACACACAAAATACACAGTTCTTTTTCCATAATGTTCTTTGCAATTCTTGGAAGTTCTTCGGTCCCCCTGGTGCTATTCTTGAAAGCTTCTTTCGGTCCCCATGGTGCATTTATTGAAATGCAGCGGACTCTAACACGTTGCGCCCACATTTCTTCACTTCAAGCCCATTGCAGCACGGCCTGATTGCGCCGCAGAGCTTCGAGAGGAGAGGCTGGAGATGCGATCCAGATGTGTACTCTGGGGTGATGGAGTCCCAGAGAGTGGCCTGTTAAACCAAAGCCCCCCCTCATATTCGGCTTTATTGGGCACTATATGATGGCGCTGGTCCACTTTTTTTTCAGAAGGATTTTTATACGACAAGAATAAAAAGGAAGTAGGAATTGACACAATCGCGTCCATGAGTTGAGGAGTTGCAAGCTGCGGCACCAGGTAGCCATGAGAGGGTGGTCGTGTAGCTCAAAGGCAAGACGGAAAATATTATTAAGATGATGTCTGCTCAGATGGGAATGAACTTTCTTTTTAGGGTTGACCTGGTTGTATTTTATGTTCGATCTTAGAAGGGAATCACAGCTTTAGTTCCTCCTTGTCCGGACGGGCACGTGTCATGAGCAGCGTGCTAATTGCAGACATGTCAAAAATTTGATGAAATACCAATCAAAACCATTGCATTTGTGAGCAGAGAGTGATTCATAACATCGACTTCTTGAAGCGCTGATGGTTCATCTGAAGACAGTGGGTTACAGACTCCTCAGTCTTCATTTGCCCCCTCAGGGACGAAGTTTTGATGGGGCTGAAAGTTGATAAAAGTGCTCTATCATAAAGACAGAAGCATGGAGGAAGCATACATCCCTCTGGCTGTCTTCTGCTCGTTTCTATTCCCTCTATCTTTGAAATGTTCTCGAACTGTGGATCGTGCCATGTTTCCATCATTCTTGAAATCATTTCAGCCCTTGTTATTATCGTCAGGTCCAAATTGTCCTCCATCTTTGAGCATGTTGTGAGTAGCCGGATTGAACTTGTATACGTTGGGATACCCGTTTATGATGCTTGGAAAGCCATCTTATTTGAAACATGGCTTTATGTTGATTGCTCAGTTTATTTTCCTTAAAATTGTCAACAATCTTGTTTTGTAAATAACATGGTCTTTGTTCTTAGGTGTTGGTGCTTAAGTAGTTTTTCTCCAGTCTGGAATAGGTTTATGGTCTTCATTATGTGGCGGTCTTCATAGGGCTGCACATTATACTGATTTATATGAATATTATATAATATTATTATACAATTTTCCTTAATTTTGTTGTGGTTATTAGGCTATCAACAAATACGATCACAATATCTAGTTAGGCTTTATTATTTATAATTTTGTTAGGGGGGGGTGCATGATAAATATGTGTCAGTGAACAATGGCTCTGTGTAGTAAATGCTGCTTCACGTGAAAGCCACCACACCGTGGCAAAGATTTACCGCTGATTGACAGAAACCCAGGCTTGAATGACGAGATGCGCATTAATATCGTGCAGATATTATCGTGCATCCCTAATAATTTTGTAAATGTTTAAAACAATTTAATTTATTTATTTAATATACTATTTTACATTTACTGAATATTGGTCTGCATCCCTATAATCTTATGAGCTTCATATAAATTTTTCGTTTTCTGTATTTCATTAGAAAAAAACTGACCAACGCAACTTCCCCTCCCCAACTTTTGGTGTTGTTCAGGATCTCCCTTTGGTCCTTCTGGTATTTGATTGATAATTTTCATACTCATGCTGCAGTAGTTTCCAGACTAGCCACAATCTTCAATTATGAAGTTTCACTCCTCTCATGCATCCCCGGCTGGCGTGCGACCTGGGCCTCGATGAGGAGTTACGGGAATACTGCAGCAGGCCTGCCGTTTGGGTGGGTGGTAGGTCGGAGCAGATCATGGCATGAATCCAGGGACTGTTGAGTAATCTTCCCAGCTACTTTACCCCATGACCTGCACTAATGGATACCTCTCCACAAGCACAGCCATCGACACATGTGTTTTTCCGCCTGCCTGTTTTACCATATAATAATTTGGATACTACTTCCAAACGCACAGAACCTATGTCATCCCTAACGCTGTTTCGTGCTGGTTCATATTCTCCTCTCCATTCTTCCATTTGATAACATCCAGTCTTATGTATAACATGTTTGCATGCACTTTTTCCTTTCAATCTCAGCTTGCTATCTTCTTTTCTGTTTTGCACATATATGCAACATACCTTTCAGCGTTCCCGACTGGTCCAACATTGTTCATTCATTCGGCATTTTTGAAATAGAGAACATTCCCCATAACTACAGTGTTTTTAAGGCAATTTCAGGCGTGTGGAGTCATAAATCAAACCTAGCTGCTTTTAAACAAACACCTGCCTCCACTTGTGTCACCGCTAATGGCAGCGCGATGTTCTGTATAAATCAACCATAGCTGTAACTCCCAATATCATAGAAACGATTACCACTGAGCATCTGCCATGGCAATGCTGTTTAATGGCCGATAGCCCTCGCTGTAACCGGTCTGACATTGTACGCCTCTCTTTTAAAAGTATGCGTTTGTCTTGAAAGGTTCCAAAAGGAATTGTGTGGGTCACTTAACCCTGTCGTCTTAGTTTCTTTAGAGCTGGTGTAAGAGAACAAGTTGCCAGTGTCGCTTTTCCCCTCCCCCCCCAACAGCTGTTAAATTATTAAAACCAGAAATGAGGCTGCGAGAACAGGAAGGGAACACTTTTTACTGTATGTTATAGTGTATTTATTTGCAAATCCATCTTCAACTTGTCTCATATAACCATTTATTAAGTGAAACATTTCTATTGCTTTTGCGTGCGGAATGTTATTTTTGCAAAATATATGTTTGTGCAGATGATTTTTATTTCAAGATGGACTTTTTTTTTTGTAACAAAAGACTCATAAGATGTACTGTTGAATGAAGCTGATTTCCTGTTTGTGAGTATGTGATAAATCAAGTGATGCATTGGACAGGTCATTTAGTTTGTTGAGTCTGCTTTAGCGTGGTCACTTCTTGGCTTAGCACCCTCACTTTGTCATAGAGTGTGTAAACAGAACATAAGAGCTTGTGTGCTAACATGAGGCCATGAAAGGATTGTGATTTGGGCTGCAACACGCAAAAGCATACACTCACTCAAAGTATATGTAAATATCCAGGTCCTCATAAAGGAGCATTTTGTAATCGTACATTACCCGTCTTCGTCTCTCTCTCTCCCTTTCTTTAGTACTTGATGATATCACAATGAAAAAAAAACAAAGCACTGAAAAAAAAAAAAGTTGGTGTTGAATTTTTACTCTGGCGTAGAAACATTGCTGGTAAATTACACAATTACAAAGAAAAGGCAAGTTAATAAGCATTAAATTAAACAAGAAATTTTGGAAGAAGCCAAAATAAAATTTTCTGTTAAAAGGCATACTCCAGTAAACTTGTTTTTGTGTTTCTAAGGCGTGGTTTTATTTTGCAACTTGAATAATCTTTTTTACATGGAGTGAGGGAGAGAAGATGGAAAGCGTCAGAAGGCAAAGGGAATGAGAATGTGTGTTACTGTCATGTTCAATTATCAAAACCTTTTTTTTTTGTATTGAGTAACATTCCAGATCAATGCTTCAGAAGGAAATTTTCAGCAATTGTGGAAACATGGAGCCTTGTTCTCTGCGGTTGTTTTATCTTGTCCAACAAACATTTACTGGAAAGAAAGATACTGTGACCCCCTGTGTTTTGAGGTAGTGCAACGATGAAAGCAAGTTGCTAATAGTTCTAAAGGATATATAGAGGATTTCATTCAGATTTATAAGGTCTGGATAGGACAAACTGTCTCCGCACACAGATAGCCCTAAACCTGTTTGGTGAGGGTGAGGGGGTGATATCAGGTCGGCTTCAGACACCACATATACCTAAGTACAAACACACATACACACCATCTATATATATATACACACTGATATGTCTGTATATAATATATTATCAGTTTAAAAAGCTATTATGGTATTAAAAATTAATGACTTCAGTTGGTTTATAATAACTATATAGATTTATTTATAATTAAGAAACATTTTTTTTACATTAACATTGTGGAAAAAAATGTTTGACATTTTTGTTTTTATTTTAAGCAGTTTCTTCAAAATTACCAATTATTTTTACATTTTTTATTGTTTTAAAACAATACTAAGATTTTAAAATGTTTTGAGTAACTTAAAAAACTTACTTTTTTTCACCCTCAATACAGTGCTTTTTTATTTTTAATCTTTAAATACAATCTAAAAAAAATGTAACTAATTTTTTTTTCTTCAAGATTTTAAAATTATTGTTTTTTAAACACCTAGTACGACTTGTTACAACGACAGTGTGCTATGATTATTTTTATGGGCACAGTTATATCGTAACCATTCAGTTAATCATCTTTGGTCCTCTAGTCAATGGTAATCTACCCTGTTCTGAGACAGAGCACCCAGCACTATTTTGGCGAGCAAGCAATATGGTCACCTGTTAAAAACTGATATCCAGCTAAACCCATCCATTTTGCAGATGTGACTTGTTTTGTGTGCACATTTGTGAGGTGTGGGTGAATGTAAGTGTTATCCTGCCATGGGAGAGTGAACATTCCCTGGCCAGGTCTCACTGTGTCAATATTCTTCATATTTCCAATAGTGATAAAAAACCACTCTCATTTCCTTTCCATTTCTCTCTTTTTCTGACATAAGTACGTACACATGCTTACACACGCATGTTTGTTTGTTTTATTTTTTTTTTTGTACGTAAGTACACGCACAATACAAACACACACACACACACACACACACACATACACGCACACTCTCTTCCTGCCTCCTGTTGCTCTGTTATAATATTATTTGGACTGGACATTCCCTTGTAGGAATTCCTGGTGCTCTGTGAAACCAGAGTCACAGCAGTATGATCTCACACACACACACCGAGAGTGCTCATTAATCACTGTAGGTGAGGGTGTGTGTGCACGTCACTGCTTGAGTTATGTTGTGTGCGAGTGATTTTTGGCTGGCTTACTGTGGTTGTTTCTATGGAATATGTGGTAGTAGATGTGGGCTTGTGAGGATGTGATTGGCAACCAACAATGTTCAGTTCCCATGAACTAAAAATGCATGTTTACAGTGTTTATAATAGTCCTGTAAAATGTTTTGTTTTGTTATTTGCGTTATTCAATATTTTACATTATTTCTAAATGTGACAATATTTAAATAATTAAATAAAATTATATAACAATAATTCCAATAATTCAGCCTATATTGATGTTTTGTTGCTTCCAATATAAGGTCTTCTACCTCAGCCACTTATGAGTTTCTATGGCTGTTTGGATGTTATCTTGGAAGGCAGCGAGGAAGCTCACTAGGTGTTGTTTGTGAGGACTAAGATGTACCAGTGTACCTTGTTCTGCTCTTATACACTCAAAGTGACATGAATGACATGCTGAAGTGTGTGCGTGTGTGTTGAGTCCGTTGAGGGTTTTAAGTGTGCACCTGCTTCAAGATTATGCCCCCCTGGGTCTTTCGGTCAGACAGGAGGTATGTGAGAGTGTGCGTGTATGAGAGACAGAATTGTTAAGACAGGAAGGTTGAGGGAATTGCTGGGTCTGTGTCTCCACTCTTCCGCGATTAAAAGCACAATTTCCAGGTGCTACTGACAAAAAGTCCTCACGGATTACAGAGGGAACTTCGAAGATCACTCACACCTCTGGGGTTCGGGTGTCTGCTGCCCATATGTAAAGTGTGTGACCCCAGACCAGTTACAGACCCAAGACCTTCTCCTACTGAGCCGTTTGTGAAAATAAAAGATGAATGATTCTACGTCGCACGTTCACAATCATGTGACTCTTATACACTGCATTCCTAGGTATAGTCTTAAAAACACACACGCGGTGTTTTAACAAGCCTGACAGTGCTGTCAGGAGAGCTTTGTGGTTAAAGTGGTGATGTTTTTGTTGATCTCAGGTGTTTAAGCTGGAGGCTTTTCTGTCCTCTTCTTGTTTTCCTCTATCTCTCTCTCTCTCTCTCGCTCTCTCTCATCTCTCCTCTCTCTCTCTCTCGCTGTGTTCTCTCGCCTTCCTCTTAATAACAGGGCAGTAATGTCTGAAGTTAATGTCAGGTGTTAGTGGAAGCAGCTTCGAGGAGGGTGCAGATTATTCACGAGTTGTCTTTTTGTCTGTTTTTTTGGGAACCTTTTCCATCCTAAGTTTTTCTCAGAGGGACTTTCCCAACGGGGTTTTCAGGCCATGTTCCTCCAATAAAACTAATAGTATGTTCGGTTCAAGAGGTCTGCGTGTTTTTGAAACGAGTCCATTTGCTACAAAAACTCAGAGAATGTACTGCTGACACTAATTTTGATCTTTCTCATACATTCTGTTTTTATTTTTCTTTTCCACAATTTTCTATAAAAATATATTAAAAATATTTTTTGATAAATGTTATGCTTTTTAAAAAATGTAAGATTAAAGCTTGAAATTCCCCCTTTGACTATCAATGATAAAATAAAATATAAACTATTAGCATTACTGTTTTTGACACTCTCCACATCTACTCATCTAAGTTTTTCCCTATTCTATTCTATTCTATTCTATCTATAGCTATTCTATTCTTTTCTATTTCTATTTCTATTCTATTCATTAAACCAAAACCTAAGTGTACTTACTGCACTATCAAACTTATATTATTTAATACTTTTTTTGTGGCTTGCAAACAACTTATATTTTCTTATGGAAATGTAATGGAATTACATCCATTTAACTACTTATTCCTATTTTATTTTCTTTTATTTTATTTCATTTGTTTGTTTGTTTGTATAATTTTTTATTGTATTTTTAATAGTTTCTCTACTCTACTCTACTATACTACTTTACTTTACCTTACTCTACTCTACTCTACTCTACTCTACTCTACTCTGCTCTACTCTATTCTATTCTATTCTATTCTATTCTAACCTAAAACCTGAGCGTAATTTTTACACTATTCAACTTTAACTGCTATTATTCTGGTCAGCCTAAACCTAAGATAACTTTAACCTTATTAAACTTAATACTACTCTTTTGGTGCATTGTGCCAAGCACTTTGCATTTCTTTTTCTTAAAAGTGCAAATTTAGTTCTTGTTTCATATTTTATTGGCTATTGGATCAATATTATATATGATGTATTGGCTTCAATATGATGAATAGATCAGCTAAAAGCTGAGTGTTGTCCCACATCCCAGACTCTGCAACGTGTACCCGTTTGCATTGGCTCTATTTTTAATAATATAAAGCTTTTTTCTGAAGTCTTAATTTCTCAGTCAATGCTTCAATATGCACCCTTTAGAATTCACAATAATAGTCCAGCGTGTTCATCTGTTGTGAAATCTTGACTGGTTAGTTCATTATACGTTGCTATGATGTAGACATTGATATTGTGTGCCGTGTTCGGTCCATTTCTGAATCACGATTTACGCTTGTGGTTTAAATGAGAACTGACCAAATAAGCAAAAACAGCCAGAATGATGATTTTAATGGATAATAGATTGGTGTTTCAGACATGCATTTGAGAATCGGATCAGAACCATACCTCCAGATCACCAGGGCGGTCCTCTTACATCTGCTGAAATGTTTTGCGTCATAAAGAGCCTGTTGCCCTTGTGAAGTTTTGAAGAGTTTGAGGCATCATCATTGCTTGGTTAACTTCACCAGGACATAACTACCCTTAAACACTGAAGATTCCTGGGGTGACTCTGAGCATTTGTTTGTAAATACGTTAATGAGTTTCCGGTTCGGTCTGTTGGTTAGCTGAATTTATTCCAGATGACCGGCCTGTTTTTCACTGGTTTGGTGTGAGGTTGTCCAGTGCGAAGTTATGAACTGATTTACGACCTCATAAAAAAATGTTTCTTCGCTTTTGTGTTTAATATGGGAACCTGTGTAATAGTTCAGAGGTTGAGTGCTGAGACGCTTTCTCATGATGCCTCTTTGCTGCTCTTGTTTGCAGGTCCCCTCTTTACCCCAGAGGAAGCGTTTCCAGTTTTAAATACGGTGTCTATTTGCTCAACAAAAACATCGCCCAGGTAAGACATCTCAACCTGTCCCACTGTACAAATTAACACTGGTTATACAGTGTGTGTATGAAACAGAAGGGTTGGATGTTGCCAAGTGCGAGTCACTGACTTAATGTAAATGGCATAAAAATATATTATCTATCTATCTATCTATCTATCTAGCTGTCTATCTATCTGTCTATCTATCCATATAGCTGTCTATCTATCTAGGCTATCTATCTATCTATCTATCTATCTATTCTATCTACTATCTATCCTAGCTATCATATTTATGAAATTTGATGTATTTATATAATGGCAAAGTTGATTTTTCTCCAGCCTTCATGAGTCTCACATGATCTTTTCACAATCATTCTGATAATTCTAATACATGCTAATTTGGTGCTCTAGAAACATTATCAATGCTAAGAACATTCCTTTACCTGTCCACTTTTGATCAATTTAGGGCATCCATAGCAGAATAAAATTTTGTTTTTAGACTTTTGTGTTTCATTTTACACTTTCCTGATGTCTCGTTGAAATCACATAAAAAAAAAATCTGCATGTATTTTGTTTAAGAAAAGGTATTGGTTATCTCATTATTTGCACTTCTGCCATTGTTGATTTTGCTCCTGGACGTTTCTGTGCAGGTGAAGGTTTCTAGAATTGATGGACCCTTGTAGAATCACATGCTTTAACTTCATACAAATGATTTTCATGAGCCATAGCTCAAATCCACTTTCAATTTTAAGCTTTGGTCACAATTATGTCAGCTTGAATTTAATCAGTTTGCCTGGTGAAATGCAAGATTAACACTCCTCCACGACTCGGGAGTGGAATCCAAGCCTCCTGCGCTTCCAGCTGTTGCCCCAACTTTAAGGAGGAGATGAAACATGACAGAAGTAGATTGTAAAAAGAACCGACCGAAGACCTGTCCATCTCTCTGACCCACGCGAGCGCTCACGCAAGAACAAAAACATAGCTGTGCATGGTATGGATTGATATGTAAGCTTATATATCTGTCCATGTTATTGATCTATGCCTCCATTTGTAATCTGACTGCAAGATGCCCTCCCGCAGCTTGTTCTTCCTACTGCCTGTCATCCCCCATTCCATTCCACTGTCCCCTTAATCAGAACGAAATGTAATGCTTTGCAACCTTTGCCAGAAAATCTTCATTAACCTTGTCAGTGTTTCTCTGTAGGCAAGTTAATGGAGCTTATCTCAGTATGTTGACCGCGTTCGAGCGGTTTTTAAGCTCATTGTTTGTGAAGCCTCTCACCCGGAGTCAAGACGATCCATATGAGCTCAGTGAACTCAACGTTTTGAAGCATTTGATTCGGTTGAACTCTACCGATTGGGCTTTTAATGTTAAACATAGCAAAACAGATGAGCTGTAACCCATTTCATGTTTGGGCCTCTGTGTCCATTCGCACATGTGTTTCCAGTTTGGGAGAGGAACTGTCCGGAGAATGCATGACGCATTTCCCTTGAGTCTGCTACTTGTAATTTCCTCCTCTTTTAGGTTCAACTTTCTAATCGCCAGCGGCTAGGCCTGCTGTATGTATTCCCGCTCCGCGTCTTTCCCACGGTCTTTTGCTAATTCAAATAAGACTAAGCTGCTTCAAACCGACCTTCAATATGATGAAATTGACCTTGGCTTTTCCTACCTAATATGATTTGCAAATAACTAGCAAGCGAAATGCTGTTTGTTATTTTGTTTTTGTGTTCTGTGCCTCCATCGTTCACTTTTTCCGTCTGTCCTGCTCGACTTTAATGCGTTCCGTTCGTTAGCCGTAGCCGCGGTGGCTCTGTGTGTCCGGCTGCTGAGACTAAGCAGAGATCGGGTTTCACAGCAGTGCTCTTGTTCTGGAATGGAGGAGATTAAACGTCTATCTTTTATTAAATTGTGTGTGTGTTGAAAAAACGATACAAGCAGGCAGGATGGAGAGGGAAAGGAGGGGTGTTTTAGTTGCTTTGAAGCAGTGCGCTGACTGGATGTTGTTTTTATTTAGTCCTTGTGTCATGGGAGGAAGGGAGAAGAATGTCAGGTGGCCAGCGGGGTTTCACCCGGGCACTTTTGTCTGTGATAGATGAGTTGAGAACATAGTAGATAAAGGTTTTTTTTTTCTATTATTATTAATATTTTCTTTGTCCGTTTGCACTATGTACTACAAGGGATGCTACAACTAGTTTGCTTTTATTTTCATTTTTGCTTTAAAAGGATGAGTTTTTTGAAAGTTTATTAGTGTGCTGACAACGTGCTGTGTTTTTTAGCGTGCTGTGAGACTGTCAGCATGTTTAAACTTTTTTCAGAAATGTTAGCTCTTTAAATCGCTGCTTTTAGCCATCAAAGCTGAGCTTTTACAACAATTCACCACCATCAACAATACATTTTACAGTAATACATTTTTTTGTGTGTGTAGTTTGATAGTTTTTGTGTGATATTTTTGGATTTGTTGAATATCATTTATACTATTTAAGCATTTTTCAAGATGCTGGTTCAACGAAATAACATATTTTTGAGGGCCATTTTTTTAATGCAAGATTGCTGTATTAAGGGTCCATTCACACTGTATGTGTTTATTTTTTAAAAACAGGAGACATGAAAAAATGCAAGGTAAAAAAATGCAGGAATTTTCAAAAATTTAAAAATTTAACAACTCGCAACTCTATATTTCCCAATAATATGTCTTAGTAAGGGGAAGATATTTTAATGCTTATTTTATGATCACAACTCTGTAGTTTTTTATTGTGATGGGCAAGACATGTAAGTACAATGCAGTGAGGATTGAGAGATGTGCTAATAAATGTTCCTCGAAAGCCTGATTGTATCATATACTCACTGATGTATCATAAACTTGCATACTCTAATTATATAAAAAAAAATCTCAAAAAATGATTTATGGATCAGTTTAAGTAAAATCCAAGTTGCTTCAGTCTGCTAAGTCCTTGAAATATTATTAACTCATATAAAAGTTATTTCCACGTTTATTTTTAAAAACCCAGTAAATATTTCACAGCAAAAGACACCCCTACATGAACCTGAAGGGGGACGTTTCTAGCTAAAAGGCCTTTGTCTTGCTAAAAAGGTATAAACTGTCAATCTGATGACAGAAGGTTCTTAAGCAAAGTTTTGATCATGTTTAGAGTTAAGAGAGTTAGAGGTCGTATACATTTGTGAATCAATATGATAAAGTAGGCTTTAATAGGGTTGAAAACTGCTGCATTTTTATAAAGTGAGAGAAACTGCAAAAGACACAAGGTGTAAGCTCAAACACTTGTGTTCTGTGTGAATGGCTTCTAAAGAAGTGCATCTCATTGGTGTCTTGTGACCCCTAAACCTGCGTTTATATAAAGAGCTCCTTAGGCCCCCGATCAGACAGAACAATTTTTTCAGATTTGAAAACACAAGGCGCACCGTGCTGCCTTTTTTGGTTGACTTTTTTCATTTTTTTTTATGTTGCTAAGCAACCACCGAATCAGCTGTCCTGTGAGTCTAATCAAGGATTATAGCGCGAGCGCTCGAGAATCTTCCAAGCCACAGTAAACTGTCCGTCACCACAACGGAAGGCCCGCCTCTCCATTCATTTGATTGGACAATGAAAAAAAGAAACTTTTCTTCTCAAGAGTTGATTTTTTTTTCCACTCAGAGCGCTCCTAACAAAAACACAATGCACAGCAGGGCGGCTAAAACGTAAACGCGCGAGGTGCCTGGGGCACATAAACAGCACGCAAAACACTAACAGCCAATAGAAACCAATTTAAAAAAGGCACCTCTCACTGCAAAAAACACATTCTGTCTAATCTGGGCCTTAGACTAGTTGTTCCAACAACCCACAGACAAGCCAACTGTAAAATTCTTAATCACAACCTTACGTGACTTGAATGTTGTTGGGAAGATAAATGATTAAAAGTAGTTTTTCTGTGTGCGTAAGAGATTCCGGTTTTTGTCTGTGCTTGTTGCTTATAGAGCATGATTGCCAGTAAGGTCTTCAACTGAGGTGAAAGCTGTAATTTTTAGGTAGTCAGGCCTGGCTAGGTACTTCCTTTGGCTTGGACTACAGCTTAAGGAGGACAAGTTTAAACATTCATGTTCAATAACAAGTGTATTTAATTCATTAGGCCACTGCCGAGACTTCCTTCAACTGTCATAACAACATCTGGAATGTTGTGAATTTGGCTTTTAATAGTCATTATGTTTTAGATTTTGTTCTTTTTGGCAGCAGAACAAACACTCATGTGCTGCTGTTGTTTAATATTTTTCATATGGATCATCCAGAATGCTAGTTTGGAGATTTGGACACAATCTTTAGGTCAAGTGTGTTTTGAAATAGTATCCAAGCTTTCAAAACAGAAGAACGCAAGTGTTATAACATGGATATGTGTGTATTTTTTGTGTTTGTCTAAAATGGTTCATTTTCCCCTAGAGGGCAGAAGTACTGAAGTGACCAGAGCTCAGTGAGTTGAATGTCCTGAAGCAGAGCAGCACTCCAAACCCAGATTAGACGCCGCATAAACAGAATGGTGAAAGAAATATTACAGTTAGCACTCAGTTGCCAGGCTAGCGAGCTATCTTATTTGGCAAGGAGCTCAGCAGGAAGGGAAGCGCTAGGAACTAAGCACAGAGTGTGTTGAAGATTATTGGGGAATTTTGGGTGGGAATGATGAAGCCAGAAAACCTGGCAGTTTCAGCACTGCTGGATGACCAGATCTAAATCTCTTTTAATGCTAATACGCATATTTTGGTGCACTCATGATTGTACAATTTGATAAAGAGACATTAGTTGCACTTTGGACTTGGTCAGAGTCAGCCTGTGATACCAACTAAAACACATAATAAAATTAAAACCCATTTTAAAACTTAAAATTAAATAATCATCTAGTCTCAAGTCAACATTTTTCATTTAGGTTAACTTAAGAAACACAGAAAAATAACTAAAACTTAAATGCCTAGGCAACCATTTCTCTCTTTTTAATTACGTAAAATAACTAATACGAATACTTTTTTTTTTTTTTTTTTTTTCAAAATATTAATAAAAACTATAATGGTATCTCAATGATATTAAAACAGTGGGTTACACTTAAGAAACCAAATGATGATGAATTATAATATTTATTTTTCAGTTAGTTTTTTTATCTAAAATTAAAATTAATTTGTAGTCATTATTTATTTATTTATTTATTTATTCATTTAGTTATTTATGTGTATTTTATTTAAGTAGTTATGTTGGTTTTTGTTTTTATTTCATATTTTAACAGACTATTTTCATGTAGCTTTTTTCCATTCATGATAATAATACTGGTTAAACACTTCTTTTTTTCTCTGATGTTAATGTGATGTCTTTTTCTAACCAAAAGATTGATGTTTTCTTGGTTAATAAAACCTTACCTGGTGAATGAACACATTTCCCAGCCAGTCACACATAACTGACGTGTTAAAAAATAGTTTTGTTTTGGATGCAATGAGTTGATAGTTGAGTAGGAGGCCCTATGCTTTTGTCCAGGAGGGTTAATATAATTTTTTTTTTTACACTTGTTTTTTTGGGTGGTGGTGGGTAATATGATCAGTATTTATCACCTGAAGATGAAGATTTACCAGCGCAGATTTTGCAACAGGTCATGCAGAGAGAAAGCTGGTTCTCTGTGAGCTGTGCTTCTAAAATTGATACACTTACCGATCATTCTCAGACACTAACTGACACAGGTTTGCTAATGGTGACATTAAGTGCTTGTGCTACAAATATTCACATACGTTTTCAAACCTCACGTATACACCTTTATGTCTACATATGTTTTGTTCCCCTAAAGACATTCAGGTGCACAATGACTCTAGCTAGAAAAAGAGGTGAGAGATTCTTGGTTGCCATTACGTGTCATGGACTTTTTATCTAACATGACTTTTTCTGAGATGGAAACCATCTGAACTTTAGGGGAGAGAGGAGAAATGCAAGTCGCCAGCACTCACATTTTCATTCCGCTGTATCACACATGTAGTAAAAGGCCCACTGTTTACTGTATGAGAAGTAAACTACTACTATTACACTACCTGACTTCCTGGTGTGAACGCTTTTTCTTTAATGCAAGCGTTAGCAAGTCCACAACGGCGCTTTTGTTAATTTGTTAATCATCAGGTTTAAGTGGCTTTATTTGTGTATATTAAGCAGGAATTTCCATATGTCACATTCAGCATTTACCTCCATCAACTGTGTACTTAACCCTCATAGTGTGGAGCCAGGAATGACTCTCCGTTAGATGTGGTGGTATTTTTCACATACATATTCGTCTATGAGGATTGGCTCACGTGATTGCTACACTTTTTGTTTGTTTTTTCCACCCCCACTGATGAGCCCCAACACTGAGAGAATCAAGTTAAAAAAAAGTTTCACATTTTCCACAAAAATATTAAGCAAAAATATTAAGCAGCACAGCTGTTTTCAATTGTTGATAGTAAGTAAGAAATCTTTCGGATCGCTAAATTTGCATATTATGATTTCTGAAGGATGGTGTAATGCTGAAAGGTTCAGCTTTCCACTACAAAAATAAATAACTTTTTATAATGTATTAAAAGAGAAAACTATTCTTTTGAATGGTAATAATATTTCACAATATTATACTGTTTTTTTACTGATTTTTAGATCAAATAAAGGTGCAAGATGTTTATAACTTTTCAGATAAATTATGAACTATATTTGACAGACAATGTTTATTAGAGATTTAAATAAGCTAATAAGAGTATGAAGAAGTGTTTTTTTATTTTTAGTCCACTGAGGCCAAACATGGTTGTAGTTGAGAAACCCCACCTTAGGTAAAAATCCTCACAACTCAACCGTTAAATATTTCTTACTTATTTACTCTAACCTCCTTTTTAATTAAGATCAGAGAACGAGTAAATAAAAGTGGGAGTTGACGAGTGTGAAGAGAACTCCCAAGAGGACAGCAGATTTTAGCTCAAGTCCATCCCAAATTCCCTGGTCCAGCAGACCTGCCTGTGGTGAGTGAATCATCCAGCGAGGTGAGCTGGACCCTCCACAAAAAGGCGCTGTATTGCATACCGCCCCCCTCCAGCCCCTCGCACAATGAGAGCCCTTCTCCCTGTCGGCCCCTCCATAAAAAGCCTCATCTTCACAAACCAGGCTCAGTGAGTCCATCCAAACCAGCATTACTCTGTGTTTGTTTTGCGTAGCCGTGAACCCTGTTCCCCTAGTTTTAGACCGCCAAACCAACATCAACTGGGACAAGAGAAGACCCTGGAACTGATCAGAGCTCTTTAACCAGCTCTCCATCCTCTTCCCAGTCAGACGGCATCCGCTTTTCCATTTCAAGGATAGTTGGCTTTGGTGAACTGCATAATGAATCTTGTTTTCTGTGAAAGTTCAGTCACTGTACTGGTAATTTTTCATTTTCCTATAGAGGAAATCAAAATGTGATTGAAAGTCAAACATATGTTGTTTATTACTGTACTAAGTGCCACTCTGTATTTGAAGCAGGCGGGTTATGTAATCGTTAGAAATGTGGTTTATATTTTAATACATTTAGGTGCCATTTTAAGTTTATGCATTGTGTCCCAGCTATAAAAAAATATTACTTTTTAACCCGGGATTTAATGTCACATCTCAACTCAACCGTCAGATTTTTTTCTGGCAAAGCATAAATGGGCTGCTCTAGCAAGGGGACCACCCTATGTTCTCAGAGGTCCTGGGAACGAAGCATGCGGACACCGAATACAGAATTTATTTATGATGAGGGAGGGATAAAAGGATAACGGAAACCTACTGGACTCGACTAGTCTAGATGAAGAGATTTACATCTCATTATTATCCCACCCCTTTTAGCACCTGACATGTGGAATTTCGGAGAAAAGACTGATTATTTTTTTGGTTTTTCTCAACAGCTTTATGTAATAGCGCTCATGTAGTTGCATCGCAGCATGGGTGCACATTTTTGCTGTTATCTTAGGAGGTGATTTTTTTTTCATAAGTCATCAGGCTTAAATAAGCTGAGTTTCCCTTAACGGCCTGGGAAGTGTGTTTACACCTCATCCATTAGTAGACTGTAACATGCCCACCCAGTCAGTAATAAAGCATTCACCAGTTATTCTAAGATAACAGATGGCTGCTGTATTTCAAAAACCAAAACCTGAAATAACTGATATTAATGTAGTCCAGTGTGGGGAAAAAAAACATGAATGAATCTGGCAGTGGTACAAGACCGACTTAATTCATTCTTTCGTCTTCCTTTCTTTCTTTTTTTTTTTTTTTGTCTTTCTTTCTTTTCTTTTGATTTGTCTTTTTTTTCTTTCTTTCTTTTTTCTTTTTCTTTGTTTTTCTTTTTCTTTCTTTCTTTCCCTTTCTTTTCTTTCTTCTTTCTTTTCTTTCTTTCTTTCTTTCAATCTGTTGCATACAGTACCTTTAAAACTACTATTCAAAAAGTTTTTTGAATAGTAGTCAATGACTAGTTGAAGTTTTGAGATAAGCTCTGATACCTGTGCCCAGTATTTCTGAAGTGTGTTTTTGTTTTGATGACTGTGTCATGGCCACTGGAGGAAAGCCCTGTGCTCTTCCAGAGTCTGTTGGCGAGGTGTTGGCTCCTCTTAACTGTAGATGTTCTACGCAGTGACGCATGATTCAGCAGTGTCCCTCAGAGGATTCTCAACTTTTCTCCTTTCTCATAGCTTTATATCTATTATCCCAGTTTTCTCCTGTGCTGATCTCTTCACAGAACAGCTCATTTTACCTAGACTTCACTCTTAAATATAACCCTCTCAAAGCATGTCTATGGAGTTTTTCCCTATTGGAGCGGGTTTCATAAGTTTCATGTATTTCGTCTTTTTTTGTTTCTTATAGGAGTTTGAGTTTAAATCCACTTCGAGAAGCATCATGACCCTTCATATTTTTGAGCCAAGTTGGACAATTTTAAATGTGACTTCAATATTTTTGTTTTATTTTATTTCATAAAAGATTTCAGATAGATTAGGATCAGATAAAGTGTTAAAAGGACGGCCACTGGACAAAAAAAAAAAAAAATGCCACCATCCACAAATAGGTGCATGAATGCCCCGGTCCATACATGCAGTGTATGCATTTCGTACAAGCTAACTTCTAACATCAATGTTTTAGGGGCTCTATGTGTCTAAAAGCTCCTGGTGCCAGCCATTGCTAGAGAGGCCATTACAAGTGGGGCCCTTGACTCTTAATTTAAACCTGCAATTGGTCTGGTTCTAAACTGTTTACAGCACATGCAGGTGGTGGTTGTTTCATCCGTCCTGGCGTTAGATTATGGGTGTTTTACACACCACACTTCTCTCTCTTACTTTTTACGGCTCCCAACTAGCTTTAGTCTTTGCTGTTGGTCTTAGCGTTTCCCCCCCTTCATAGCGTTGTTGCTGGTACACCACCTACATCAGCCTGGTGGATGAAAGCTGGAAAACCCTCTGGGGTGGATGCCTTCCAGTACTCATAAAGGCTATTTCACACCCGCAAGGAAATTATTACTGAATCATGTCACCAACAATGAGGTTTTTCCCACTTCATCCTAGCCTATTAATGTAGCGCCCTAACAGCCACTGTAGCTCAACGATCTTGCTCTCTCTCCTGACTGGTTTGTCTGTCCCCATTTCTATATTATTGCTATCATATTACCTCACTGTCAGGTCTTCCCAAATCTGTATGACTTTTTTTTTTCTGTCAAATGCAAAAGTTTAAATTGTTGAAGAAATGTACTGCTCAGCTCACTTGTGTTCCATAAAATTACAATGAATGAGGACTGAAGTTTAAATGGTACAAAAGCACCATGAAATGTATAATAAAACTAGATATACAACAATGTTGTCCCACTATAATTTTGTCTTCTTAGCCAAATGATAGCTATGTCTTTCTCGAGCAGACTGGAAATTTGAAAACCTTGGATAACTGATTCATAAACTTAAAAAAAGTCCAGCCCTCTCATAAATACCCCAAGGAGAGCAAGGTCGGTAGATGTTCTTCTTTCTGAACAATGACGTAGCTTCTGGTGGTTTTTCCTCAACTCAAACCTATTGTATGGGCTTCAGAATGACATGGCATATAGCTTGCATGTTTTATAGACCACCTGCTTTTTTCATCATTTTTTGAAAGATTTGAGCCTCAGTCCGGTTGTGTTCAAAATACGATGGAAATGTTTCGCTAGTAACATTCTTTAAAATTCCTTTTGTGGCTTCATGTTAAACAAAACACAGAAGAAATTTGCGTTGTTGAAACACATTGAGTGAGTCCCACCCAATGACAGAACTTCCCTTTCTAAAGAAACATAGAAATCGGCTGCCTCTAAGAGCGAAACCTTGATGCACACCACACCTTTCACGCCGTTCACTCCTTTTGTCCAGTGGTAGAGATAAATTCAAAGCTCTTCCCCGCTCCAGTTCATGCTTCATTCATCTCTTATGTGGATGCACAGTGGCTGGTGACCCGGACTGTATCACGTGTGTGGTACTCCTCTGCGAGCTTTTTGGACATCACGTACAGCTCAGAAACAGCATCCCTACTCTTAATCTGGGACTGTTCAGGCCAACCTGCTTTTAGTTAATGATTGTATCTGGGGCTGTTGTTTTGGGGTCTATCATTGGCTCCTCCGGGTAACCCATTCAAGCGTTTTTTATATAAGCGAGGAGAATGGGACAGATGGATCAGAGGGAAAATAAAAAGAGAGCAATGCAGGGAGCGAGTGCAGGACTCGTTAGCACTCGACCACCTCTTCACTTGCTCTTGGTTTTAATTAAGCATACGCTCTGGCTAGCCTCCTATGGCTTGTATTAACTCACTTAAATAACGGTAATTGAATTTCCACGTTTTTAGGTTTGGCAGCCAGGGTGTGCCTCGCAACCGCAAAGATGAGAGAGCGCCCACTAATATAAGGGTGCCAAAAAGGTAGTCCTACCATGCTCCAGGTGGCCCACTAACTATGTGGGTGTGGTTACCCTCCAAGGTTGTAATTGTATGTTTGTTTGTTTACTACTTCTCGCCTGGAAAGTAAAAATGCCAACAACACAGATTGAAGTGGCTTTCCTTGAGTCCTGATTTTGACCGTGACGCCCAGAAAGTTTGCTTGAAAGCTACATTTAATTTTATGAGGCTTTGTTTGGTGGTGAAAATAGACGTCCCAAGGCTGCAAAATCATATGAGAGATAACTACATATCATACTTTGAGGTTCAATCGCTAGACGCCAGGTTGTTTCAAAACGAACTATGTTCTTTTGCAAACCAATCGTCGTCCTACGCCCTGCGCAATCCTTTAGCTCTGCCGACAAGAGCTCTTTACCAAATAAAAGATGAAAAATGTGTCTCAACAGACCCAAGAAATAGTTGTTCGGACAGTCATCATCAAATGAATTAATAGCCATGCTACTGGGTTTCCCATCTGTTTTTTAAATTTCTAGTAGTTTTTGGCTTTGGTGTGAACTCTCTATGTGGCTCGATCTCTTCTCTCTTTCCAATGAAGTGTTCATTTTTTTCCTTATGAGCGTTTAAACCTCTGTGGCCCCGTGTAAGTTTACTTTCAAACATACAGTTTTTTATACTCGACTGACAAATGCATGGTGACGGGGATAACGAAAACATGGCAAAAGTGGGAGAAGTTCGTCACTGTCGTTCTGGCCGAGGTGTTTTTAAGTTTCCTGTTATTACCTCCAACTGTGTTTTTTCTGAGTTGTCAGCTTATCAGATAATGTGTGGTGACGTAAAAGCTGGCTGCCATTGTTTTCAGAGCTTTCAGTGTTGTCCCACTGGCATGAACAAAGGAAACCAACGTTAAAGTTTGTGGACATCTGTTCCACAGCTGAACCGAAGAATTTACATGTGAAAATCTATTTCTTGACTCTTTCAATTACTGTTTACCTATTTCACATAACAAAATCCAGTTTATATTCAACACCCAGTGGTCCAACCAAGCCAAAAACATACTACTGAGTTTACAAAATAGCCAGATTGTGACCTAGCAACTGAGATTTTTGTGAGCTTGTCCTATGTATTGCAAATGTGTGGTTACATTGTATACCAAGTCACCCAAAAGCTTAAAAGAAATTCTGTTCCTCTCATTCTGTCATTTACCCTCACCCTCATGTTGTGTCAAAACCTTTTATAACTTTCTTCTTCTGGGTGGCCACAGAACAGAAGGTAATTTTGAAGGATTTCTCAAGTTGTGTGTTTTTTTTTTTTGTCATTCCTCTGCTGTCATTGAGGGCTTCAGTGTTTGGTTTGTGTAATCAACATAAAGGTTGAATCATTCTTCAAAGAATATAATTTTTGGTGGTTATCCCCTTTTAACTTGTGTTCTTATTACCTTGCCAATAACACAACCTCTTGGTGGCGATAGAGTTACCTTCAAATGTCTGTGCCACGAAACAGATTTTTGTTATTATTTAGGTAGCTACAGTACTTCAGACTTTCAATTTACTAAGCACAGTTTTCTCATTGAAACTATCGTTTCAAAACACAACACACACAAAAAAAAACTAAAAAAAAAAAAAAATTTGTCAGTTAACTCATGTTATTTGGATTTTTTTTTTGTACAAAACAAGGTTAATACCTAAATGTATCTTGATTGAAGAAATGTTTCGATATTTGTACTGTAAAACAAATCAAAAATACTGTTTTAAGAACATCATTTGTTTGGCTGTTTTGTCAATCTGAAGGGAAAACTGACCATTAGATTTAGCAGACGACGTGTTTTATTTTTCATGATGAATTGCATTCTACTAAAGTTGAGCTTAGCAAAGTGTGATGCATGCATGTAGTTAGAGCCATGTTTCAACATAAATGTTCAGTGATCATGGCTGGAATTCTTCTTGAAAGTGAAGTAAATTTTAAAGTTGTCTAGATTGTCATTCACTGGTGGTCACAGCGCACAACCGACAAGTAAACGTCAATTGTTTTAGAGATTAGAAACCGATATGTCCGGCGCTCCTTTGTCCCAGCTGCAGATTCCGGCAAGTTTAATGCGTCAAAAAAAAACAAAAAAAACAAAAAAAAAAAAAAAAAAAAAAAAAAAAAAAAACACAAAAAAAAACAAAAAACAAAGACTTGTTGTTCTTCTAATTTCACGACCAAAGCTTTGTGGGCTGTTTTAACGTGGTCACGTTTAACTTGCTCTACACATCTGCTGGGTAATTCTCCCTTGATGAAGTTAAACCATCTCCCAGAAAAACAGACCAGGAGAAAAAAGCTGGTTACATCTGGTGGAGATATTTGAAAACAATGAGGATGAGGGGAAAAAAAGAGTGAAAGCCTGACTCTCCTGGTAGTTTTCAGGCCTGTGCCGGTCCATTCTTGAAGCATCTGGGTTTTATTACTACAGATCTGCAGTTTTTTCAGTCTCATTCGGGCACAATGGATAGGCAGCTATACTTTGAAGAAGATCTTTGGAAGAAATAGAAAAGAGCTCAGTTTATAATCTAGCTTCTTTTTCCATCATAATTTTAATCTTTCAATTTTGCTTTTTAACTTTTGCACCCCTATCTCTCTTTTTGGCATTTCCCTCTCTGTCCTCTCTCTCATCCAATCCCCTTCCCCTCCGTTCACATTTACCCCCGATTGTCACATGTTTCCGGACTCTCTCGGGCCCATAAAGTATCACTCCATTAAGGAGGATCATCTCCACCATGCGTTCATCTGGGCAGCCTGCATTAACTCTGCCTGGAAAGGGAATGGATATTTATCAAGGATTTTGAAAAGCATCAGTCATGGACTTCACCCCAAGAGCTTACAGAAAGCTGTGGATCTTAGTGAAATGAATGAAGTGTTTGGTGATGGGGTGAGGCCTACCAGTTCCCTCCTTCTCTTCTCCCAGGGGCCCCTGTAATGGTTTGCACAGCTGATTAAATAGAGTTAACTGGCCAGTGAAAGTGCTGTTTAAATAAACCCAAAAAACCACTGAAGGTTTAACAGTCTGGAATGGCTTAATTTGACTCTCAATCCCATGCAGACACACACAATCCGACATGACATCCTGACACCTCCTATAAGATATCAACCCCTAATTTGTGGTAGATGTCATTCCGTAGTTGAAACCTCTCTTTGATTCAGACAGAATGCTGAGTTGTTAGAGACATCTAAATGGGACAAAAGACACCAATTGGCTTTAGCACCAATTTACCTTGTGCTTTGGTTCTAGTGGTACAATAAGGGATAAAGCATGCTCAATGACTCAGCATTTCAGGACTAAAGATGCAGCGGTTCCCATGCGGCATTCTGTTCTGCAAACCTGGAAAATTTTGGGATCAATAAAAAGCATGTGCACAGGATATTTTTGAATCAGCTGTATGTATGTTAGCAAACAGTAGTTTTCTTTGAGGAACACCTCTTTTTGGCCCTTTTCTTCCTTAAAGGCTTTCCCCATTTCAATGCTAAGCATTACTCCCGTTTTTTTTTACTCTATTTTTTCTTTTTTACTTTGTGCTTTTGATATATAGTAATGTTTTGATAACCTAATTTAGCTTAACACATTGTATGTTTTACATTGCAATATTCTCAAATATTTCTGCAGCTTAGTTGTTAACCACTTTTTAATATAAATAATAACCTATGAAATTATAATGCACAGCACAGTTCATAATGCAAATAAAAAATAGTTATTGGCTATTGACAAGTGGACTAAAATGTCTATAATCAGTTCTTCCCTGGTCATATAGCGCAGAAGTAGAATAACAATGTGTGAGAGCTGAAAGTGTTTAAATGGACTCAAGGAATATGTAGATCATTATGGCACTGGCTCTTCTCTTTCCCCCCCCCCCCCCCCAAAAAAACAAAATTTATACTCATTAGTCATTATTCCTGCTCAGTAGCTGCTGGCACGTTCTTGTTTCCACCAATGGCGCATTTACCAAATCACCATTAATGGGACACGCAAGTGGGATTTTGGCCTAGACAAGTAGATGTCAGGAGCGGAAAAAGCAGGACGTTATTCATAATTTGGGACTTTTATAGTAGTCGGCTTCTGTTTATAGTTTTTGCTGCTAACCATTGTTCGTTGGCATGTGTGTCCTTCTTCGAATTTGCTCTCTGACGTTGCAGCGCAGGGACGAGAATAATGGCTGACTCTGTTTCAGAACGTGGAGTTGATCGGAAAGGTTTAGCCCTTAATCTCAATCCTCGGGCGGCTTTCGGGTGTCTTTGTGTCCTCTCTACCTGTTACCTGGGTTATTCGGTTCTTGTTTTCAGGAAGGGGGGGAATGGGGGACGGAGCGTTTGTGTAGTTTATGTCTTCTGCCATCTCTAGTCTGCCCATGAAATGCCCATATTGCAGTGTTGGGAGCAGGATTTAGTCAGAGTGGTAGCATTAGGAAACTGATATCGGCTTGGCATTTTATCTCAGTCCTCTCTCAGGGATTAATCTGTGTGTTGGAAAAGATCATGGAGTTCTTAGTGCAGGTATAATTTTACTTTTCTATTTGATGTTAACACCTGTACAAGCTTTTAACTATCCTTTTAAGAGTGCGATTATGAGCTGGACTGGTGAGAAAGAGTCAATTTAGAGACCTTTGAAGAGCATCCTGAAAATATGATACGCAGACCTAATCAGAGTATTTCATTATTTATGTTCTCTGAAGTACATTTTCACATATTTATTATTTAGTTTTGATAATGTACAACGGTTTGGCAGTGATCTCCATCTGAGGGTATTGCACAAACAGGAATTGTGGATACTTATCTAAAGCCCCTGCTTTTGTTCGCATAATAACTGGCTCTTGTTTTTGCAACTTTTCGTTTCACAAAAGAAAAATAAACATTGTTTTATCTTCAAAGAGTACGCCATACTTTAGCTGGACAAATCCTGGGAGTGTTTTCTTTTTTGAAATCCAAAAAAAAGATTCTTGACACAAAAGGCTTTGGAAGAGATAAGTCTTTCATTGCCTCACTGGAGTTTGCTAGAGTCTCCTAGCATCAAGTAGGTTTGTTTGGGTATGTATATGTGGATGGATATTCGATATTTGTGGAGGAATGGCTAAACGGGGTGCTGTTTTTCCTTGTAAAAATATTTGGTTTGATATTTGTTCCTGTTTTTAATTTTCTGTTATTTTCAACCTGTGATACAGGAGCTCTTGGTTGGAGTGTTGTTCTTTGCTTCGGGGAGGCATAATGTGGACTTTGTGCTGCGGCTGTTCGGAAGCAGGACCACAGTCCTCCTGACTCGATACTTCAGGGTATCAGTGTTGGCTTATCTCACTGTTGGCTTAGTCTCCGAAAAGTCCTGCATATGCTTAAATAATTGTCCTATATCTTATAGTACTGCATTTATATATTATGCAGACAGAATGCATATTGCATTTTTTTTCCCTACACTACAATCTTGCATTAAAATCTAAAAACATGTAAGTTAGAATGTTTCTTTTTAATACCATTTTGTTTATTTTTTATATTGTGGTCGTTCTCAGACTTTTTGGACCATGCTGTACTCCAATCACTGACATGTCATTCATATTTTTTGCATATATAAATCGAGTAATTATTCATGATTAATCTTACATTCCAAAGCCTAACCTTTCATTTTTTATTTTTATCAGATTTCCCATTTTATTTTGCAAATGTAATATACTTATTTATATACTATAATAATATATATTATAGTATTAGTATTCATAATATAATCATTTGTGTATCAGATTCCACGTTTTTAGAATTAAGCACATTTACTTTTTTTAGAAATTATTTTATTATTTATTTTATCAGATGTTCTTTTGTTTTCTCACTCTCTCTTTTTTTTTAGAGTTTTTTTCTTTGTACCTATTTGAACATAATGTACCGCGCAAACAGACTCATAGAACATTCTCTACACACACGCAACCACAAAAAGAATTGTCTTTAATAATATACTTTTCAAGTGCAATTATCTTTAAACTCTACCTTGACCCAGATTAATTTACAGTACAGTACTGCTTTTTTGTGTCTTGATATAATACCAAAGATCAACCAGCATTAGAGAAAAAAAATGATTAGAAAACAATCACAAAGGGCCTTATGGAGCTTCATACAGTATTTGTTTATTTTGTCTGTAAGGAGGCAACAGACTGACATACCTGTGTTGAGAGATGGCTCTTTGACCCAACGCCAGAAAAATGCTGTTCAGGAACGCCTGGTCGTTAAACTCCAAAAAGCAAAACAACAGGCCTTTCATCATCTCAAAACAGGGAGGTTGTCAGCACCCTTTAGCCTGAACTGCAATTACAACGATAAAACTTGCTATCTCCTCACTACTATCATTTTTGTAAAAAGCCTTGAAATTTCCGGTTTGAAGTGTTTACTGCAGAAATTCCCCTTATCGCGCGGATTTTGGAATGACCTCTTTCTGGAGTCACTCTTCGTTGGCTTTGATGGATCCGTTTGTCTATTGTTGTTTTTAGGTTTTATAATATTGTTTGTCCCTGGCAACTGCTCGTAATAATCATCTATAAACTTATGTCATAGTGCTGTGGGGGATTCATTTTAACATCAGATTAATTGATCTTAACCTTTTTTTGTCTTGATATTCATTAGCGTGCTCCTTTAAATAATACTCAAGAACCTCTTCATTGATACCAGAAATGTTTATTTTACCTCTTATTACACCAAAGAAACAGGAGGTGTCATCAACAAGAGAGATGGACAGGAATGTGCACCATTCAGAGTTTGAGCCCTAACCTTTTGACATTTGCGTGAGGAGGCTTTTACCTCAATCCCCCGTCATAAAGGTCCCTCAGTTAAGCAGCGAATAAGAGGAGAAGCACAACTGAATGGGAGAATGGGAGGGTTTAATTGCAAATAAGAAGTGACTTTGTTCGGCCTTGGTGCACGTTTGGGCATCTTACAACTGTTCTTTTTTTTTTTTTCTTTTTTTTTTCGTCCCCTTTTTTTGAGCCAATCCTCTGCTCTAGAATAACAGGCCCAATAAAGAAGAGCCCTCAAGAAGTTGCTAATCCAAATTGCGAAGTGTGATTATGACCACGCCAGACTTATTGACTGAAATGAAAATGTTTTAGACATGGCTTTAATTTGGCTGTTACATCTAAATGGGGGTTTTTTTTGTCTGTGTGGGTTTCCAGAATGAATTCCCATCTTTCCATACTGGGTTATAAAGTCAAAACCCAGAGGCACTGTCTTGTAATGCCCATGTGACCAGACTGTAAATCCATCAATAGAGTACGAAGTTTTCTCTGTAAGACGTTTTGAATGTGTGTCTTCCACGACTTTGGAATGGTCGAGTGGTTAGGCCCCTCTAGTCATGTCCCCACTTGATGGGATGAATGGCTGTCTTTGTTTGTCACTATGGTGTTAACTGAAGTTACTGTGACCCCTTAGGAGTTCCCAATGTTGGTTTAGAGTTACCCCACCTTGGGTTAACACGGGATGGTGTTACTCTATTCCATTTCAAGTTCTACGGACACCAAGTGATAGCTCTGGGACTCACCAGAAAGGGGAGGTGGCACCCTATGAAGTCTCAAAGTGTTTTACACTCTGTTAGGTTTATAAACATTCACACCAGAGACTTCAAAGACACAACCCTGACCAGGTTCAGGACTTACGACTTGTATTGAATGATTGAAGTAATAATGATTTATGTCTATGAGTGTTATTCTCAGCAGATAGATAAACAGATAGCTTAAAAATTGTATAATTTATTTATTGCAAAAAGCAAATACAGAGGATGAATGTACCTTTTTTTAATGGTAGTTTTTTTTTTTTAAAATTGCTTTGTTTCAGAAAGCATATACTTCTTAAAATATAAGCCTAACATAAGGCTGGCATAATTTGGCATAATACGATAAATTATTTTTAAGTTGAAAGGACAGAAGTCATAATGTTTGGCTGTGTACAATGTTTCCCTTAACATCTATCATTTACTCTTACAGTGCGAAAATATGCACCATATTTGCCGTATAATATACAAGACATAGATTAAGCTTTCCCCTTATATATTGGTGACTCACCGTTCAGATATTCTCCTTATATGTTATATGCCAATTATTAAAACCATAATCTTTTAAACGGCATCTAATGAAATGCACCTACTCTCTCCTGTCTTTTGCTTCAACACTTGTAGCAATAAATCACCAATAATATTAAATCAGTGATATTGCCTGCCAAAACTTGATCTGCCTAATATTATAATCGTGATATTGCCCCTTGTAAACTTTATTGTCATTCTTGACAGATATTTGTCTATATTGTGTCTAAATCTTTTTCATTGGATAGTAAGTTTCAATATTACATAGTCTGTGTTGCCCTGTTGAAAGTTACCCCATTTTTTATTAATATTTATTCATTAAACACATTTAAAATGTATTGATTGTAAGAAAAAAAAAACAGCATGTTAATCAGAAATTCCCTGTCAGTCAAACTCTTCATTACTAGTCTTGTAACTTGATTTATAAATCAGTAGCTGAGACTCTACACTGTTGTAGTTGTAGATGCCCAGTTGATGACATCACACCAAGGATGGCACATTAGTTTCCAGACATCTGCACCCTTAAACACAAGTGAGGAGATCACCTGGCAAAGCCTTTATTGTGTTATCGTATGAAAGAACGAAAAGTATGCACATATCTAAAACTGAAGCATGTCAGTCTAATTATAGTCCTGTTATACAGCAGCATTGGTGTGTTTGTCTGTTTCATGAGGGCCGGAAGCACAGCGAGCCCTTGTTACCAGTAGTCTTCAAATTAAATATCCCATTCGTCTCAGTAAGCCTTTCCGGTAATTATGCAAATATGTTGTCTCTGCAACGTGTCCATTTGATTGTCAATAAAGTGTAAGGTTGAGTAACGGAAGAGCTGGAAATGTTTCAAATTAAGCTTGTTTGCATCTGGCTATCCAACTGGTACGTATAACCACACTTGTGTTTTATTATTATGGGATTGGACAGAAAGGGAGGAAGGAAAATAAGTATTGGTAGAGAGGAAAAGACGTGGTAGAAAGTGTTACAGAGGGCTTGAGATATAAGGGTGAAGGACTGTGAAACATTAAGGGCTTGTGTCTCCTTCCTCTTTGTTTCCTCGGCTCTCAAAAGTAGTAGTGTGAATTGGCATGAGATTATTTGTCAATCAAGAAAGCACATTCAGCGTATTCGCTCTAAATCCAATATTAAGTCCTTGTTCAAATTTTCTGTTCTCATATTTGCTGACCTTTCAACAGCATTTCAACAGTGTGTAGGAAAATATATATATATGTGTGTGTGTGTGTGTGTGTGTGTGTATGTACTGTCGTGGCCAAAAGTTTTGAGAATTACATAAATATTAGTTTTCAAAAAGTTTGCTGCTAAACTGCTTTTAGATCTTTGTTTCAGTTGTTTCTGTGATGTACTGAAATATAATTACAGGCACTTCATTCGATTCAAAGGCTTTTATCGACAATTACATGACATTTATGCAAAGAGTCAGTATTTGCAGTGTTGGG